>NW_028270141.1:152888892-153212892 GCF_037043375.1 Chiloscyllium plagiosum
TCTCCTCTACATTGGGGAGACTGGACGCTTCCTAGCAGAGCGCTTTAGGGAACATCTCCAGGACACCGGCACCAATCAACCCTACTGCCTTGTGGCCCAACATTTCAACTCCCCCTCCCACTCTGCCGAGGACATGCAGGTTCTGGGCCTCCTTCATCGCTGCTCCCTCACCACCAGACGCCTGGAGAAGAATGCCTCGGAACGCTTCAACCCCAGGGCATCAATATGGACTTCAACAGTTTCCTCATATCCCCTTTCCCCCACCTCACCACAGTTCCAAACTTCCAGCTCAGCACCACCCCCATGAACTGTCCTACCTGTCTATCTTCCTTTCCACCTATCCACTCCACCCTCCTCTCTGACCTGTCACCTTAATCCCCACCCCCATTCATCCATTGTATTCTTTGCTACCTTCCCCCACCCTCCTCCCTGACCTATCACCTCCATCCCCACCCCCATTCACCTATTGTACTCTATGCTACTTTCTCCCCCAACAAACTACCTTCCCTTCCTGGCAGGGGAAGGTGCCAGGATGGGAGGGTGGGTTGTAGGGGGGGCGTGGACCTGACCAGGTAGTCACGGAGGGAACGGTCTTTGCAGAAGCAGAAAGGGATGGGGAGGGAAATATATCCCTGGTGGTGGGGTCTTTTTGGAGGTGGCGGAAATGTCGGCGGATGATTTGGTTTATGCGAAGGTTGGTATGGTGGAAGGTGAGCACCAGGGGCGTTCTGTCCTTGTTACGGTTGGAGGGGTGGGGTCTGAGGGCGGAGGTGCGGGATGTGGACGAGATGCGTTGGAGGGCATCTTTGCAGTCTCTAAAGAAGGAGACCATCTGGTGTGTTCTGTGGTGGAACTGGTCCTCCTGGGAGCAGATATGGTGGAGGCGGAGGAATTGGGAATACGGGATGGCAATTTTGCAAGAGGTAGGGTGGAAAGAGGTGTAATCCAGGTAGCTGTGGGAGTCGGTGGGTTTGTAAAAAATGTCAGTGTCAAGTCGGTCATCATTAATGGAGATGGAGAGGTCCAGGAAGGGGAGGGAGGTGTCAGAGATGGTCCAGTTAAATTTAAGGTCAGGGTGGAATGTGTTGGTGCCACCGCAGGAATTGCAAAACCTGCGCCCACACCTCATCCCTCACCTCCATCCAAGGCCCTAAAGGAGCCTTCCACATCCATCAAAGTTTTACCTGCACATCCACCCATATCATTTATTGTATCTGTTGCTTCCGATGCGGTCTCCTCTACATTGGGGAGACTGGATGCCTCCTAGCAGAGCACTTGAGGGAACATCTCCGGGACACCCGCACCAATCAACCACACCGCCCTGTGGCCCAACATTTCCCTCTCTCACTCTGCCAAGGACATGGAGGCCCTGGGCCTCCTTCACCGTCGCTCCCTCACCACCAGACGCCTGGAGCAAGAACGCCTCATCTTCTGCCTCGGAACACTTCAACCCCAGGGCATCAATGTGGACTTCAACAGTTTCCTAATTTCCCCTTCCCCCACCTCACCTTAGTTCCAAACTTCCAGCTCAGCACTTGTCCTACCTGCCTATCTTCTTTTCCACCGATCCACTCCACCCTCCTCCCTGACCTATCACCTTCATCCCCTCCCCCACTCACCTATTGTACTCTATGCTACTTTCTCCCCATCCCCACCCTCCTCTAGCTTATCTCTCCACCCTTCAGGCTCTCTGCCTTTATTCCTGATGAAGGGCTTTTGCCCGTAACATCGATTTTATTGCTCCTCGGATGCTGCCTGAACTGCTGTGCTCTTCCAGCACCACTAATCCAGAATCTGTTTTCCAGCATCTGCAGTCATTGTTTTTACCTGGTTGATTTTAACCCTACTGCGTATCCTCTTGCAAGGATGCCTGCCTTGAAGAAGTTTTCTTTCTCTCTCTACAAGAATCTCAGGGAGTCCCTCTCCCTCTGCAACTCCCAGGTCATTTCCTCTGCCCTGAAGCTCTTCAACCATGTCCTGAAACAAACTCGCTACCACAGCCACATTTGCTTCCTCAGTGCCTGCCTCCATAACCAACTCATCCCACGCGGACTCCAGACCACCTTTAAACCAGCAGAGTTCGGACCCAAACAGGACAAACAGTACAGACTACAGATTCAAAAACACTAGCAACGGTTCTCCTTCAAGATCCTCCGCTCCACGCTTGCAGCAATGCGCCGGCATCTAACCTCTCCACAGTCAGCCCTGCCTCAGCTGAGGGCCACACTCTCTCAGAATTGCAAAGGACCCCTCCTGTACTACATCCTCAGGAGAATTCATACTCTCAACAAACAGTATTTCAACTCCATCTCAAACATCAAAAACTGTAAGTACAACAAACTTTTATCTACCCACCTCCATAACCAGCGATCCTCAAACATTCCAGAAGATTCTCCCGACCTCTGGAACTGCTCAGACGCCATTAGCCATGCGGCTGGTGCAGCTGCCACCCCCACGCTGATTGATGATGTCACTTCCGGCCCCATCATGATCACTCCCACAGCCACTTCCGCCCCTCACAATTCCTCATGCATCACATGTGACATCACTTCCCCCCTCACATCATCGCTGATGTCACACACTCATTGACCTCCGCCACCTCTACTGCCGTGTCGGCCACCACTTCCGCCTCCATCAACACCACTCACCTGCATTCTGCTGACAAGCCCCCCACAGATCCCACTGTCACCATTCCTGGACCCCAGAACCCTGAGGGGAACACCACCCCTGCTCATGACTCCACCCCCATTCCCCCCACCATCACACCCACTCCAGTTACCGGCTCCGCCCCCACTCCCAGCTCCACACCCACACCAGATCCCAGCTACCAGCCCTGCCGAATTTTCACCATCCCTCCAGACCTCCCCCCTCACTGAGGACGAACGATCAGTCCCCAGCAAAGGACTCACCTTCATCCCCCTCCGTCCACGCATCAATGAATTTAATACACGCCATGACGCCTCCGAGCTTACTTTCACAATCAGGATTCCCGCCCACCTTCCAAGGACCCCTTTGCCCACCTCCAACACACTCTGTATCCACCTGGACACCCCGCGCTGGCCTATTACCTGCCCTCGACCTCTTCATTTCCAATTGCCGCCGGGACATTAACCACCTCAACCTGTCGACCCCCCTCCCCCACTCCAACCTCTCACCCTCACAACGCGCAGCCCTCCAATCCCTCTGCTCCAATCCTGACCTCACCATCAAGCCAGCAGATAAAGGGGGTGCAGTGGTAGTCTGGCGCACTGACCTCTACATCGCTGAAGCCAAACACCAACTCGAGGACTCCTCTTCCTACCGCCCCCTCGATCATGACCCCCCCCCCCCCCCCCCCATCACCAAACCATCATCTCCCAGACCATACAGAACCTCATCACTTCAGGAGATCTCCCACCCACAGCTTCCAATCTCATAGTCCGGGAACCCCGCACTGCCCGGTTCTACCTCCTTCCCAAGATCCACAAGCCTGACCACCCTGGCCGACCCATTGTCTAAGCATGCTCCTGCTCCACTGAACTCATCTTTACCTACCTCGACACTGTCCTATCCCCCCTATCCAGGAACTCCCCACATACGTTCGAAATACCACCCACACCCTCCACCTCCTCCAAGACTTCCGTTTCTCCGGCCCCCAACGCCTCATCTTCACCATGGATATCCAATCCCTCTACACCTCCATCCGCCATGACCAGGGCCTCCAAGCCCTCCGTTTTTTCCTCTCCCGACGTCCCCAACAGTACCCTTCCACCAACACTCTCATTCGTTTGGCTGAACTGGTCCTCACCCTTAACAATTTCTCCTTCGAATCCTCCCACTTCCTCCAGACCAAAGGGGTAGCCATGGGCACACGTATGGGCCCCAGCTATGCCTGTCTCTTTATTGGCTACGTAGAACAGTCGATCTTCCGTAATTACACCGGCACCACTCCCCACCTTTTCCTCCGCTACATTGATGACTGCATTGGCGCCACCTCATGCTCCCGCGAGGAGGTTGAGCAATTCACCAACTTCACCAACACATTCCACCCTGACCTTAAATTTAACTGGAACATCTCTGACACCTCCCTCCCCTTCCTGGACCTCTCCATCTCCATTAATGATGACCGACTTGACACTGACATTTTTAACAAGGCCACCGACTACCACAGCTACCTGGATTACACCTCTTCCCACCCTACCTCTTGCAAAAATGCCATCCCGTATTCCCAATTCCTCCGCCTCCTCCGGATCTGCTCCCAGGAGGACCAGTTCCACCACAGAACACACCAGATGGCCTCCTTCTTTAGAAACTGCAATTTCCCTTCCCATGTGGTTAAAGATGCCCTCCAACGCATCTCGTCCACATCCCGCACCTCCGCCCTCAGACCCCACCCCTCCAACCGTAACAAGGACAGAACGCCCCTGGTGCTCACCTTCCACCCTACCAACCGTCGCATAAACCAAATCATCCGCCGACATTTCCGCCACCTCCAAAAAGACCCCACCAAGGGATATACTTCCCTCCCCACCCCTTTCCGCCTTCCGCAAAGACCGTTCCCTCCGTGACTACCTCGTCAGGTCCACGCCACCCTACAACCCACCCTCCCATCCTGGCACCTTCCCCTGCCACCGCAGGAATTGCAAAACCTGCGCCACACCTCCTCCCTGACCTCTATCCACGGCCCTAAAGGAGCCTTCCACATCCATCAAAGTTTTACCTGCACATCCACCAATATCATTTATTGTATCTGTTGTTCCAGATGCGGTCTCCTTTACATTGGGGAGACTGGATGCCTCCTAGCAGAGCGCTTTAGGGAACATCTCCGGGACACCCGCACTAATAAACCACACTGCCCTATGGCCCAACTTTTTAAATCCCCCTCCCACTCTGCCGAGGACATGAAGGTCCTGGGCCTCCTTCACCGCCACTCCCTCACCACCAGGAAGAACGCCTCATCTTCTGCCTCTGAACACTTCAATCCCAGGGCACCAATGTGGACTTCAACAGTTTCCTCATTTCCCCTTCCCCCACCTCACCCTAGTTCCAAACTTCCAGCTCAGCACTGTCCCCATCACTTGTCCTACCTGCCTATCTTCTTTTCCACCTATCCACTCCACCCTCTCCTCCCCGACCTATCACCTACATCCCCTCCCCCACTCACCTTTTGTACTCTATGCTACTTTCTCCCCACCCCCACCCTCCACTCGCTTATCTCTCCACCCTTCAGGCTCTCTGCCTTTATTCCTGATGAAGGGCTTTTGCCCGAAACATCGATTTTATTGCTCCTCGGATGCTGCCTGAACAACTGTAATAACATGGAAGACCATAGCAGCAAATCTGTACACACAACAAGCTTCCACAAACAGCAGATGACAATTCGCAGGTTTCTTTTTTGTGTGATGTTAATTGAGAGATTATTTATTGGTCAGGGATCTTTTCCAGACAGTTGGGAGGAGAAATAGGTCCATAGTTTATGTTAAACTACAAAGGTTACATTTTTGTCACATACTTCCTGAGTACCACAGTGAAGATGATTGTGATGAAACTTTGGATTCTAAGTTGAGAATGTTACCAACCGAACCAAAGTTGACATTGGGCGAGGGTTCAGAAAGTCTACCAGCTGTGCTATTAGCCAGGATGCTTTAATTTGATCCTGAATTCAAAACAGACGGACAAATGTTTCAGAGAAGGCATACTCCTCACCTTGGGTAGTGTACGATGCTTACAGAAATTTTGGGAAGTTCAAAATGTGAGGGGAATGCTGTGGTCTGAACTTACTTAGGATTTAGGCTCATATAATTTTACTGACCTGTTGCATAGATAATGCCACCAACTTTCTGGCGTGAACCTCTTGTCCTTGGCCCATCGATATTGCCCGACAATCTAAAGAAAACAGATCAGTTCACTTTTACATTCAGCCTTTAATAGTGTTACTTTATAACATACCACACAGAAATATCACTGATTTAAGTGTTTGCGTTTGATGATTCCTGTGGATCTGCCTTAAAAGTGACATTCATTCATATGTCTTCTGCAGGCCCTGACACTGTCATTTGACTACCCTCTCCACATGCACTAGCCATTTATCTGTCAGCTCACAGATATGCCACAGTGATTCCTGTTGTTGTGTGAACTCTGAAATCCTCAGCTCCAACTTCTGCAGCTGGCAGCATTTCCTGTACATGTGGTCACCGAGGACACGGCTGGGGTCCATGACTACCCAGACATTACTGGCCATATACTCCACCTGACTGAGCTGTACCTCCATGTCTTAATCTTACTTCCCTAACATTAATTTTATTCTATTTTGTATTACTTATGTTGCTTTATTACATTTTCCCTGACTTCCCTTATTCCTGGTGTTTCTTAGTTAAATCCAAGTATAGCTACTTCTTTAAAAATAATATGTTTTTATATATGGCAGCAATTTAAAGATGATCCCTAGCTGTATGCTGCCCTTGTTTAATGTTCACTAGGGGTGAAAAAAAACACATTCCTTATGTATCTTGACAATTAGGGATGGGCAATAAATGCAGGCCTAGCTCGTAACATTCACATCCGAGAATGACTGATTACATTACAGCATGCTTCTAAAGGCCAGTATGTGATCTGTTCCTAATTATATTTCAATTCAGCTGTACAGCTAGCTACAAAGGATTGAACAAGGTTTGTGGTTAATGATGATTACTGAGTGTAGTCATGTGATTTATTGAGCTTCAGTGTTACAAGTTTGCAGACAAGTTTGCAAATGGAATGATTTCTCCTTGAGGTGCAGGAACACAGTGCTTCAGGGGTAAGCAAGGCTTAAAATCGACGAGTCTGGGCTATTGCACCTGCTTCAACACATTCTGGCAGCAAAGGAGAGAAAAAACCTTGCCATTATAGAGCACTTTTCATTTTCAGATAATGTAATAAAGTGGAAGACCATATCTGCAAATTTGCATTCACAGCCAGCTTCTACAAACAGCAGTATGAAAATTAGCAGGATGTTTTCTTTTGTGATGTTACTTGGAAGATAAATATTCGTCAGGGATCTTTTACAGACAGTTGAGGGGAAAACAATTCTATAGTTTATGTTAAATTACAAAGGTGAGATTTTTGATCATGGGAGCTTATACTTTACAAGGTAAACTGTCCATCTGATTCTTGGGTGGGAATACAAGGAAAGTCGGTTATCATAGTGTCAATAACAAATAAAATGAGGTGAGGAAAATGGCATTATACAACACAAGAAAAAAGAGCTATAACAAAGCTATTCTGATGCTAATATTATGTTGAAAACAAACACTGTAAAAGGACTTGTTAATTGTGATTCTCGCAATTGGCAACCCATGGTTGATATACGTAAAACTTGAAGAATAGCATGAAGTATTGTAAAGAAACACTGGGAGTGCTACCAGATAGCAGTTGTATTCTCTATGTTGACTGGATCCATACCAATTTCAAGCTTTTTGGCCAGCCCTTCAATCTGATTGCTGGGATCAGATCCCATGGACAGGAAACAGATCAGAGGAGTTTGTGTATCACTTTCTTCCCAGGTTGTCTCCAGGTTTAGAATCACTGGCTCTGCGTATTTTGCTTCCATTGCCTCAGAAATGTAGTTTCGTGCTTGAGACAGAATTCTGTCAGGACACCAAGACCTGAAAATTTAAAGTTGTAGTTAAATAACATTTAGAATTCTTTGTTAACTATTGAGGAATACCTCAATGATCATGTATTAGCAAGAAAGGATATAAATTGCTGCATTGTCATGTAACACACTTTCCAAATAATAAATGTCTATTGGAAGATATAAACCTGAAGTATGACATCAGAGGTATTATTGAAGTGTGGCATAAGGAAAGCCAGGAAATACAATTTAATATTTAATACTTTTTTATTACAGTGTGGATTGTAGTCTTTAATAGTTGGGATGACGCTCACCCTTGGCAAAATTCTGTATGTGGAATCTTTTAAAATCTTTTAAAATGTAGAGGTTGCTGTGAGCACAGGATTCTAGCTGACCAGCAGGTCTTCCTACTCTTCAAATGAGTTTCAAAGCTTTACAGATTGATAATCAACTTAGAGTCATAGAGATGTACAGCATGGAAACAGTCCATGCCGACCAGGTATTCCAACCCAATCTAGTCCCACCTGCCGGCACCCGGCCCATATCCCTCCAAACCCTTCCTATTCATATACCAATCTAAATGCCTCTTAAATGTTGCAATTGTACCAGCCTCCACCACTTCCTCTGGCAGCTCATTCCATACACGTACCACCCTCTGTGTGAAACGTTTGCCCTGTAGGTCTCTTTTATATCTTTCCCCTCTCACCCTAAACCTATGCCCTCTAGTTCTGGACTCCCCGACCCCAGGGAAAAGACATTGTCTATTTATCCTTTCCATGCCCCTCATAATTTTGTAAACCTCTATAAGGTCACCCCTTAGCCTCCAACGCTCCAGGGAAAACAGCTCCCAGCCTGTTCAGATTCTCCCTATAGCTCAAATCCTCCAACCCTGGCAACATCCTTCTAAGTCTTTTCTGAACCCTTTCAAGTTTCACAACATCTTTCCGATATCAGTATTTAGTGTGGAAAAGGATATGGAAGATAGAGACTGTAGGGAAATAGATGGTGACATCTTGCAAAATATCCAGATTACAGAGGAGGAAGTGCTGGATATCTTGAAATGGGTAAAAGTGGATAAATCTCCAGGATTTGATCAGGTGTACCCGAGAACTCTGTGGGAAGCCAGAGAACTGATTGCTGGGCCTCTTGCTGAGATATTTGTATTATCGATAGTCACAGGTGAGGTGCCGGAAGACTGGAGGTTGGCAAACGTGGTGCCACTGTTTAAGAACAGCGATAAAGACAAGCCAGGGAACTATAGACCAGTGAGCCTGACCTCGGTGTTGGGCAAGTTGTTGGAGGGAATCCTGAGGGACAGGATGTACATGTATTTGGAAAGGCAAGGTCTGATTAGGGATAGTCAACATGGCTTTATGCGTGGGAAATCATGTCTCAAAAACTTGATTGAATTTTTTGAAGAACTAACAAAGTGGATTGATGAGGGCAGAGCGGTGGATGTGATTTATATGGACTTCAGTAAGGCGTTCGACAAGGTTCCCCATGGGAGACTGATTAGCAAGGTTAAATCTCATGGAATACAGGGAGAACTAGCCATTTGGATACAGAACTGGCTCAAAGGTAGAAGGCAGAGGGTGGTGGTGGAGGGTTGTTTTTCAGACTGGAGACCTGTGACCAGTGGAATGCCACAAAGATCGGTGCTGGGTCCTCTACGTTTTGTCATTTACATAAATGATTTGGATGCAAGCATAAGATGTACAGTTAGTAAGTTTGCAGATGATACCAAAATTGGAGGTGTGGTGGACATCGAAGAGGGTTACCTCAGATTATAACCTCAGATTATAAAGGATCTGGGCCAGATGGGCCAATTGGCTGAGAAGTGGCAGATGGAGTTTAATTCAGATAAATGCAAGGTGCTGCATTTTGGGAAAGCAAATCTTAGCAGGATTTATACACTTAATGGTAAGGTCCTAGGGAGTGTTGCTGAACACAGAGACCTTGGAGTGCAGGTTCATAGCTCCTTGAAAGTGGAGTCGCAGGTAGATAGGATAGTGAAGAAGGTGTTTGGTATGCTTTCCTTTATTGGTCAGAGTATTGAGTACAGGAGTTGGGAGGTCATGTTGCGGCTGTACAGGACATTGGTTAAGCCACTGTTGGAATATTGTGTGCAATTCTGGTCTCCTTCCTATGGGAAAGATGTTGTGAACTTGGACAGGCCAAGTACACTTTCCATGTCCATTGGGTTTCAAGCTGGGACTTAAAGTGGAGCTTCTGCCCCAGGGGTAGGGAAACCAGCACAACATTGCAAGAGTTCTCCAGCTACAATGTTTTTGGATGAGACTAAAATAAAAAGCATTGTAACATTTACTGAAGAAGCAAACACAACTGTGTTCATATAATCCTTACAATGTGGAAGCAGGCCATTCGGCCCACCAAGTCCACACTGACCCTCTGAAGAGCATCCCAGCTAGCCCAACTCCCTAACCCTATATCTTTGCATTTCCCATGGCTAACCCACCTTGCCTGCACATCCTTGGACACTATGGGCAATTTAGCATGGCTGATCCACCTAATCCGCACATCTTTGGACTGTGGGAGGAAACCAACGCAGACATGGGGAGAATGTGTAAACTCCTCACAGACAGTTGCCTGACTATGGAGTTGAACTGGGGGGTCCCTGGCGCTGTGAGGTAGCAGTGCTAACTAATGAGCCACCAATGCTGCCCCCACAGTAAGGAATGATATGCTTGATGGATCCTCAAGTAAAGCCATTTGGATTGAGCAGAGGAATGAAGCAGTCACACTGATGGACTTGGTGGACCCTCAACCTCTCAAAGGGTAGTAGCAAATGGCCAAAAAGTGCAGAAATGTTCAGTAATAGCAGGAGATTTTAACGAGCCTAATACTAACTGAGATAAAACCTGTGGAGAGTTGAATCATACAAAAAAAATAAGCTTACATCAGAAGACAAGAGTTCAATGCAGAAGGAAGTCTTGGAATATAGAATCATGGGGACGAAATGAAAAGGAAAATCAGGAAAGCAATTAGCATATGTATTTCCAAGTAAAATCAAGGAAGAAGAATTGTGTTCTATAAATGCATAATGCACAAGAGGATAGTTAAGGAAAACATGAGGGCATTTAGAGATTAAGCAGCAAGTTGTGTTTGGAGGCAGGAGATACAAATATGGTTCTGAATAAATATTTGAGACCTGTTGTCACAAAAGGCGGAGAAGGTACAGGGATTGAGACTTAGGTGCAATGTGGAATATTGAATGCCTTATGTGCCATTCAAGTGCAATGCCACGAGACACTTCATGACACACAAGGGCAGTGGAAATAAAGGCCAAAAAGTTACTAATGCTAGGTCAGTGAAAAAATTCAAAACTGACATTGCTGGGTTTTTGTTAGGCACGAACATTATGGGTTACTGAATCAAGATGGGTAAACGTAATTAAAAGTTGATAAAATGTGGAGCTGGAGAAACACAGCAGGATTGAAATGTAATGAAAGTACCTATTAGTCATTATGTTTTGGAATGTCAAAACTTGCTTAGGAGCTGAGTGGCCTAGTCTTGCTTCAATATTCCCATGCTAACAGGAAACAGGAAACACTAACAGCAAAACTGCATATCAGAGTTACATTTTAGATGTTCTGGAGTAAATATACAGTCATGGATGTATCTCACCTGATGAGCAATAGCTTGCAGAATGCATCTAAAGAGTCACTATATCCATGAGGGATTTGTGTTTCTTCTGGAGCATCAGCATCAAACCAGACTTTCCAAGCCTTCTCATTCTTAGAAACCTGTAACCACATCATAAACATTAAAAAAGCACCAGGAGAAAGTGAGGACTGCAGATGCTGGGGATCAGAGCTGAAAAATGTGTTGCTGGAAAAGTGCAGCAGCTCAGGCAGCATCCGAGGAGCAGGAGAATCGACGTTTCGGACATGAGCCCTTCTTCAGGAATGAAGAGGGTGTGCCAAGCAGGCTAAGATAAAAGGTAGGGAGGAGGGACTTGGGGGAGGGGCGTTGGGAATGCGATAGGTGGAAGGAGGTTAAGGTGAGGGTGATAGGCCGGAGAGAGGGTGGGGATGGAGAGGCCGGGAAGAAGATTGCAGGTCAAAAAGGCGATGCTGAGTCCGAGGGTTGGTACTGAGATAAGGTGTGGGGGGGGGGGGGGGGGGGGGGAGGGGAAATGAGGAAGCTGGAGAAATCTACATTCATCCCTTGTGGTTGGAGGGTTCCTAGGCAGAAGATGAGTCACTCTTCCTCCAGGCGTCGTGTTGCCATGGTCTGGCGATGGAGGAGGCCAAGGACCTGCATGTCCTTGGCGGAGTGGGAGGGGGAGCTAAAGTGTTCAGCCACAGGGCAGTTGGGTTCGTTGGTGCGGGTGTCCCAGAGGTGTTCTCTAAAATGTTCCGCAAGTAGGCGGCCTGTCTCCCCAATGTAGAGGAGGCCACATTGGGTGCAGCGGATGCAGTAAATGATGTGTGTGGAGGTGCAGGTGAATTTGTGACAGATATGGAAGGATCCCTTGGGGCCTTGGAGGGAAGTGAGGGGGGAGGTGTGGGCGCAAGTTTTGCATTTCTTGTGGGTGCCGGGAGTGGAGGTTGGGTTGGTGGGGGTTGTGGACCTGACGAGGGAGTCACGGAGGGAGTGGTCTTTCCGGAATGCTGATAGGGGAGGGGAGGGAAATATATTCTTGGAAATTGCTGTCTTTGAAGAAGGAGGCCATCTGGGTTGTTGCGCCTCATCTTCCGCCGAGGAACCCTCCAACCACAAGGGATGAGTGCATATTTCTCCAGCTTTCTCATTTCCCCTCCCCCCACCTTATCTCAGTTCCAACCTCGGACTCAGCACCGCCTTCTTGTCCTGCAATCTTCTTCCCGTCCTCTCCGCCCCCACCCCCTCTCCGGCCTATCACCCTCACCTTAACCTCCTTCCACCCAACACCCCTCCCCCAAGTCCCTCCTCCTTACCTTTTATCTTAGCCTGCTTGGCACACCCTCCTCTTTCCTGAAGAAGGGCTTATGCCCGAAACGTCGATTCTCCTGCTCCATTAAAAAGCACCACTCAAAATTTCACAGAATCAATTTTCACAAAAGCACTGCGAATTTCAGAATTAGTAAGGGCTTACATTCCAGCCCTTAATAGCAGAAATAAGGACAACAATCCCCCAAAAATGAATGGGCATGAGTTAACTATTGAATTATCACTGAAGCAGTATTCGCAGGGCATTTCAATGGTTACCAGAGCCAGAAGAAAGACACATTTAAATTGGAATTTGGAATCTTATGATGCGTGGTGGATGCTGGTTCCCTGAGTAAATTTAAGGAGGAAATCGAACTTTCATTAGCAACGGTTTGAAGGATTATGAAGAGCCAGCAGGAAAGTAGCATTGAGGCCAAGATGAGATCAGCCATGATTGTATTAAATGACAGGAGAAAGTGAGGTCTGCAGATGCTGGAGATCAAAGCTATAAAGTTTCAACTTAAATGACAGAGCAGGCTCAAGGGGCTAATTGCCTATTCCTGCTCCATGTTATTACATCAATAAAGTCTTATGTCAACAGGACCCAGGCTATTATTGGACTGAATTGGCTAGAGTAAGTGTCATGCAAAATCTGGCCATTTTGAAGTAATGGTTGGAGTCATAGAGATGTACAGCACAAAAACAGACCCTTCAGTCCAACTCGTCCATGCCGACCAGATATCCTAACTTAATCTATTCCCATTTCCCAGCACTTGGCCCATTTCCCTATAAACCCTTCCTATTCATATACCCATCCAGATGCCTTTTAAATGTTGCAATTGTATCAGCTTCCATCACTTCCTCTGGCAGCTCATTCCATACATGCACCACTCTTTGTGTGAAAAGGTTGTCCCTTATATCCCTTTTGAATTTTTCCCCCTCACCCTAAACCTATGTCCTCTAGTTCTGGACTCCCCCCACCCCAGGAAAACGACCGTGTCTATTTACCTTATCCCATGCCTTTCATGGTTTTATAAACAAGGCAATCCAAAAGGAAAACACCTCATTCACTGTATCAGAACATTAGTTATGACCCCAACAATTTTTGTACTGTCTGTGAACTTAATGATTAACACTATGTCAGGTCACAAGTGCTCCTCCAAGTGCTGTAAGAATAGTCTTGGTCATGGTCAAGGAATGGGGAGACAGTCAGGGCATAGAAGAGAAAGACAATCAGATGGATTGAGAGGTATGGAGTATGGAAACAGTGAGTGGAGGAGGGGAATTCCTTAAGTCTCGCTGAAGTCTGCCATAGAGCATTAATATTTGTCAATGAGACTGCATGCAATTCATAATGTAAGCATAGGGGCTGGCAGAAAGTCAGTGTGAATGGAGCGGACATGTTGCTCACCACTAGGTTTTTGTTACGGTAATTATAAATACAGTGTTTAAAGAAAACATTACAACAGACTATGCCTAAATCATGCTGAGTAAGAAGAGTCAAGTTCAGCCACAATGCAGATGGAACAAGAGGACAATGATCCCTAGATATGGTGACAGTGCTGGAGGCAGCAGTTTTGAATAAATTTTATTAATTCATTTATGGGATGTGGGCATTGCTGGCTAGGCCTAACATTATTGCCCATCCCTAACTGTCCTGGACAAGTGGCCTTCTTGAATGGTTGCAATAGGAACACTTATGTGTCTTGGGAAGGGTGTTCTAGGGTTTGGACCCATTGACATGAGGTGACATAGTTCTGAATCAGGATGTTGTGGCTTGGAGGGCAATCTGCAGGTGGTCATGTTCCCATGCAGAATAGGGAGGCGCTGGCGTTGGCAAGGGATCAAATCCTACCATAGCAGATGGTGAAATTCGAGCTCAATAAAATGTGGAATTATTAAGCTGGCCTAATACCAACTATGTAACCACTGTAGATTGTTATAAAACCTTTTCTGGATCATGAATGTTCACCAGGAAAGGAAAGCTGCCACCCTTACCTTGTCTGTAAAGGATAAAATGTACAGATGTTTTTGATGTCGTCTGTTTGGACTTCAGCAAGACCTTTGATAAAGTTCCACATGGAAAACTGATAGCAAATGTAAGAACCCATGGGATCCAAGGGAATTTGGCAAAATGGATCCACAATTAGCTGAGTGGCAGGAAGCTGAGGTTGATGGTTGATGGTCTGAGTCTGGTGAGTTCTCACAAGGGTCAGTATTGGGCTTTTGTTGTTTGTGGTTTATATAAATGATCCATTCTTAAATGTTGGACAGTTGATCAGTAAGTTTGCAGATGATATGAAAATTGATGGAGTGGTAAACAATGAGGGGAATAGCCTTAGATTTCAAAGGATATAGTTGGCCTGGTCGGATGGGCTGATTAGTGGCAAATGGAATTAATTTTGGATAAATATAAGGTGGTACATGACGATAGGATCCTTGGAACCATGGATCAGAGGAATCAGAGGAGCCTTGAGTGGGGGGGGGGGCCTGATATGGATTCTATAGATGGGAGGTTGGCCTTTGTGATTGTCCGGGCCGATCTTGAATGGTACAGTTGCCATTACCAGGTAGTGATACATCCAGACAGAATGCTTTCAATGGCGCACCTATAAAAGTTGGCAAGGATATTCACCAATCTTCCTCAGCTGCCTGAGGAAGAAGAGATGTTGTTGGGCCTTTGTAACGAATGCGTCCACATGAAGAGTCCAAGAAAACTTGTTGTGGATGGCCACTGCCAGGAGCTTTTGACTCTCCACTCATTTCACCTCTGTGCTGTTGATGTGTAGGGGGGCATGAGTAACATTCCGCCGAAAGTCAATGATGGGCTCCTTGGTTTTGCCAGCATTGAGAGCTAGGTTCTTCTCAGTGTACCATTTTTCCAGGTCTTACGTCTCCCATCTGTGGTTGGTTTTGTCACCATCTGAGATTCGACCGACTATGGTGGTATCATCAGCGAACTTGTAAATGGCATTAGTCTGGTATTTAGTGATGCAGTCATGGGTATACAGTAGTACAGTAGGAAGCAGAGAAGTGTTTGTGGGGATGAAATATTGTCCCCAGTCTTCACTGATTGTGGCCTGTGGGTCAGGAAACTGAGGATCCAGTTTCAGAGAGTGGGGTTTAATCTGAGATCACTAAGTTTAGTAATCAGTTTAGTGATCAGTCTCGAGGGGATAATGGTGTTGAAGACTGAACAGTAGTCAATGAGTAGGATTCTTAAGTAGCTGGGAGGAGTGAAGGGCAAGTGATATGGCATCTGTTATGGATCTGTTGGTCCGATAGACAAATTGGAGTGGGTCAAGAATAGTGGGGAGGCTGGAGTTGATTAATGCCATGACCAGACTTTCAAAGCACTTCATGACCAGTTAAGTTAGGGCCACTGGGCAGCAGTCATTGAGACATGCTGCATGAGCCTTCTTAGGCACTGGGATGATGTTGACTCTCTTGAAACAGGCAGGGACAGTGCCTTGCTGCTGGGAGAGGTTGCAGATGTCTGAGAAGACCTCTGTCAGTTGATTTGCGCATGCTCTGAGTGACGGCCTGGTAATCCGTCTGGTCCCATCACTTTCCTTGGATTCACATGAAGGAAAACTGATCTGACCTCTGATGCAGTGATTGATGGGATAGGTTGGTCAAGACTTGTCGGAATAGGTGTTACCTCTCCGCTAAAATTCTGCTCAAAGCGAGCATAGAAGGCGTTGAAATGATCTGGGAGGGATATGTCATTGTCTGCTATCTTGCACTGTCTCTTTTTAGAACCTGTGATGTCATTTAGTCCTTGCCATAGTCGCCGGGTGTCTGTCTGGGTCTCTAGTTTGGATCGGTATTAGTCCTTGGCTGTCTTAATGGCTCTGCAAAGGTCAAACTGGATTCCTTATATTTGATGGGTCTCCTGATCTGAAGGCCTGGCGCCTGGCTTTTAGCAGGTTCTGTATGTCCTGATTCATCCAGGGTTTTCCTGTTGGGGAACACCTGGATTGACTTCCTCGGTGTGCAGTCCTCCACACACTTGCTGATTAAGTCTGTGACGGTGGTGCCGTACTCATCCAAGGTACCTGCAGACTTTTGAACATGGCCCAATCAGCTGATTCCAGATAGCACCGGAGTTGATCCTCTGCCTCCTCTGACCAGCACTGGACCTATATCCACGGGGGGGCCTCCTACTTGATCTTTTCCCTGTAAGCTGGGAGAAGAAACACGACATTGTAGTCCAAGTTCCCGAAATGAGGGCGGGGGATGGAGCAGTAGGCATCCTTCACAGTGGTGTAGCAATGGTCTAAAATGATCGGGTCCCTGGTGGGGCAGGTTATGTTCTGGTGATACTTGGGCAACACCTTCCTTAGATTGGCTTGATTGAAGTCGCCAGTCACAATAAACAGGGCCCCGGGGTGTTCTGTCTGCAGGGTGTTAGTGGTGGAATACAGCACATCCAGAGCTTCCTCCACCTTTGCTTGTGGCGATATGTACACAGCAGTTAGTATAGCAGCAGTAAATTCCTGTGGTAGACAAAAGGGGTGGCATTTGATGGTGTGGAATTCAAGGTTTGGGGAGCAATGGCTTCCCAGCGTTGCAACATCCTTGCACCAGAAGTTGTTGATTAAAAAGCAAACCCCTCCACCCTTTGTCTTACCCAAGTACACTGTACGGTCCATACGATGGATAGAAAAACCATCAGCTTGAAATGTGTAGTTGGGAATGGACGGGTTGAGCCAGGTTTCTGTGAAGCAGAGTGTACAGCAGTACCACAGTTCACGCTGGAAACTGAGCCGTGATCTGAGTTTGTCCATCTTGTTCTCCAGAGATGAACTGAATTGAATTGAATTGAGTTGAATTTATTCTCATGTGTACCAAGGCACAGTGAAAAGCTTTGTCTTGCGAGCAACATGGTGCAGATTACAGAGTTTAGTAGCATAGATTGTAAATAATAGGTAAACAGCAGTAAAAACAAAAACATAGGTACAGGTGAATGTTAAGAGTTTGAGAGTCCATTCCATATTCTAACAACAGTAGGGTAGAAACTGTTTCGAAATTGCATGTGTTCAGGCTTCAGATTGTACATTTGCTAGGAGTAAGCTAGAAAGGGGGGACTCTTGAAACTGTGTAGTCTCAGTCTTACTAGCAGGCCGACACGCTTACCCCGCTTCCTCGCAGGTTTCTTACATTTGAGTGGTCTGGTGGTTTGCTGGAGTGGATTGTGACTGCTTCCAATTAAGTGATCCTTCCTGGGACCCTGTGGAGCAGGTAGGTCGCAGTTTAGTGTATTTTTCAGAGGGTCTGCTTAGGACCCAGTGCAGCAGGTAATTTACTGTGTGGTTTTATTACCGGAGGGAGTTTGCTCAGGACCCAGTGGAGAGGTTCCTGGTTACAGTTGCTGCCGGTTTGCTGCTCCAGGTCCAATCACGTTTTTATGCAGAAGTGTTTGGGCTGCTCTCCAGGTTAAGTTTTGATAGATTTCATGTCAGGCAGGCATCTTATGGAGCCGGGAGCGTACTTAAGAGGGAAATCAGGAGGTTAAGAAGGGGACGTGAGATAGCTTTGGCAAATAGAGTTTAGGAGAATCCAAAGGGTTTTTACAAATACATTAAGGACAAAAAGGATAACTAAGGAGCGAATATGGCCTGTCAAAGCAGCCTTTGTGTGGAGCCACAAGAGATGGGGGAAGATACTAAACGAGTATTTTGCATCAGTGTTTACTGTGGAAAAGGACATGGAAGATATAGAATGTGGGGAAATGATTAGTGACATCTTGAAAAATATCCATATTACAGGGGAGGAAGTGCTGGATGTCTTGAAATGCATAAAGGTGGATAAATCCCAAGAACCTGATCAGGTGTACCTTTGAGCCAGTTCTGTATCCAAATGGCGAGATCCCGTGTATTCCGTGAGATCTAACCTTGCTAATTGGTCTCCCATGGGGAACCTTGTCGCATGCCTTACTGAAGTCCACATAGATCGCATCCACTGCTCTGCCCTCATCAATCCTCTTTGTTGCTTCTTCAAAAAACTCAATCAAGTTTGTGAGACATGATTTCTCACGCACAAAGCCATGTTGACTATCCCTAATCAGTCCTGGCTTTTCCAAATACATGTACATCCTGGCCCTCAGGATTCCCTCCAACAACTTGCCCACTACCGACATCAGGCTCATTGGTCCATAGTTCCCTGGTTTGTCCTTACCACCCTTCTTAAACAGTGGCACCTCGTTTGCCAACCTCCAGTCTTACAGCACCTCACCTGTGACTATTGATGATACAACTAACTCAGCAAGAGGCCCAGCAATCACTTCTCTAGCTTCCCACAGAGTTCTCGGGTACACCTGATCAGGTCCTGGGGATTTATCCACCTTTACCTGTTTCAAGACATCCAGCACTTCCTCCTCTGTAATATGGACATTTTGCAAGATGTCATCATCTATTTCCCTACAGTCTATATCTTCCATATCCTTTTCCACAGTAAATACTGATGCAAAATACTCATTTAGTATCTCCTCCATTTTCTGTAGCTACACACAATGGCCACCTTGCTGATCTTTGAGAGGCCATATTCTCTCCCTAGTTACCCTTTTGTCCATAATGTATTTGTAAAAACCCTTTGGATTCTCCTTAATTCTATTTGCCAAAGCTATCTCATGTCCCTTTTTTGCCCTCCTGATTTCCCTCTTAAGTATACTCCTACTTCCTTTATACTCTTCTAAGGATTCACTCGATCTAACCTTACATATGCTTTCTTCTTTTTCTTAACCAAACCCTCAATTTCTTTAGTCATCCAGCCTTCCTTATACCTACTAGCCTTTCCTTTCACCCTGACAGGAATATACTTTCTCTGGATTCTCGTTATCTCACTTTTGAAGGCTTCTCATTTTCCAGCTGTCCCTTTACCTGCGAACATCTGCCCCCAATCAGATACCGTCAAAATTGGCCTTTCTCCAATTTAGAACTTCAACTTTTAGATCTGGTCTATCCTTTTCCATCATTATTTTAAATCTAATAGAATTTTGGTCGCTGGCCCCAAAGTGCTCCCCCACTGACACCTCAGTCACCTGCGCTGCCTTATTTCCCAAGAGTAAGTCAACTTTCGCACCTTCTCTAGTAGGTACATCCACATACTGAATCAGAAAATTGTCTTGTACACACTTAACAAATTCCTCTCCATCTAAACCCTTAACACTATGGCAGTCCCAGTCTATGTTTGGAAAGTTAAAATCCCCTACCATAATCACCCTATTATTCTTACAGATAGCTGAAAACTCCTTACAAATTTGTTTCTCAATTTCCCTCTGACTATTAGGGGCTCTATAATACAATCCCAGTAAGATTATCATCCCTTTCTTATTTCTCAGTTCCACCCAAATAACTTCCTGGGATGTATTTCCAGAAATATCCTCCCTCAGCACAGCTGTAATGCTATCCCTTATCAAAAATGCCACTCCCTCTCCTCTCTTGCCTCCCTTTCTACCTTTCCTGTAGCATTTGTATCCTGGAACATTAAGCTGCCAGTCTCGCCCATCCCTGAGCCATGTTTCCGTGATTGCTATGATATCCCAGTCCCATGTTCCTAACCATGCCCTGAGTTCATCTGCCTTCCCTGTTAGGCCCCTTGCGTTGAAATAAATACAGTTTAATTTATTAGTCCTACCTTGTCCCTTGAGACTGTTTGACTCGCTTCTGTTCTCAACTGTACCAATCTCAGATTGATCTCTTTCCTCACTATCTCCCTGGGTCCCACCCACCCCACCTTTCTAATTTAAATCCTCCCAAGCAGCTCTCGCAAATTTCCCTGCCAGTATATTAGTCCCATTTCAATTTAGGTGCAATACGTCCTTCTTGTACAAGTCACTTCTACCCCAAAAGAGATTTCAATGATCCAAAAATGTGAATCCTTCTCCTATACACCAGCTCCTCAGCCATACATTTATCTGCTCTATCCTCCTATTCCTGCCCTCATTAGCTCGTAGCACCGGGAGTAATCCAGATATTACTACTCTCGAAGCCTTCCTTTTTAAATTTCTGCCTAACTCTCTGTAATCACCCTTCAGAATTTCAGCCTTTTCCCTTCCTATGTCGTTGGTTCCAATGTGGACAATGCTCTCTTGCTGGCTCCTCTCCCACGTGAGAACATTCTGCACCCTCTCTGAGACATCCTTGATCCTGGCACCAGTGAAGCAACACACCATTCTCTCCAACATTGTACTGTACAAGGCAGAGGTGGAACCTGTCAAAACGTTGCAGTGAAAAGTTGTGTTTGGCTGTGTGTATGTGGCTGTGTGTGTGTGCATGTATGAGTGTGTGCATGCTCGTGTGTCTGTGTGCGTGCATGTGTGTATATATCTGTGTGTGTGTATGTATGTGTGTGTGTGTGTGTCTATGTCTGTGTGTGTGTGTGTGTGTGTGTGTTTGAGTGTGTGCACGCTATTTGGAGATTTACCCCACAAAGGCAGCTGCAGCAGCAGTCCTGTTGTTGGTGTCCAGTCCGGCTGCCCCGGAGAGGGGGCGATGGCGGACGGCAGGGCCGCACGGGGTGGGGAGTGTTGGACCAGGTTGCTGGTCAGGGGGATGGCAGTGTTGGGGTCATGGGGCTGTGTTGAGGTCAGGGGGACGGTGTTGGGGTCGCGGGGGTGGTGTTGGAGTCAGGGAGCGGTGCTAGGATTGGGGAGGCGATGTTGAGGTCGGGGGTCGGTGTTGGGGTCATGGGGCTGTGTTGAGGTCGGGGGTCGGTGTTGGGGTCAGGGGGCGGTGCTAGGGTCGGGGAGGCGGTGTTGAGGTCGGGGGTCGGTGTTTGGGTCATGGGGCGGTGTTGAGGTTGGGGGTTGGTGTTGGGGTTGGAGGGGCAGTGTTGGGGTCATGGGGCTGTGTTGAGGTTGGGAGGGCAGTGTTGGGATTGGTGGGGCGGTGTTGGGGTCAGGTGGGCGGTGTTGGGACCAGGAGACGGTGTTGGGGTCGGGGGGGCGGTGCTAGGGTTGGGGGGGCGCTGTTGAGGTCGGGGGTCGGTGTTGGGGTCAGGGGGCAGTGTTGGGGTCGGGGGGCGGTGTTGGGGTCGGGGGTCGGTGTGGAGGTCAGGGGGCGGTGTTGGGGTCAAGGGGGTGGTGTTGAGGTTGGTGAGGTGGTGTTGGGGTCAGTGTTGAGATCAGGGGCGGTATTGGGGTCGGGGGGACGGTATTGGGGTTGGGGGCAGTGTTGGGGTCGGGGGGGCAGTGTTGAGGTTGGGGGATTGTTGGTGTTGGGGGGGCGGTTTTGGGGTCTGGGGGTGGTGTTGGGGTTGAGAGTGGTGGTGCTGTGGTCGTGGGTGTGGTGTTGGAGTCGGGGGTGTGTTCTTGGGGTCGAGGGGGGGGCGGTGTTGAGGTCAGTGGGACGGTGTTGGGGTCGGGACAGTGTTGGGGTCAGGGGCGGTGTTGGGGTCGGGGGGGGGGTGTTGGGGGCGGTGTTGGGGTCGGGTGGGCGGTGTTGGGGTCGGGGGGGCGGTGTTGAGGTTTGGAGTCGGTGTTGAGTTCGAGGGCGGTGTTGGGGTCGGGGAGCGGTGTTGGGGTCGGGGGGGGCAGTGTTGAAGTTGGGGGTCAGTGTTGAGTTCGGGTGCGGTGTTGGGGGTGAGGTCGTTGCTTGGGTCGGGAGGTGGTGTTGTGCAGGTTGGGCCCGGTGTTGGGGGCGGGTTCTCGTGCACTGTGTGTTGCTGTGGGGAAGCAGACTTTAAACACTCTGAGCCCCAGAGGAAAAACATTTAATCGATTAACTGAATAATTCATTATCTGAACGAAATAGTGCCCGCTCATCTCGTTTAGATAATCGAGGTTCCCCTGTATAGGAGTTGGGAGGTAATATTACGGCTGTACAGGACATTGGTTAGGCCACTGTTGGGTTATTGCGTGCAATTCTGGTCTCCTTCCTATCGGAAAGATGTTGTGAAACTTGAAAGTGTTCAGAAAAGATTTACAAGGATGTTGCCAGGGTTGGAGGATCTGAGCTACAGGGAGAGGCTGAACAGGCTGGGGCTGTTTTCCCTGGAGGGTCAGAAGCTGAGGGTGACCTTATAGAGGTTTAGAAGATCATGAGAGGCATGGACAGACAAAATCTTTTTCCTGGGTTGGGAGAGTCCAGATCTAGGGGGCATAGGTTTAGGGTGAGAGGGGAAAGACCTAAGGGGCAACTTTTGCTCACAGAGGCTGGTGTGTGTATGGAATGAGCTGCCAGAGGAAGAGGTGGAGGCTGGTACAATTGCAACATTTAAAAGGCATTTGGATGGTTATATGAATAGGAAGGGTTTGGAGGGATATGGGCCGGGTGCTGGCAGGTGGGACTAGATTGGGTTGGGATATCTGGCCGGCATGGCTGACTTGGACCGAAGGATTTGTTTCCATGCTGTACATCTCTATAACTCTATGACTCTAAAAAGATGTTCTGCTTACCATACAAATTGATTATGTGGTACAGATAGAAGATCCTTTATCCGAACATCCATAAACCGCAAAGCTTTGGAACCCCAAGGTCTTTTTGTGAAGTTTTTTTCTCATTAACAAGGTTGTTTGGCAAGCAAACAGTTAACCCAAATCGACACCCATTTGAAGCATGTCGTTCAGATGCGACGTGGTGGGGTTGCAGTGGGTGGGGTGGGGTGTGGGGGAAGATGTGTAATGGCTAAGCATCAACGGCTTGTTCTTACTTAGAAGTCTGCTCCTCCAGTAAGACTTTTAAAAATTTCACCATTAAACTGTCACTTATCCTGAAAACTGAAAAATTCTGAATTCTGAAAAACAGCTGGTCCCAAGCAGTTCGGATAAAGGATTGTCTACCTATATGTGTGTTTCAGTGCCAGTGTGATGTTAAGTACTAATTTGTCAAAGACAAGTGGATCATATTGAACTGCTGCTCAAGCAGAGTACTAGCTGTACTCCATCATCCCATACTTGCAGAATACAGAACATAATGTCAAACATTCGATGTATTCTTAGGATTGGACAGTACTTATTGAGTAATCACCAGTGCGCTAAGAATTATACTATCAACAAAAATGGCGAGGAAAATTGAACCCGACTAGCCATATAAATACAATGGTACAAGAGCAGCTCACCTCCTGACTCCTCAAAGCCTGTCCACCATCTTCAAGGCACAAGTCAGGAGTGAAAAAGTGTGGCACTGGAAAAGCACAGCAGACCAGGCAGCATCCGAGGAGCAAGAGAGTCAATGTTTTGGGCATAAACCCTTCCTGATGAAGGGCTTATGCCCAAAACATTGATTCTGCTGTTCCTCAGATTTTACTTGACCTGCTGTGCTTTTCCAGCACCACGCTTTTTGACTCTGATCTCCAGCATCTGCGGGCCTCACTTTCTCCAAGTCAGGAACATGAGGGAATGTTCTTCATTTGCTTAGATGGGTGCAGCTCCAACAACACGCAAGAAACTTGACACCATCCAGGACAAAGCAGCCACTTGGTCAGCATGCTATTCACCACATTCAAAGTAGATTCATTCCAGCAGCAATGCACAGGGCCAGCAAGGTGTACCAGTTACATGATGAACTACAGTAACTCATCGAAGCTCTTCTGACAGCATCTTCCCAAAGCTGGGAACTCCATTAGTTAGAAGAGCAAGAGCAGCAGGTGCATGAGAACATCACCCCCAGTTGCACTGTCTCCTTCATGTCACAAACGCCACCCTGACTTGGAATCATATCACCCTTCTTTGTTACCTCTGGGTGAAAGTCCTAGAACATTCTGTAGATCTGCCAACATTATGGAGAGCATTACTTCTGACCCATGGCCTTCTTAAAGGCACTAAAGGATTGATAATAAATGCTGCCTCAAGAGCAACATACGTCCATAAAAGAATTACAAAAAAGTAAACAGCTGAATGAATACCATCTGAGTAGACGTCAACTACAACAATAGTTGTAATTAGATGATATTAATTGTTGAAAATGTTACCACTTTGATTCACTTTAAAACTAGATTTGTTTATACCACATAAAGGGCAGCCTCAGTCTGGAGGAGCCTACTATAATAATTGCAAGGATCATGAAAAGCAAGTTTCTGCAATCCATCTCCAGCCTCTCTGCAGCTACTGTCCCTCACTCCTCCCAACTACCGATTTTTTTAGGGGCTGCAGTTCATCTCCCATTAAAATGCCATGGGTCAGAAGTACTGCTCTCCATAATGTCGGCAGACCTACAGAATGTTCTAGGATTTTCACCCAGAGGTAACAAAGAAGGGTGAAATGATTAGCAAATGCAACATTGCTGCTAAAATTAGCCATAACAGTAACTTTGCCAATAAGACCATAAGACATAGGAGCGGAAGTAAGGCCATTCGGCCCATCAAGTCCACTCCACCATTCAATCATGGCTGATGGGCATTTCAACTCCACTTACCCACATTCTCCCCATAGCCCTTAATTCCTTGTGACATCAAGAATTTATCAATTTCTGCCTTGAAGACATTTAGCGTCCCAGTCTCCACTGCACTCTGTGGCAATGAATTCCACAGGCCCACCACTCTCTGGCTGAAGAAATGTCTCCGCATTTCTGTTCTGAATTTACTCCCTCTAATTCTAAGGCTGTGTCCACGGGTCCTAGTCTCCTCGCCTAACGGAAACAATTTCCTAGCGTCCACCCTCTCCAAGCCATGTATTATCTTATAAGTTTATATTAGATCTCCCCTTAATCTTCTAAACTCCAATGAATACAATCCCAGGATCCTCAGCCGTTCCTCATATGTTAGACCTACCATTCCAGGGATCATCCGTGTGAATCTCCGCTGGACACGCTCCAGTGCCAGTATGTCCCTCCTGAGGTGTGGGGACCAAAACTGGACACAGTACTCCAAATGGGGCCTAACCAGAGCTTTATAAAGTCTCAGTAGCACAACGGTGCTTTTATATTTCAACCCTCTTGAGATAATTGACAACATTGCATTCACTTTCTTAATCACGGACTAAACCTGCATGTTTACCTTGAGAGAATCCTCAACTAGCACTCCCAGATCCCTCTGTACTTTGGCTTTACGAATTTTCTCACCGTTTAGAAAGTAATCCATGCTCCTATTCTTTTTTCCAAAGTGCAAGACCTCGCATTTGCTTACATTGAATTCCATCAGCCATTTCCTGACCACTCCTCCAAACTGTCTAGATCCTTCTGCAGCCTCCCCACTTCCTCAGTACTACCTGCCTGTCCACCTAACTTTTTATCATCGACAAACTTCGCTAGAATGCCCCCAGTCCCTTCATCCAGATCATTAATATATAATGTGAACAGCTGCGGCCCCAACACTGAACCCTGCGGGACACCGCTTGTCACCGGCTGCCATTCTGAAAAAGAACCTTTTATCCCAACTCTCTGCCTTCTGTCAGACAGCCAATCCTCAATCCATACCAGTAGCTCACCTCGAACACCATGGGCCCTCACCTTGCTCAGCAGCCTCCGGTGTGGCACCTTATCAATGGCCTTTTGGAAATCTAGGTAGACCACATCCACTGTGTTTCCCCGGTCTAACCTACTTGTCACCTCTTCAAAGAACTCCAACAGGTTTGTCAGGCACGACCTCCCCTTACTAAATCCATGTTGACTTGTTCTAATCCGACCCTGCTCTTCCAAGAATTTAGAAACCCCATCCTTAACGATGGATTCTAGAATTTTACCAACAACCGAGGTTAGGCTAAATGACCTATAATTTTCCATCTTTTGCCGTGATCCTTTCTTGAAGAAGGGGGTTACAACAGTGATCTTCCAATCATCTGGGACTTTCCCCGACTCCAGTGACTTTTGAAAGATCTCAACCAACGCCTCCGTTATTTCCTCAGCCACCTCTCTCAGAACTCTAGGATGTAACCCATCGGGGCCAGGAGATTTATCCATTTTAAGACCTTTTAGCTTTTCTAGCACTTTCTCTTTTGTAATGGCAACCATACTCAACTCAGCCCCCTGACTCCCTTTAATTGTTGGGATATTACTCATGTCTTCCACTGTCTTTCCATGTTGCCAAACGAGTTTCCAATTCAAGGATTGATCTATTTTAAAGTGTAATACTTTCAGTTTGTTTGTTGAGTCAATTTTGTATTTTATGTTTCTGAACAGGAAATAGCTACAATACCTGAGTCAATATCTCTGCAAACTGAGACAGTTTGCTCAGCTCCACCAAATTCAACCAAGTCATATCAAGGATCCAGCGGAAAGGTTTCTGTGGACTGGCTTTCAGGTCAAGGGCTGCACCACCTAAACAATTAGACAAAGAATTCACCTTTAATAAAATAATTCTTCAGTTTCTTAGTCAACATGCCTGCTTGAATCAAAACAATGGGCTGAATATTACAGGGGGACGGGGCGGTAGGTTTGTTGACTTGCTCACCCCACTTGGTTACAGCCAAACCTTGGCCTTAGCTTGCTTGAGCAATATCAAGCAGCACTTAACCACTGACCAGCTGAGCAATATTGAAATGACTGGGGTTTTGCAAGTAGGTCTTGGTTAGTTCACTGCAGTGTACACAATTTTTATTTTGCTGCACTTCCAGCACTGGTGTGGGTCACCAGAAACATTTTAGCTGCTTAAAAGAAATTTAAATAAATATTATAATTTATACATCCATTTTACCACATGGAACACACCAGGAGCTTCATGAATTCTCTACTTCCAATGAGAGTCTCTGGAATACGGAACCATACCTTTTATAAGGGTCTGGAATTCATTGTGCTTGATGTAACCTCGCTCAAGGTTAATTTTCAGAGGCAGCAATAAAGTGAAAAGGAACTTGTGAGTTTCATAAAGACCACGCACTGAATACTTAAAGACTTCATAGGTCAGGTAGTCAATAATATTGCTGATCCTCTTTGAAGCAACAGGTGACTTCTTAGATCTACATGAAGAAAAATCAAAAATCTTTAGTGTGGTTGTCAAACTCAGGGTGAGTTAGATTTAAATTCCATTGTATGTAGTTCTTCAACAGCAGAACAGAAAGCTGAATTTCATATTGAAATCTTCCATTTCTTTACAAAAATTGTATATATAGAGCTGTACATATATCACTGTAAGGAAACTGTTAATCCTTAATTTTGGGTTTCCAGAAATGAAAGTGATGAGAAATGTCTCTTGAGGTTAAGTGTCATGGTGGCTCTGACAGTTGGAAGGACTATTTTTCAGGGTGGGGTAGTTTTTCTCCCATGGCTCTGAGATTCTCCACATATTACATATACATAGTATATGTATACATAGTATATGTATGGGCGACTGACTGTGTGGAGTTTGCATGTTCTCCCCGTGTCTGCGTGGGTTTCCTCCGGGTGCTTCGGTTTCCTCCCACAGTCCAAAGATGTGCAGGTCAGGTGAATTGGCCATGCTAAATTGCCCGTAGTGTTAGGTATAGGGGTAAATGTAGGGGTATGGGTGGGTTGCGCTTCGGTGGGTCGGTGTGGACTTGTTGGGCCGAAGGGCCTGTTTCCACACTGTAATATAATCTAATCTAATATGTGTGAAAAACATCAAATTTTACAGATAGGAAGTTCTGAAGCCTGCAGGGCTCTAACATTTATGTCTATTTACCATTTCCATGCCCCTCATGATTTTATACACCTCTATAAGGTCACCCCTCAGCTTCCGATGCTCCAGAGAAAACAGTCCCACTCTATTCAGCCTCTCTCTATAGCTTAAATCCTCCTTGTAAACATCCTTGTAAAGCTTTTCTGAACCCATTCAAGTTTCACAACATCCTTCCTGTAGGAAGGAGACCAGAATTGCACGCACTATTCCAAAAGTGGTCTAACCAATGCTGCAACGTGACCTCCCTACTCCTATACTCAATACTCTGACCAATAAAGGAAAGCATACCAAACGCCTTCTTCACTATCTATCTACCTGCGACTCCACTTTCAAGGAGTTATGAACCTGCACTCCAAGGTCTGTTTGTTCAGCAATACTCTCCAGGATCTTACCACTAAGTGTATAAGTTCTGCTCTGATTTGCTTTTCCGAAATGTAGCACCTTGCATTTATCTAAATTAAACTCCATCTGCCACCCCATTGGCCCATCTAATCAAGGCTCGAAGGTGCAGGCTCGAAGGGCTGAATGGCCTACTCCTGCACCTATTGTCTATTGTTTATTGTCTATCCTGTTGTAATCTGAGGTAACTTTCTCCGCTGTCCACTACACCTCCAATTTTGGTATCATCTGCAAACTCACTACCTATACCTCCTATGTTCACACCCAAATCATTTATATAAATGATGAAAAGCAGCGGACCGAGCACCGATCCTTGTGGCAGTCCACTGGTCACAGGCCTCCAGTCTGAAAAGCAACCCTCCTCCATCACCCTCTGTCTTCTACATTTGAGCCAGTTCTATATCCAAATGGCTTCTGATAACAATTCAGAAAAGGTTTGCATGGGACAAGGGCATCAGCATAAAAGTTGGCCTTTTGAGGTTAGCCCTGCTTGCCTATCCTGTCAGGGTTGATGGTCTCAGTTTGTTGCTGCCTTACCTTTCTTAATACTGTAAATGTTTCCCAGCTTCAATTCAGACTGCACAGAGTGAGTCAGGCTCACTCCTGATGCTATTAGTGTTTGTATTGATTATGAAGGAGCCAAGTAACTGAAAAAGTTTGTTCTCATTGGAGTTGAGAGGAAGAAGACTACCCCAGCTGTTTCATACATCAGACATTGAGTTGGATTTGTGTTTCCCATTTTTGGTGAACAAAATTGTGCCAATATAAGTAATTTCAGTGGGCTTGGTCATTCATGATATTCATGACATCTAATGAATACAAAGTAGGTTTCTGACCATGAAGGTTAGCAAACCCAACCTGCCTGAAAAGGTTTTGAGAATTTAACAGCACAGGTTTAACTCTTCATCAGGAAAATGACTTTTATCATCTTTCCTGATTAAATTCTACTGCCCATCCTTCTAAGAACTCAGAGCAGTCTGGAAAGTTCTGCCGAATTTGATTGATTGGTTGATTTATTGTTGCATATACAGTGAAAACTATTGTTTTGTGTGCTTTACAGGCATATTGTACCATACAAAATACATCAGGGTCGCAGAACAGGGTGCAGAATAGAATCTTACAGCTGCAGAAAAGGTGCAGAGAGAGAGATCAGAATTAACATTGGGAACATCAAATACATGGAAGTCCTTCATTTCTGAAAGGGGAGGTGTTGGTGCAGCGATAATGCAATTTGATGAGTCATTCAAAGATGCAGATTAAGTCTCTGGGACAATTGCTCAAATCCTACCATGGCAGCTGGGGGAATATAAATTCAATCAATGTACTTCAAATCAGGCATGAGTAGAATTGTGACTGTGTAGGTCTGTCTTTCAGTACACTGAGAGGGCCTGTTTCCCTGTACAGTGTGTGGGCCTGGTTCCCAACATAGTTACAGAGGAACCTCAATTGTCCGAAAATCGGATTATCTGAAGGAGATCTCGAAGTCCCGATGGAAACATTACATCAAAGACGTGTTTACAACAGTGATTGCATCTTTTGTTTACAACGATTAAACAGGCACCGTCTCCAAATGACTGATCTCCCGCCCTCTCTCTCCCCACATATTCCCTGGAGTTCTACACAGGGGTGTACCCTAAACACCCCCTTCCCCAGATAATCTCTCAAGCAGTGTCCTGCACAGGGCAAAGGTGGAACTTGTCAAAAAGTTGCAGCAAAATGTTGTGTGTGTGGCTGTGGCTGTGGCTGTATGTGTGTGTGTGCGATTTGTAGACCTACCCCACAAAGGCAACTGCAGCAGCAGTCTTATTGTTGTCCAGTCCAGTCCAGATGCCCCAGAGAGGGGGCGGGTGTGTATAGGGTTGGAGAGACAGTGTTGGGAGCGGGGATGGTGTTGGACGGGCTGGGGGCGGGGGCGGCGTTGCATGAGGTTGGGGCGGGACAGTGTTTTGGGCGGGGTTGGGTTGGGGATGGGGCGGTGATGCATAGGTTTGGGTTGGGGGCAGTATTGCACAGCTTTGGGGGTGGGAGCAGTGTTGGGTGTGGGGGCAGTATTGCACAGCTTTGGGGGTGGGGGCAGTGTTGGGTGCGGGGGCAGTGTTGGATGGGGTTGGGGTTGGGGTTGGGGCAGGGGCAGTGCTGGGAGCAGGGGCAGTGTTGGGCGGGGTTGGATTTGGGGATGGAGGCGGTGTTGCACAGCTTTGGGGGCGGGGCAATGTTGGGCAGGGTTGGGGTGGGGGGCAGTGTTGCACAGCTTTGGGGCAGGGCAGTGTTGCATGGGGTTGGGGCGGGGGCAATGTTGCACGGGTTTAGGGGTGGGGTCTCGTGCGCTGTGTGCTGCTGCAATTTCCTGAACAGGGAGCAGACTTTAAAAACTCCGAGCCCCAGAGGAATAATCGATTATCCGAACGAAATAGTGCCCGCACATCACGTACGGATAATCGAGGTTCCCCTATAGTGGGTCACTTTCCTAATACACTGAGTGGGTCTGTTTCCCTGTACAGTGTGTGGGTCTGTTTCCCTGCACAGTGAGTTGGTTTGTTTCTGGGTACAGTGTGTGGGCCTGGTTCCCTGAACAGTGTGGGAGTCTGTTTCCTGTATAGTGTGTGGGCCTGGTTCCCTGAACAGTATGTGAGTCTGTTTCCCTGTACAGTGTGTGGGCCTGGTTCCCTGAAAAGTATGTGGGTCTGTTTCCCTGTACAGTGTGTGGGTCTGTTTCCCTGTACAGTGCGTGGGCCTGTTTCCCTGTACAGTGTGTGGGCCTGTTTCCCTGTACAGTGTGTGGGTCTGTTTCCTGTACAATGTGTGGGTCTGTTTCCTGGCAGAGTGTATGGGTCTATTTCCCTTAGAGTGGTGCTGGGAAAGCACAGCAGATCAAGCAGCATCCGAGGAGCAGTAAAATCGACGTTTCGGGCAAAAGCCCTTCATCAGGAAGCCTATTCAATTTTCCTGCTCCTCGGATGCTGCCTGACCTGCTGTGCTTTTCCAGCAACACTCTAATCTAAACTCTGGTTTCCAGCATCTGCAGTCCTCACTTTTGCCTGAGTCTATTTCCCTGTATAGTGTGTGAACCTGTTTCCCTGTCCAGTATGTGGGACTATTTCCTGGTACAGTGTATGGATCTGTTTTCTGATACAGAGAGTGGACGTGCTTCCTGGTTAAGTGTGTGGGTCTGATTCCTGGCAGAGTGTGTGGGTCTGTTTTTGGCTGCAGTGAAAGGGCCTTTTTCCCTGTAAAAAGTGTGTTGGTTTGTTTCCGGATACAGTGTGTGGGTCTATTTCCCTGTACAGTGTGTGGGCCTGTTTCCTGGTACAGTGTGTGGGTCTGTTTCCTGGTACAGTGTGTGGGCCTGTTTCCCTGTATAGTGTGTTGGTTTGTTTCCAGATACACTGTTTGGGTCTGTTTCCCTGTACAGTGTATGGGTATGTTTCCGGGTACAGTGTGTGGGTCTATTTCCATGCAAAGTGTGAGTGCCTGTTTCCCGATACAGCGTGTGGGCTTGTTTCCTGGAACAGTGTGTGGGCCTGTTTCCCAGTACAGTGTGTAGTCCTGTTTCCCTGAACCATGTGTTGGTCTGTTTCCTGGAACAGTGTGTGGGCTTGTTTCCTGGAACAGTGTGTGGGCCTGTTTCCCAGTACAGTGTGTAGTCCTGTTTCCCTGAACCATGTGTTGGTCTGTTTCCTGGTACAGTGTGTGAGTCTGTTTCCCAGTTTAATGTGTGGGCCTGTTTCCCTGTACAGTGTGTGCGCCTGGTTTCCTGCACAGTATGTGGGCCTGTTTCCTTGTACAGTGTGTGGGTCTGTTTCTGGGTACAGTGTGTGGGTCTGTTTCCCTGTACAGCGTATGGATCTGTTTCTCTGTGCAATGTGTGTCCTGTTTCACTGTACAGTGTGTGGGTCTGCCTCCTGGTTCATTGTGCGGACCAGTTTCCCTGTACAATATGTGGGCCTGTTTCCCTGTACAGTGTGCGGGTCTGGGTCCCTGCATAATATGTGGGCCTGTTTCCCTGTACAGTGTGTGGGCCTGTTTACCTGTATAGTATGTTGGTTTATTTCCAGATACAGTGTTTGGGTCTTTGGGTCTGTTTCCCTGTACAGTGTGTGGGCCTGGTTCCCTGCACAGTATGTGGGTCTGTTTCCCTGTACAGTGTGTGGGTCTGTTTCCGGGTACAGTGTGTGGGCCTGTTTCCCTGTATAGTGTGTTGGTTTGTTTCCAGATACAGTGTTTGGGTCTGTTTCCTGGTACAGTGTATGGGTCTATTTCCATGCACAGTATGAGTGCCTGTTTCCCAATACAGTGTGTGGGTCTGTTTCCCGATACAGTGTGTGGGCTTGTTTCCTGGAAGAGTGTGTGGACCTGTTTCCCAGTACAGTGTGTAGTCCTGTTTCCCTGTACAGTGTGTAGTCCTGTTTCCCTGAACCATGTGTTGGTCTGTTTCCTGGTACAGTGCATGAGTCTGTTTCCCAGTTCAATGTGAGGGCCTGTTTCCCTATACAGTGTGTGCGCCTGGTTTCCTGTACAGTATGTGGGCCTGTTTCCCTGTACAGTGTGTGGGTCTGTTTCTGGGTACAGTGTGTGGGTCTGTTTCCCTGCACAGCGTATGGATCTGTTTCCCTGTGCAATGTGTGTCCTGTTTCACTGTACAGTGTGTGGGTCTGCTTCCTGGTTCATTGTGTGGACCAGTTTCCCTGTACTATGTGGGCCTGTTTCCCTGAACAGTGTATGGGTTTTTGTCCCGGTACATTGTGTGGGGCTGCTTCCTAGTTCAGTGTGTGGGCCTGTTTCCCTGTACAGTGTGTGGGTTTTTGTCCTGGTACAGTGTTGTGGTCTGTTTTCTCCTACAATGTGTGAGCCTGTTTCCCTGTACAGTGTTAAGGCCTGTTGACTGTACAGTGTGTCGGTCCGTATCCTGCTACAGTGTGTGGATCAGTTTCCCAGTGCACTGTGTGTGTCTGTTTCCTTGTACAGTGTGTGGACCTCTTTCCCTGAATAGTGTGTAGGTCTGCTTCCAGTAGAGTGAGTCTGCCTGTTCCCCGGTACTGTGTGAGTACTTATTTCTCTGCATAGTGTGTGGGTCTGTTTCCCTGTACTGTGTGAGGGCCTGTTTCCCTGTAGCGTGTGGTGCCTGTTTCGTTGTAGTGTGTCAGTCTGTTTCCCAGTACAGTGTGTGAGCCTGTTTCCCTGAACAGTGTGTAGGTCTGTTTCCCCATACTGTGAGTGGGCCTGTTTCCCTGTACAGTGAGTGTGTCTTTTTCCCTATACAGTGTGTGGGCCTGTATGCCTTTACAGTGTGAGTGTCTGTTTCCTGGTACAGTGTATGGGTCTGTTTCCCTGTACAGTGTGTGCGCCTGTTTCCCTGTACACTGGGTGGGTGTATTTCCCGGTACAGTCTATGGGTCTGATTCCCTGTACAGTGTGTGGGTCTGTTTCCCAGTACCGTGTGTTGGTCTGTTTCCTGGTACAGTGTATAAGTCTGTTTCCCAGTTCAGTGTGTGGGCCTGTTTCCCTGTACAGTATGTGGGCCTATTTCCCTGTATAGTGTGTGGCTCTGTTTCCTAGTACAGTGTGTGACTCTGTTTCCCGGTACAGTGTGTGGGGGGAATGTTGCTGTGTACAATGTGTGGGTCTGTTTCCCTGTACTTTTTGTGGACCTGTTTCCCTTTACAGTGAGTGGGTCTGTTTCCAGTTAAAGTGTGTGAGTATATTTCCTTGAACAGTCTGTGGGTCTGTTTCCCTGTGCAGTGTGGACCTGTTTCCCTCTGCAATGTGTGTCCTGTTTCACTGTACAGTGTGTGGGTCTGCTTCCTGGTTCATTGTGTGGATCAGTTTCCCTGTACAATATGTGGGCCTGTTTCCCTATACAGTGTGTGGGCCCGGTTCCCTGCACAGTATGTGGGTCTGTTTCCCTGTACAGTGTGTGGGTCTGTTTCCGGGTACAGTGTGTGGGTCTATTTCCATGCACAGTGTCACTGCCTGTTTCCCGATACAGTGTGTGAGTCTGTTTCCCGATACAGTGTGTGGGCTTGTTTCCTGGAACAGTGTGTGGGCCTGTTTCCCAGTACAGTGTGTAGTCCTGTTTCCCTGAACCATGTGTTGGTCTGTTTCCTGGTACAGTGCGTGAGTCTGTTCCCAGTTTAATATGTGGGCCTGTTTCCCTATACAGTGTGTGCGCCTGGTTTCCTGCACAGTATGTGGGTCTGTTTCCCTGTACAGTGTGTGGGTCTGTTTCTGGGTACAGTGTGTGGGTCTGTTTCCCTGTACAGCGTATGGATCTGTTTCCCTGTGCAATGTGTGTCCTGTTTCACTGTACAGTGTGTGGGTCTGCTTCCTGGTTCATTGTGTGGACCAGTTTCCCTGTACAATATGTGGGCCTGTTTCCCTGTACAGTGTGTGGGCCTGTTTGCCTGTATAGTGTGTTGGTTTATTTCCAGATACAGTGTTTGGGTCTTTGGGTCTGTTTCCCTGTACAGTGTGTGGGCCTGGTTCCCTGCACAGTATGTGGGCCTGTTTCCCTGTACAGTGTGTGGGTCTGTTTCCGGTACAGTGTGTTGGCCTGTTTCCCTGTACAGTGTGTGGGGTCTGTTTCTGGGTACAGTGTGTGGGCCTGTTTCCCTGTATAGTGTGTTGGTTTGTTTCCAGATACAGTGTTTGGGTCTGTTTCCTGGTACAGTGTATGGGTCTATTTCCATGCACAGTGTGCGTGCCTGTTTCCCGATACAGTGTGTGGGTCTGTTTCCCCATACAGCGTGTGGGCTTGTTTCCTGGAACAGTGTGTGGACCAGTTTCCCTGTACAGTGTGTAGTCCTGTTTCCCTGAACCATGTGTTGGTCTGTTTCCTGGTACAGTGCGTGAGTCTGTTTCCCAGTTCAATGTGAGGGCCTGTTTCCCTATACACTGTGTGCGCCTGGTTTCCTGCACAGTATGTGGGCCTGTTTCCCTGTACAGTGTGTGGGTCTGTTTCTGGGTACAGTGTGTGGGCCTGTTTCCTGGTACAGCGTATGGGTCTATTTCTCTGCACAATGTGAGTGCCTGTTTCCTGGTACAGTGTGTGGGTCTGCTTCCTGGTTCATTGTGTGGACCAGTTTCCCTGTACAATATGTGGGCCTGTTTCCCTGAACAGTGTATGGGTTTTTGTCCTGGTACATTGTGTGGGGCTGCTTCCTGGTTCAGTGTGTGGGCCTGTTTCCCTGTACAGTGTGTGGGTTTTTGTCCTGGTACAGTGTTGTGGCCTGTTTTCTCGTACAATGTGTGAGCCTGTTTCCCTGTTAAGGCCTGTTGACTGTACAGTGTGTCGGCCCGTATCCTGCTACAGTGTGTGGATCGGTTTCCCAGTGCACTGTGTGAGCCTGTTTCCTTGTACAATGTGTGGACCTCTTTCCTTGAATAGTGTGTAGGTCTGCTTCCAGTAGAGTGAGTCTGCCTGTTCCCCGGTACAGTGTGAGTACCTATTTCTCTGCATAGTGTGTGGGTATGTTTCCCTGTACTGTGTGAGGGCCTGTTTCCCAGTAGCGTGTGGTGCCTGTTTCTTTGTACAGTGTGTCAGTCTGTTTCCCAGTACACTGAGTGGGCCTATTTCCCTGAACAGTGTGTAGGTCTGTTTCCCCATACTGTGAGTGGGCCTGTTTCCCTGTACAATGAGTGGGTCTTTTTCCCTATACAGTGTGTGGGCCTGTATGCCTTTACAGTGTGAGTGTCTGTTTCCTGGTACAGTGTATGGGTCTGTTTCCCTGTACAGTGTGTGCGCCTCTTTCCCTGTACACTGGGTGGGTGTATTTCCCGGTACAGTCTATGTGTCTGATTCCCTGTACAGTGTGTGGGTCTGTTTCCCAGTACCGTGTGTTGGTCTGTTTCCTGGTACAGTGCGTAAGTCTGTTTCCCAGTTCAGTGTGTGGGCCTGTTTCCCTGTACAGTATGTGGGCCTATTTCCCTGTATAGTGTGTGGCTCTGTTTCCGAGTACAGTGTGTGACTCTGTTTCCCGGTACAGTGTGTGGGAATGTTTCTGTATACAATGTGTGGGTCTGTTTCCCTGTACTTTTTGTGGACCTGTTTCCCTTTACAGTGAGTGGTTCTGTTTCCTGTTAAAGTGTGTGAGTATATTTCCCTGAACAGTGTGTGGGTCTGTTTCCCTAAACAATGTGTGGGTCTATTTCCCTGTGCAGTGTGGACCTGTTTCCCTGTACAATATCTGGGCCTGTTTCCCTGTACAGTGTGTGGGTCTGGTTCCCTGCACAGTATGTGGGCCTGTTTCCCTGTACAGTGTGTGGGTCTGTTTCCGGGTACAGTGTGTGGGCCTGTTTACCTGTATAGTGTGTTGGTTTGTTTCCTGATACAGTGTTTGGGTCTTTGGGTCTGTTTCCCTGTACAATGTGTGGGCCTGGTTCCCTGCACAGTGTGTGGGCCTGTTTTCCTGTACAGTGTGTTGGTCTGTTTCCGGGTACAGTATGTGGGCCTGTTTCCCTGTATAGTGTGTTGGTTTGTTTCCAGATACTGTGTTTGGGTCTGTTTCCTGGTACAGTGTATGGGTCTATTTCCATGCACAGTGTGAGTGCCTGTTTCCCGATACAGCGTGTGGGCTTGTTTCCTGGAAGAGTGTGTGGGCCTGTTTCCCAGTACAGTGTGTAGTCCTGTTTCCCTGAACCATGTGTTGATCTGTTTCCTGGTACAGTGCGTGAGTCTGTTTCTCAGTTCAATGTGTGGGCCTGTTTCCCTATACAGTGTGTGCGCCTGGTTTCCTGTACAGTGTGTGGGTCTGTTTCCCTGTACAGTGTGTGTCTGTTTCTGGGTACAGTGTGTGGGTCTGTTTCCCTATACAGTATGTGCGCCTGGTTTCCTGTACAGTGTGTGGGTCTGTTTCCCTGTACAGCGTATGGATCTGTTTCCCTGTGCAATGTGTGTCCTGTTTCACTGTACAGTGTGTGGGTCTGCTTCCTGGTTCATTGTGTGGACCAGTTTCCCTGTACAATATGTGGGCCTGTTTCCCTGAACAGTGTGCAAGCAGGCATCAGAGCCACCCTGCTTTTGCCACGGGACTATGCCTACATCGGGAAACTATAAGAATTCATTTTGTGTTTTAAACAGCAGTCGCAACTTTAAACCCACAGAACTCAGCAGCTGCCGGTCCACCCATGTGACCGGGAGATAGGAGACAGAGGACAGATCAAATCCACACTAGACCAACACTACCCATGACTCATGGACCAAAACTCCGGAATTAATTAAATATGGAAACCCATCTCCTAATCACATCAAGAGACTGACTGAAACACACCCATACCCATCGATATGGAGCCACCCTGACACAAAGGACAGGCATCCACCAGACAGGAACAGACAGACCAATACACACCAACACCCCAAGGGAACAAAGGGGGGGTGCTAGCCCCTGCCCTCACAGAGAGAGACAAGCAGATAATACCCGGACCTGTTTTACATAAACCAATTAGCACCCTATTGTGCGTGCCCTGCAACTCTCCTGGGACGGCAGGAAACATTTTATTTGCACCTACTCCAGTGATGATGGGGAACTATCATCCCATTCATCCTCAAATTCCACACATCCTGACAACCAAAAGTATATAATATGTAGCTGCGCGCGGGAATAGCAGAGCAGCCGAGATTCGGACCTCGGTTGGTCTCCGCCGGCGTTACTGTAGCAATAAACGTTACCGATTGTTGAACCGCACTCTGGGCTCGGACTGATATCATTTCATCCGCGCTAACAATTGGGGGCTTCGTCCTGGTTAACGACGGCTGCTGGATCCCTGCGACGGCACTGGGTGAGTATCTTTACTCTTTTACTTCTCGTGTAAAAGTCTCCCAGTGCCCTGCAAGGGACTTCACTGCCGGCAGTTATCTGAACCTGTGAACAGAGTGAGTCCGGCAGTCGTGTAACAGTAGAGTACTCTTTGAAAGTGTGTGTGTGTGTGTGTGTGAGTGATCCTTCGCGGGTGGGCGATTGGGGTCGCGGAACACTAGTAAAAGTGTGCGTGATTATTATTATCGTCGTTTATTGTCAATGTGCTACTGTGACTGACGGACTATCCTTGGACCGACGACTTTAGGTACGAGACCCCGACAGATTGACCCCCCCTGTTTAAAAACCGACCAAACAAGCCTTCCTGGTTGACCTCTGCAGTGGGAGTTAGGGGACCCCATTGTACGTTGAGCCCGGTTTTAGCGCCTTCCTTGCGTATGCGGTAGAGGCTGGGAGGTCTACGCGCAGTACAAGAAGGGAAGTCTCCAAACCAGCCCGAGACACGGGGCCTTTGGGCCAACCGGCGGTTATACGCTCTGCCCATTGACCTCGCGGTCCCGAGGTATTGGCATCTGCAGGATCAGGCGCGGTTAGGTCTGACTTCACGCCAACCCCCTTGCACTCGGGCCACTGGTTCACGTCCAGTGTTTGTGGGGTACACACAGCCGCTGAACGTCAGGCAGTGAGAGAGAGACTCATGGAAACCTGGGGTTGCGCGCTCAGGAATCGACACGCGCCCCGTCTGTAACTATCCCCCCCCCGCCCAGGTTGACCCGCGGGGCTAGGGTTCGACTTACAGGGAGTGGGCTTCCCGACTGGGAGATTAATAAGCCAGTGCCAGCAACATCCCTTAGCACGCCTGCTAGCTTTACTTTAAATTAGCTTCTGTTAAGTTACACCCGCTGCGCCCCTACCATGGGTGGGAGCGCGGCCGAAGACCTAGATTGGGGGCCAGAGGGTTCCCTTACCCGTTTTATAGTCGACAAGAATAAGAAACTTATTAAGGCTATGCTTCATTTCAATCCTGATGAGTGCAAGTCAAAAAGCTTCAACCTCATGTCTCTTTTTAGACATGTTTTAAGTTCAGTACTACCAAACAATTATTTTTACAAGATGGTTACATTTTGGGGCTGTCAGTAAATTAGGGTAACATAAAGGCAGATTTGAATTTCACCGATAGCAAACTGGATTGTTAAGATTAAAGGTGTCCCTTAGTTGTTTTCGAGGGAAGGTATTCACACTTGTAGACAATGGTAGATTGTGTTAAGAGTGAATAGACTGTTAGTCTCCAAGTCTCAGGTATTGAGAATGCCAGACTATAATTTTTTTTGCTTTAGATTAGTTACTTGAGTCCAATAGTTGGAAACTAAAGGTTAGCTAATGAACATTTCTATCTGACTGGATACAAGGAGACTCATATGATTCATGCTGCCATGGAGATTGACCTTGACAGAGGAGGGGTCTACAAAAAGCCATTTGTAGGACTGGGTTATTGGCTTTCCAAAAGATATCCCTGAGGTTCACAAGTTAATCTGCCAGAATCGAAGAGGAAGCCAAATAGCAAAGTTAACAAGAACAAATTTCTATGTTTACCTTGCGGGAATGCAGATGGAACCTCATGCTCAAATTGGAAAGGCCAAATTTTTAAGGATTTAAAATGAGGCTGCAAGATTTGCTTAACTTGAGCTGGGGAGATAATGTCCAGGAAACTGCTGGAAAGGAAGACTTTTGGCAAAAATATGACAGAACAATTAGAATTTGAGCATGAATTCCACATTGATTAGACCCAAATACTCCATACAATGAAGGTGATGAAGGGTGTTTTAATTGGATTGTTTAAGATAACTAAAAGAGTTGAAAGGGCAGACAGAGAGAAACGATTTCCTCTGGCAGGAGAATCAAGAGCAAGACTGTGTAAAATTAAAGCCAGACAACAAAAGGATAATGTCAGGAATCATTTCTTCACACAGAGTAGAAGAGACCCTAACCTTTCACTTTGTAAAAAGCCTTGGACCCTGCAGGTCAATTCAAAATGTTTAGACTCAGACCAGGGCACGCACTTCACCGGAAGCGCAATGAAACTGGCCTGCCGCCTCCTAGGCATCAGACAGCGCTTCCACGTCCCATTCCATCCCCAGAGCTCCGGGATGGTCGAGCGCATGAACCGGACCCTCAAAGCAGCGATCGCGAGGGCGATCGCCGAAACAGGGCAGGGCTGGGTGGACGTTCTGCCCTGCATACTGATGCGCTTAAGGGCCACCCCAGGCCGCTCCACTTGCCTCACTCCCTTCGAGCTCATGACGGGGAGGGCCATGCGACTACCAGAGAACGTCATGGTCGGGGGGGAAGACATGGCCCCCCTGAGGGACAGGGTGACGTGCTATATCAGGCAGCTGCGGGCCCTTAGACAAACTGCGCGCGACCAGCAGGACATTAGGGACCAGGCAAAACTACAGCCGCATCTGCCCGCCCAACCCCTTCCCGGCGTTGGGGACAAAGTCCTGGTTAGGGCTGCCCCCGACTGGCCCGGCTTCGCCCCCCGGTGGCTGGGACCGCACAAAATCATCCTCACCAGCGACACGTGCGCCTGTGTCGACATGAAGGGAAAGGGCAGGTGGAAACACTGGTCCCAGCTTAAATCCTACCCTTAAGCCCCGACCAGACAGACTCTCCCCCCCCCCCCCCTTTTGACTTGACTCTAACCGCCCCTCTTTCTCCTTACAGTGCAACGAGTGGACCAGTTCCAGGGAGACCTGCTCCTACACACACTAACCCTACACCCTTGGTAAGGGTGCCTCTCCCCCTCTCTTCCCACTGAGCACCGCTCTCCTCCCTGCTCTCCTCTTCGCCCTACGACTAGTGCCTTCCTTCCCCGAAATATATGACAACTTCTACCGCCACGGTGTTGCCTTCAACGCGTCCGACGCCATCTGTATTCCTGCAAGGGACAAGCCCGATGTGATCGACGCGTTCTACAACGCCTGGCTGGAAGTTCTCCCGGGCGTACAGACACTCTGTTTATTCTGCACTTCGGAGTGCGACCCGCGGCCGACCTGCCTCCGGCGTGCTGAGGCGATGGACTTGGGGGGGTTGCATGTTCGGGACAATGTGTGCCATGCTGGAGGACCTCTCCTCAGCCCCAGCCTTTGATGCCTTTACTGTACGGGATCTGTCTGTTTGCGGATATTACGAGCCTACTAATGCTGCGGTAGTCTCTTTGTATTTGTGCTTTCCACCCGCCCCGACCACACCGCCCCCGACCACGACTCCCGAGATATTGTCATGCCCCTCTCTGGGACCAGGGCCGGTGGGGGGACTGGTATTGTGGGATGAGGGAGAGGCCCTTTATGACAACGTCCGACACGAGGTCGTGCCTGTGCTGGTCAATATATTGGGCATCCGGGTACTGGACTATTGCACAGCACAGGTACGCAACCTATACGCCATGATGGGGAAGGAGATTATAGAGAGGGCCATAGACGCCATGGGGGTAACCCACTACCGAAATGACATACATAACATGCACACACAACGACACAGACGGGACATAGTCAACGATGCTCTCACAGGACTCAACACGGGAACATCCGTAGTAAACTCCCTAAACATCCAGGGCCTTAACGAAAAGGTCGAGCAACTAAAAGGGGTAATGAGGGACCTGCTACAGAGGTCTCTCACAAATCAGGCAGACCAGGCACGCCTGGGGGAAGAGGGAGCATACACCCAGCTCGACAGCATTGCAGTCCTGGAGACACACGTCCACACCATTAACCACCTTATAGACCGGGAAAGGGAAAACACGGCCCATATCCACGAGGGACAGCTGTGCCATGCGTATGGCCTGTGGACGGTAGCCCAGATCCGGCATAATCTTGACCAGGTCCAAAGGGGGGAGGTGCCCGACTGGATCGACAGTGCCAAACTGGCCTCACTCGCGGGGCGCTCCGGGCCGCTCGACAGCCGGACTCTGAAGGGTATGACCAGAGCATACCCAGTGATGCCCGACTTTGAGGTCAGTGAGGCGATAGGAGTCGGGATTGTCCTCCTGATCCCCGTGGTCACCCCAGAGTCGGGGCCGTTTCCCCTGTTTCACATTGAGAACATCGGAGTCATACGGGAAAACGCTTCCCTCAACTATCGATTAGCTCACCACACAGCCATATCTCGAAACGGCGCTGTGTACGGGGTGCCGCTTACAGGCTGCAAGCAGCGGGGGGCAATTACCATCTGCCCTCACCCCTTACGAAGGAGTGAAACAGCGGAATGCGGGTTCAACCGGACACAGGGCTGCACCCTTGAAATCGAACCCACGGGCCCCCACTTCACTAGGGCAGGGTATGGTGGGGGGGGGAGACGATATTGTGTCTCCACTCTTGAAACCTCATTTTGGTATAACGGACTGCAGTGCCCGATTCCCCAGCACGAGTTCTGCTTCGCCCCCAGGCGCCCAGTCATGGGTGGGCAAGCTCACATCTCAGAGGTCCGACGACGGAACCCCGAGTCCATACAAACTACTGATAAATTCAGGGACACCCTCAGGGAATATCAGGAGCCTGAACAAGCCCCCATCCCACATTTGGCTGAGGTCTTACGGGAGCTTAGGACCCGGGTAGGACACTCAGTGAAATTGTATCACCAGTTGCAGTCGCATGTAAAGGACCTAGAGGAGGACACAGACACAGCTCTGCAGTCCCAGGGGTGGGCGCAGAGGGTGTGGGATTGGGCCTGAACGTAAACATCCATCCCTGGATCCGAATCATCTCGCACACCATGGTAGGCATACAGTCACTACTGGCTCTGGCCTGGCTCCTGCTGGCGTGTCTTTCATGCCGCCAGTACAAGAAACGAAAGGCCAGGAAGACCATTCTCCACGCCATCGACTCCTGGTGGGCGATCAGGCACCGTGAGCTCACAGGGCTCGAGTTAATGTGACCTTCTCCCGGGACTATCCAAAGGCCCCATGACTGCAACATGACGGCCGGCGGAATGTACCGGGCGAGGAGCCGACTTTTAAAATATCGGCATCGGGGGTGTGGACGTGTCCAACCCCTTGCCGAAAGGGGGGACTGCAAGCGGGCATCAGAGCCGCCCAGCTTTTTTTTAGATTTTTTTAAAATTAGATAGATTAGATTACTTACAGTGTGGAAACAGGCCCTTCGGCCCAGCAAGTCCACACCAACCCGCCGAAGCGCAACCCACCCATACCCCTACATTTACCCCTTACCTAACACTACGGGCAATTTAGCATGGCCAATTCACCTGACCTGCACATTTTTGGACTGTGGGAGGAAACCGGAGCACCCGGAGGAAACCCACGCAGACACGGGGAGAACGTGCAAACTCCACACAGTCAGTCGCCTGAGGTGGGAATTGAACCCGGGTCTCTGGCGCTGTGAGGCAGCAGTGCTAACCACTGTGCCACCGTGCCGCCCATACCACTGTGCCACCGTGCCGCCACGGGACTATGCCTACATCGGGAATCTATAAGAATTCATGTTGTGTTTTAAACAGCATTCGCAGCTTTAAACCCACAAAACTCAGCAGCTGCCGGTCCGCCCATGTGACCGGGAGATAGGAGACAGAGGACAGATAAAATCCACACTATACCAACACTACCCATGACTCATGGACCAAAACTCCGGAATTAATTAATATGGAAACCCATCTCCTAATCACATCAAGAGACTGACTGAAACACACCCATACCCATCGATACGGAGCCACCCTGACACAAAGGACAGGCATCCACCAGACAGGAACGGACAGACCAATACACACCAACATCCCAAGGGAACAAAGGGGGGGTGCTAGCCCCTGCCCTCACAGAGAGAGACAAGCAGATAATACCCGGACCCGTTTTACATAAACCAATTAGCACCCTATTGTGTGTGCCCTGCAATTCTCCTGGGATGGCAGGAAACATTCTATTTGCACCTACTCCAGTGATGATGGGGAACTATCATCCCATTCATCCTCAAATTCCACACATCCTGACAACTAAAAGTATATAATATGTAGCTGCGCGCGGGAACAGCAGAGCAGCCGAGATTCGGACCTTGGTTGGTCTCTGCCGGCGTTACTGTAGCAATAAACATTACCGATTGTTGAACCGCACTCTGAGCTCGGACTGATATCATTTCATCCGCGCTAACAAGTGTATGGGTTTTTTTCCCGGTACATTGTGTGGGGCTGCTTCCTGGTTCAGTGTGTGGGCCTGTTTCCCTGTACAGTGTGTGGGTTTTTGTCCTGGTACAGTGTTGTGGTCTGTTTTCTCGTACAATGTGTGAGCCTGTTTCCCTGTACAGTGTTATGGCTTGTTGACTGTACAGTGTGTTGGCCCGTATCCTGCTACAGTGTGTGGATCGGTTTCCCAGTGCACTGTGTGTGCCTGTTTCCTTGTACAGTGTGTGGACCTGTTTCCCTGAATAGTGTGTAGGTCTGCTTCCAGTAGAGTGAGTCTGCCTGTTCCCCGGTACAGTGTGAGTACCTATTTCTCTGCATAGTGTGTGGGTCTGTTTCCCTGTACTGTGTGAGGGCCTGTTTCCCTGTAGCGTGTGGTGCCTGTTTCTTTGTATAGTGTGTCAGTCTGTTTCCCTGAACAGTGTGTAGGTCTGTTTCCCCATACTGTGAGTGGGCCTGTTTTCCTGTACAGTGAGTGGGTCTTTTTCCCTATACAGTGTGTGGGCCTGTATGCCTGTACAGTGTGAGTGTCTGTTTCCTGGTGCAGTGTATGGGTCTGTTTCCCTGTACAGTGTGTACGCCTGTTTCCCTGTACACTGGGTGGGTCTATTTCCCGGTACAGTGTACGTGTCTGATTCCCTGTACAGTGTGTGGGTCTGTTTCCTGGTACAGTGTATGAGTCTGTTTCCCAGTACCGTGTGTTGGTCTGTTTCCTGGTACAGTGTATGAGTCTGTTTCCAGGTACAGTGTGTGGGTCTGTTTTCCTGTACAGTGTATGGATCTGTTTCCCTGTACAGTGTGTGGGTCTGTTTCCCTGTACAGTGTGTGGGCCTGATTCCCTTTACAGTGTGTGGGCCAGTTTCTCTGTGGTGTGTGTGTGTCTGTTTCCCTGTACTGGGTGGGTCTGTTTTCCTGTACAGTATGTGGGCCTGTTGCTCTGTACAATGCGGGTCTCTTCCCTGCACAGTGTGTAGGTCTGCTTCCTGGTACCGTGTGTGGTTCTGTTTCCCTGTACATTGTGTGCATCTGTTTCCTGGTACATTATGTGGGTCTGTTTCCTGGTACAGTGTGTGGGCCTGTTTCCCTGAATAGTGTGTAGGCCTGTTTCCAGTAGAATGTGTCTGCCTGTTTCCCAGTACAGTGAGTGGGGCTGTTTCCCTGTGCTGTGTGTTGGTCTGTTTCCTGGTGCAGTGTGGGAGTCTGTTTCTCGGTACAGTGTGTGGGTCTGTTTCCCTTACAGTGTGTGGGCCTGACTCCCTGTACAGTGTGTGAGCCAGTTTCTCTGTGGTGTGTGTGGGTCTGGTTTCCTGTACAGTATGTGGAAACTTTATTGCTGGAACAGCGCAGCAGGTCAGGCAGCATCCAGGGAACAGGAGATTCGACGTTTCGGGCACAGGCCCTTCTTCGAATCTCCTGTTCCCTGGACGCTGCCTGACCTGCTGCGCTGTTCCAGCAATAAAGTTTCAACTTTGATCTCCAGCATCTGCAGACCTCACTTTCTCCAGTACAGTATGTGGGCCTGTTGCTCTGTACAGTGTGTAGGTCTGCTTCTTGGTACAGTGTGTGAGTCTATTTCCCTGTACAGTGTGTAGGTCTGCTTCCTGGTACAGTGTGTGTGTCTGCTTCCCTGCACAGTGTGTAGGTCTGCTTCCTGGCACAGTGTGTGGGGCTGTTTCCCTGTGCATTGTATGGGTCTGTTTCCCTGTGCATTGTGTGGGCTTGTTTCCTGGTACAGTGTATGGTCCTGTTTCTTTGTACTGTGTGGGCCTGTTTCCCTGTACAGTATGCAACTCTGTTTCCTGGCACCATGTTTGGGCCTGTTTCCCTGTACAGTATGTGGGCCTGTTGCTCTGTACAGTGTGTGGGTCTGCTTCCCTACACAGTGTGTAGGTCTGCTTCCTGGTACAGTGTGTGGGGCTGTTTCCCTGTGCAGTGTATGGGTCTGTTTCCTGTACATTGTGTGGGCTTGTTTCCTGGTACAGTGTAAGGTCCTATTTCTCTTTACAGTGGGGGCCTGATTCCCTGTACAGTATACCTGTTTCCCTGTACATTGTGTGGGCTTGTTTCCTGGTACAGTGTATGGTCCTGTTTCTTTGTACTGTGTGGGCCTGTTTCCCTGTGCAGTATGCGACTCTGTTTCCTGGCATCGTGTTTGGGCCTGTTTCCCTGTAGAGTGTGTGGGCATAGTTCCCTGTACAGCGTATGGGTCTGTTTCCCTGTAGAGTGTGTGGATCTGTTTTCCTGTACAGTATGAGGGCATGTTGCTCTGTGTGGGTCTGCTTCCCTACACAGTGTGTAGGTCTGCTTCCTGGTACAGTGTGTGGGGCTGTTTCCCTGTGCAGTGTATGGGTCTGTTTCCCTGTACATTGTGTGGGCTTGTTTCCTGGTACAGTGTAAGGTCCTATTTCTCTGTACAGTGGGGGCCTGATTCCCTGTACAGTATATGACTCTGTTTCCTGGCACCATGTTTGGGCCTGTTTCCCTGTAGAGTGTGTGGGCCTGGTTCCCTGCCCAGTATGTGTGCCTGTTTCCCTGTACAGTATACGACTCTGTTTCCTGGCACCGTGTTTGGGCCTGTTTCCCTGTAGAGTGTGTAGGCCAGGTTCCCTGCCCAGTATGTGGGCCTGTTTCCCTGTAGAGTGCGTGGCTCTGTTTCCTGGTACAGTGTGTGGGTCTGTTTCCCTTTCCAGTGTGTGGGCCTGTTACCCAGTTCAGTGTGTGGGCCTGTTTCCCGGTACAGAGTGTGGATTTGTTTTTTCTGGTACAGTGTGTGTCGGTATGGAATGCTTTGCCTGCATCGGTAGTAGATTCACCAAGTTTAAGTGCATTTAAGTCGTCATTTGACTGGCAAATGGACGTACATGGAATAGTGTAGGTGGAATGGGCTTCAGATTAGTATGACAGGGCGGCACAACATTGAGGGCCGAATGGCCTGTACTGCGCTATAATGTTCTATGTTCTGTTTCCCAGTTACTATGTGTGGGCCTATTTTCCGGCCCAGTGTGTGGGCCAGTTTCCCTGTACATTATATGCATCTGTTTCCTGGTACATTATGTGGGTCTGTTTCCTGTTACAGTGTGTGGGCTTGTTTCCTGGTACAGTGTATGATCCTGTTTCTCTGTACAGTGTTGGTCTGTTTCCCTGTATAGTATGCGATTCTGTTTCCTGGCCCTGTTTCCCTGTACAGTGTGTGGGCCTGTTTCCTGATACAGTGTATGGCTTTTGTTTCCTGGTGCAGTGAGTGGGGATGTTTCCCTGTACAGTGAATGGGTCTGTGTTTCAGTGCAGTGAATCGGTCTGTTTTTCAGTATAGTGAATGGGTGTATTTTTCAGTACAGTGAGTGGCTTTGTGTTTCAGTATAGTTAGTGAGCCTGTGTTTCAATACAGTGAATTGGTCTGTGTTTCAATACAGTGAGTGGATCTGCGTTTCACTGTCGTGAATGGGTCTATGTTTCAGTACAGTGAATGTGTCTGTGTTTCAGTACAATGAGTGGGTCTGTGTTTCAGTACAGTGAGTGGGTCTGCATTTCAGTTCAGTAAATGGGTCTGTGTTTCACTGCAGTGAATGGGTCTGTGTTTGAGTGCAGTGAATGGGTCTGTTTTTCTGTACAGCATCGGTGTTTCTGTATAGTGAGTGGGTCTGTGTTTCAATACAGTGAGTGGGTCTGTGTTTCAGTCCAGTGAGTGGGCCTGCGTTTCACTGCAGTGAATGGGTCTGTGTTTCAGTGCAGTGAATGGGTCCGTTTTTTAGTACAGTGAATGGGTCTGTGTTTCACTGCAGTGAATGGGTCCGTGTTTCAGTACAGTGAATGGGTCTGTTTTTCAGTACAGTGTCAGTGTTTCAGTACAGTGAGTAGGTTTGTATTTCAGTACGGTGGATGGGTCTGTGTTTCACTGCAGTGAATGGGTCTGTGTATCCGTGCAGTGAATGGGTCTGTTTTTCTGTACAGTGTCTATGTTTTAGTATGATGGATGGGTCTGTGTTTCACTGCAGTGAATGGGTCTGTGTTTCAGTGCAGTGAATGGGTCTGTGTTTCAGTACAGTATCTGTGTTTCAGTATGGTAGATGGGTCTGTGTTTTAGTAAAGTGAATGGGTCTGTGTTTCAGTACAGTGAATAGGTCTGTGTTTCAGTACAGTGAATGGGTCTGTTTTTCAGTACAGTGTCTGTGTTTCAGTACAGTGAGTAGGTTTGTGTTTCAGTACGGTGGGTGGATCTGTGTTTCACTGCAGTGAATGGGTCTGTGTATCCGTGCAATGAATGGGTCTGTTTTTCTATACAGTGTCTGTGTTATAGTACGGTGGATGGGTCTGTGTTTCAGTACAATGAATGGGCCTGTGTTTCAGTACAGTTAATGGGTCTGTGTATCTGTGCAGTGAATGGGTCTGTTTGTCAATCCAGTATCTGTGTTTCAGTACAGTGGATGGGTCTGCTTTTCTGTACAGTGAGTGGATCTGTGTTTCAGTACAGTGGATAGGTCAATTTTTCAGTACAGTGCCTGTTTCAATACAGTGAGTTTTTGGGTCTGTCCAGAAGACCACATCCGGGGATCATGATGATGGCATCCATTATATTATTTGTAAGGTAAGATTGTGTGAGGCTATTCATAAGGTAAGATTGTGTAAGGTATGAATATTTCAGGCTGTTGCTTGAATGGTCTGTGAGACCGATTATCCTAACCTTGGTCGTGGGTAAGATCCTGGAGTCCATTGTGAAGGATGAGATTTCTGAACACTTGGAAGTGTATGGTAAAATAAGGCAAAGTCAGCATGGTCTCATCTAGGGGAGATCATACCTAACAAATCTGCTAGAATTCTTTGAGGAAGTATCAAACAGGTTAGACCAATTAGAGCCAATGTTAACTACCTGGTCTTCAAGAAGGCCTTTGACAAGGTGCTGTACAGGATGCTATTGAGTAAGCTAAGGGCCCATGGTGTCAGAGGCAAAGTGCTAGCATGGATAGAAGTTTGGCTGTCTGGCAGAAAGCAGAGAATGGGAATAAAAGGGTCCTTCTCAGGATGGCAGCTAGGTACAAGTGGTGTTCTGCAAGGCTCAGTGTTGGGACAACTTTTCACTTTATTCATTAACGATCTCGATCAAGGAACTGAGGGGATTCTGGCTAGGTTTGCAGATGATACAAAGATAAGTAGAGTGACGTAGCATTGAGGAGGTAGGAAGTCTGCAGAAGGATTTGGACAGGTGAGAAGAACGGGCAAAGAAGTGACAGATGGGATACAACGTGGGAAAGTGTGAGGTCATGCACTTTGGTAGGAATTTTTAGAATTAGAATCCCTATAGTGTGGAAACAGGCCGTTTGGCCCAACAAGTCCACACTGACCCTCTGAAGAATAACCCACCCAGACCCATTCCCCAACCCGATATTTGCCGCTGACTAGTGCATTTAACCTACACATCCCTGAACACCATGGGCAATTTAAGCATGACCAATTCACCTGGCCTGCACATTCTTGGATTGTGGGAGGAAACCGAGCATCCAGAGGAAACTCATGCAGACACGGGGAGAATGTGCAAACTCCACACACAGTCACTTGAGGCTGGAATCAAATCTGGGTACCTGGTGCTGTAATAGAGGCATGGACTAGTTTCTAAATGGGGAGAAAATTCTAAAGTCTGAAGTGCAAAGAGACTTGGGGGTTCTAGTCCAGGATTCTCTCAAGGTAAACTTGCAGGTTGAGTCAATTGTTAGGAAGGCAAATGCAATGTTAACACTTATTTTGAGAGGACTTGAATATAAAAGCAGGGATGTACTTCTGAGGCTCTATAAGACTCTGGTCAGATCACGTTTGGAATATTGTGCACAGTTTTCAGCCCCATACCTCAGGAAGGATGTATTGGCCCTGGAACGCGTTCAGAGGAGGTTCACAAGAATGGTTACAGGAATGAAAAACTTAACATAGGATGAACATTTGCAAACTCTGGGTTTATACTCAATGGAGTTTAGAAGGATGAGGGGGGATCTGCTAGAAACTTACAGAATACTGAATGGCCCAGATAGAGTAGATGGTGGGAAAATGTTTCCATTAGTAGGAGAGATTAGAACCTGGGGGCACAGACTTAGAGTAAAGGGAAGACCTTTTAGAACAGATGTAAGGAGAAACTTCTTCAGCCAGAATGTAGTGAATCTATGGAATTCATTGCCACAGAAGGCTGTGGAGGCCAGGCCATGAATATATTTAAGACAGAGATGGATAGGTTATTGATTGTGAAGGGGATCACAATCAGAGAAAACGGGAGAATGGAGTTGAGAAACCTATCAGCCATGATTGAATTAGGGAGCAGACTCGATGGGCTGAATAGCCTAATTTCTGCTCTTATCTCTTATGGTCTTAAGGTCTTATGGACATAGCTCCCCAATTTTCTCACAAACTCCCTGAGATTACTAACAAGAACTTTGCATGGTGAATAGGGATAGGCTTGTCTTTATCATTTTTGGTGTTGTTGGTGCATCCAACTTTATTTAGACAGGTTTTGAGTAGCTTGCTAAGCCATTTCAGCAGCAACCAGATTGCTGTGGGTCTTGGGTCATATTTTGGCCAGGTCAGATAAGGATTGCAAATTTCCTCACTTTGTGGACATTAGTGAACCAGATGGGTTTTTAAAACCATTAACACCTGGTCCTGACCATACTAACTTTTTAATTCCAGATTTTCTTCAATTGTATTCAAATTTCACTGTCCGTTGTGGTGCACTTTGAACTCACGTCCTCAGAGCACTACTCTGGGTTTCCATCTCCAATTAATGTGTGTATCTAATCTTTGTATTATCATGTAAGATCGTCAGCACTGGGTGTTTCTTTAAATGGGCTTTGACAATATCAGATGTGCACACAAGGAGGTCTGGCCTCCATTGATTTGATTACTTTCTGTAAACTTTTGCTTTCTAAGTTATTAACTGACAGCATTCAGAAACATACCTTGCCATGGAGAGGTCAAATAATTTCAGAAATTGTGCAAGGGAGGTCTGGTACATCATATTAACCATGCTCATTTCAGTGATAAGGAAGTAGAGAATACTCCCACGAGTAGCTGCTGGTCGGTACTCTTCCTGTGCTGTGTTAATCTTTACCTCCGTCTCTGCTGCCACGTGCAGCTTCTCACTTACTTCAGTTGCTGTTGTCTTCGTTACCTGAAGAACTCCAATCAAAGACTCATCATCCACCAGTGAACCTGAAACAAAGAGCTAGTCAAGAGTTCATTCCTCAAGACATGAAGCAGCTTAATTTACAAAATGCATTGTTGTTGTATCTTACCAGATCACTGGGGTTGCTCTCTCATTAGAGAGAAGTGATTTATGGTGATCTAACCTGACCTCAGGTGAGAGAAGAGGTTGAGAAGGAGAGTCCTTCATGGTAACCTCAAATCAGTGATGGGAATTAAACCCACACTGTTGGCATTATACTGCTCTGTAAACCATTGATCCAGCCAACTGAGCTAAACTGATTCCCACAAAATACATACTGCAGCACAGAAATAAGCCATTTGGCCCAACAAAGCCATGTCAGTCTTTCTGTTTCACATGAGCCTCGTTGTCTCCCTTCAAAGACTAACTGTGACATTCAAATTGATGCTCTCTTCAGAAGAGCTTTATTTTGACAGAATATTCTTTGAAGGTCCCAAGATGCATTTCCATCGCCACTGATTGGCTGGAATAGATTTTCTGCTGATACTTTATTCAAATGAATAATTGATTGACTTCAACAATTTCAGACTGTAAACTTAATCCTTTCCCATTTTGCTTCTGCTTTGCACGTGCCAGCTTTTAAACTTTATTTTCATTTATTTGCTGTTGTACAATACTCTGCCATTCATACAGTCATATAGCACGGAAACTGACCCTTTGGTCCAACCAGTCCATGCTGACCATAATCCCAAACTTAAGGAGGTTCACCTGCCTGCTCCTGGCTCATATTCCTCCAATTGTTCCCGTCCACTCTGGACAAATGTTTTGTTTCTTTGCTACTATTACCTTTGTGTTTTAGACTAGCCAACTGTTTGTCAGTTAGCTTCTTCTGTTCTCCAATCTATCAGAGACCTTCCCTTTTGTTCTTTTTCTCTCTTGCTGCCTTTCACTTGTTTAAAACCTATTACACTTCGACCTTGGTTCAGTCGTGAAGCAAGGCCCTTGACATGAGTCATTAACTTGGTTTTTATCTCCAAAGAAGCAGTCAGACTCTCTGAGTACTTCCACCATTTTCTGTTTTAATTTCAGAATTTCAGTATCCTCAGTTAGATGCTTTTGTCTGTGTTGTATCAGGTTAGGCTTGTTTTATTTGGTACAAAGCTTTAGCAGCAAGGATTGTAGGAACATAAATGTTGAAAATGTGAAATGATTAACCAGTAATTTACTTACAGTAAGCACTGGAGAAACTTGGCAGGACAGGTGGCATCGGAAGTGAGGGAGGCAACAAGCGGTAACTTTAGCCTGACTAACCTAACATCCATTGTTGGAAAAGTATGGAATCAATCGTTAAGGAAGTAACAGCAGATATTTGGAAAATCATAATTTATTCAAGTGGAGTCAGCTTGGCTTCCTGAAAGGGAAATCATATCTGACTAATTAACTAGAATATTTTGAGGAAGTCTGAACCAGAGTGGATTGAAGGGAACCAGTAGATGTGTTGTAATTGAATTTTCAGAAGGAGGTCAATCAGTAAGCTTCACTCAGGAAGGGGAGGTCACCATCTGGAGTGGGACTAAGTGAGTAAATATTTTGGGCACTGTGGAGGCAGTGTGGGAATTCAATGCAGAGGGAAAGGGGTGTTTTTTTGCTTGTTTTTTTTGGACTTGTAGTTCGTAAGGTTTTGTTTTGAAGCCCCTGATCAGAGCCCAGCACAAAATAGTGACTTGACAGGAAAACCACACAGGTTAATTGGGTGATAATAGCTGCTAGTTTAACAATCTAAGTTACTTTCGGATTGAAGGTATATAGGAGAAATATTTACAGATTACAAACTAAAAGACCTGTAGAAAATTTTTATGAAAACAAATTAAGAATCAAGTCATTAGAGATGCAGGGCCAGGCAATGTGTTGTAACTGCATGATGTGGGAGCTGGTGGACCTCACTGTGGTCATAGTGATCACATCTGCCGCAAGCGTTAGTTGCTTGAGGAATTCCGGCTCAGAGTTGATGAGCTAGAGTCAGAGCTTCAAACACTGCGACACATCAGAGAGGGGGAGAGTTACCTGGATGCTGTGTTTCAAGAAGCAGTCACACCTTTAGATTAACTACCTCAAATTCAGTCAGTGGTCAGGGACAGGAGAGTGTGAGTTGAGCGAGGTGTGTAGAGGGATCCAGGAGGTAGTGCTGAAGAAGCCTCAGCCCTTGAGCTTGACTAACAGGTTGGAGATTCTTGCTCCCTGTGTGGATGAAAGTAGGGGCTGTTGAGTGAATGAGAGAAAGTCAGGACAGCAGAGGCTGGAGATCAGAATCAAGAAATGTGGCCAGGATCGAGAGTCCTGAAGACTGTATTGCCTGCCTGGTGCCTGGCCTCAGGATATCCCTGCTAGGTTGCAAAGGATCCTGCAGTCGGAGGGGAAAGATCCAATTGTTGTGGTCCATTTAGGTACCAACGATATAGGCAGAAAGAGGAAAGAGGTTCTACTGAGGGTATGGAAAGGGTCATAATCTAACTTCAGGCAAAGCGGGTAAGGAGACAACCATGAGAAGGGGGCAGTCACCTCAGGACTGAGGGTATTTTACTTAAATGTGCGCAGTATGTGAAACAAGGTAAATGAGCTTGTAGTGCAGATTGAAATTGGGGGATACAATGTTGTGGGCATCATAGTGACGTGGCTGTAAGTAGATCAGGGCTGGGAACGAAATATCCAAGAATACATGTCTCATCAAAAAGACAGGCAGTTGGATAGAGGGTGCAGTATGGTCTTGATTGTAAGAAATGAAGTTAAATTAATAGGGAGGAGCGATATAGGATCAGAAGGAGTAGAATCTGTACTGGCAGATTTGAGGAATTGCAAAGGAAAAAAGACCCTGATGTGAGTTATGCGCAGGCATCCTAGCAATAATCAGGATGTGGGTTAGAAAATAAATCAAGAGGTGGAAAAGGCATGTAAAAATGACACTATTACAATAATCAAAGGGGACATCAAATGCAAGTGGACAGTCTCTGTCTCTGTCATGGTATTTTGGAGCAGTTTATGATAGAGCCCATTAGGGAATAGGCAATTCTGGATTTGATGATCTGTGATGAGGATTGGTGTTTAAGAGCAGGGCAGTTTTACTGCAACTGTACAAGGTGCTGGTGAGACCACACCTGGAGAACTGTGAGCAGTTATGGTCTCCTTATTTAAGAAAATATATTATTTCATTGGAGATAGTACAGAGAAGGTTCACAAGATGATCCCCAATATGGTGGGACTGTCTTATGAGCAAAGTCTAAACAAGTGAGGACTCTACTCACTGGAGTTTAGGAGAATGAGAGATGATCGCAATGAAACGTATAGGATTCTTAAGGGGCTTGACAAAGAGAATACTGAGGAGATGTATCCATGGGAGAACCTTAGACCAGAGTCTCAGAGTAAAGGGGTGCCAACTGAAGATTGAGATGAGGAATAACTTCTTCTCTAAGAAGGTTGTGAGTGTTTGGAATTCCTTGTTATAGAGAGCTGTGGTGACAGAGTCCTTGTGTGCATTTAAGGCTGAGATAGATTCTTAATCAGTCAGGGAATCAAGGGTTATGGGGAAAGGGTAGGAAAGTGGACGTGAGGAATGTTGCATCAGCCATGATCCTGTGGAATGGTGGAGCAGGATCAGGATCCAAATGGCCTACTCCTGTTCTTATTTCTTGTGGCATTATGATTTATCTGTGGGAACAGAAATAATTAACATTTCTAATTTGATATAAATTTTCTTCAGAACTGCTGCTTTTATTGAGAAATTTCAGCCCACCTGGGGTAAGCATTTAATACAAGTGGAGGAATGGAGAGCGAGTTAATGTTTCAAGTCTGACATGACTCCCCTTCAGAACTGGTTCCTGAAAAATTTCTCTGGCATTTTCTATTTTTATGTCAGAAGCATTAACTCTGTTTCTCTCTCTCCACAGATACTGCCAGAACTGCTGCATTTCTCCAGCAATTTCTCTTTTTAATTCAGATTTCCAGAATCTGCACTATTTTGATTTTAAATGAATTATTTACCTTTGGTGGTGCTGAGCTTGAATAACAGGTTATTCTCCAACTCCTTCATTTTGCGTTTGTTGGCAGTGACTTCCTCGATCAGCTGCACACGCTCTGCTTCCAATTCCTAATGGAAAGGTGGTTAAAAATAATTGCCCAAACTGGTAAAGGGAAAAGTAAAGTATAATATTATTACAGGATACAATTGTAGGATGGTAGAAAAAGGGAGTGTTTCAGTGAAATGCTAGACAATGTAGCCAGATATCCTGTGCCTTGGAAACGTGTCTTAACCATTTCTACCACACAAAAACTATAGAGGAGCAAATAAGAGGACAAATAGGATGTATAAAATAGATTTGTGTCTGGTTGACTAGTTAGAAAGGGTTGTGTAAAATTAAATCTGGATTCTGAGGAATGCTATATAAAAGAGGTCCTTTAGGTGTTCCGCAATTAGTGGAGCGAACAGCAAAGTAATCTTTGTGAAGAAACAGCTGCATAATTGTACACTTTAATCACTCTGAATGGTTTTACTAATATAGTGAACTGGCTTGAAGTACTTTATTTTAATTCCTCCTCTTTTCTGTGGATTGCCATGTTAACCTCTTGCTGGTACAACAATTTAGTTTAGAAGAACAGTTTATGATGTGAAATGGTCTTGATTCAGAACATAGAACATAGAACATTACAGCGCAGTACAGGCCCTTCGGCCCTCGATGTTGCGCTGCCCTGTCATACTAATCTGAAGCCCATCCCACCTACACTATTCCATGTACGTCCATATGCCGGTCCAATGACGACTTAAATGCACTTAAACTTGGCGAATCTACTACCTTTGCAGGCAAGGCATTCCATACCCTTACTACTCTCTGAGTAAAGAAACTACCTCTGACATCTGTCTTATACCTATCTCCCCTCACTTTAAAGTTGTGTCCCCTCGTGTTTGCCGTCCTCATACTTGGAAAAAGGCTCTCCCTGTCTACCCTATCTAACCCTCTGATTATCTTGCATGTCTCTATTAATTCACCTCTCAACCTTCTTCTCTCTAACGAGAACAGCCTCAAGGCCCTCTGCCTTTCCTCGTAAGATATTCCTTCCATACTAGGCAACATCCTAATAAATCTCCTCTGCATCCTTTCCAAAGCTTCCACATCCTTCTTATAATGCGGTGACCAGAACTGTACACAATACTCTAAGTGTGGCCGTACCAGAGCTTTGTACAGCTGCAGCATAACCTCCTGGTTCCGGAACTCAATCCCTCTATTAATAAAGACCAAAACACTGTATGCCCTCTTAACGACCCTGTCAATCTGGGTGACAACTTTCAGGGATCTGTGTACATGGACACCAAGATCTCTCTGCTCATCTGCACTCCCAAGAATCTTACCATTAGCCCAGTAGTTTGCATTCCGATTACTCTGTCCAAAGTGTATCACCTCACACTTGTCCACATTAAACTCCATTTGCCACCTCTCAGCCCAGCTCTGCATGCTATCTATGTCTCTCTGCAACCTACTACATCCTTCGTCACAATCCACAACTCCACTGACCTTAGTGTCGTCCGCAAATTTACTAACCCACCCTTCTAAGCCCTCATCCAGGTCATTGATAAAAATTACGAACTGCAGTGGACCCAACACTGACCCTTGCGGTACGCCGCTAGTAACTGGACACCAAGATGAACATGTTCCATCAACTACAACCCTCTGTTTTCTTTCAGCAAGCCAATTACTGATCCAAACTGCTATGTCTCCCACAATCCCATTCCTCCGCATTTTGTATAATAGACTACTGTGGGGAACCTTATCAAACGCCTTGCTGAAATCCATATACACCACATCAACCGGTTTACTCTCATCTACCTGTTTGGTCATTTTGTCAAAAAACTCAATAAGATTCGTTAGGCACGACCTACCCTTCACAAAACCGTGCTGACTATCCCTGATCAGATTATTCTTTTCTAGATGGTTATAAATCCTCTCTCTTATAACCTTTTCCAACACTTTACCAACAACTGAAGTGAGACTCACTGGTCTGTAATTACCAGGGTTGTCTCTACTACTCTTTTTGAACAAGGGAACCACATTTGCTATCCTCCAGTCCTCAGGCACTAGTCCTGTAGACAATGATGATTTGAAGATCAATGCCAAAGGCTTGGCAATCTCTTCCCTTGCTTCCCAGAAGATCCTAGGATAGATCCAATCCGGCCCAGGGGACTTGTCTATTTTCACACTCTGCAGTATTTCTAATACCTCTTCCTTGTGAACCTCAATCTCTTCTAGTCTAGATGCAAGTATCTCTGTACCTTTCTTGCCAACATTTTCATTTTCTATAGTGAACACTGTTGAAAAGTATTTATTTAGTGCTTCCCCTATATCCTCTGACTCCACACACACAACTTCCCACAATTATCCTTGATTGGCCCTAATTTAACTCTCGTCATTCTTTTGTTCCTGACATACCTATGGAAAGCCTTAGGGTTAACCTTGATCCTATCCACCAACAACTTCTTATGTCTCCTCCTGGCTCTTCTGAGTTCTCTTGTTAGGTCTTTCCTGACTTCCTTGTAACCCTCAAGCGCCCTGAGTTTTCACATTTTGTCCTAACCTGAGCCTTCTTCTTCTTCCTGACCAGGGATTCCACTTCCTTAGTAAACCACGGCTCATGCGTTCTATATCTTCTTCCCTGCCTGACAGGTACATACTTATCTAGGACACACAGGAGCTTTTCCTTAAATAAGTTCCACATTTTTAATGTGCTCATCCCCTGCAGTTTCCTTCCCCATTCTACGGTTCCTAAATCTTTCCTAATTGCATTGTAATTTCCCTTCCCCAGCTGTAACTCTTGCTCGGTGGAGTACACCTGTCCCTTTCCATCACTAAAGTAAACCTGACAGAATTGTGATTGCTGTCTCCAAAGTGCTTACCTACTTCCAAATCTAACACCTGGCCAGGCTTGTTACCCAGTACTAAATATAAAGTGGCTTCGCGTCTTGTAGGCCTGTCTACATTGCATATAAAACTGACAACTCAAAAAATGTTAATCTCAAATATTTCATGATACTCCTCAATCCCCGAATCAATCAGTCTTCTTTGGACCCTTTGCATGTGGGACTGAGAAATGCCCTACTTTACCTGTTTCTCAGTAAGGATCACACGTCCAAGCAACTGGTTCTCAAGACCTTTAATGGTTACGGTGAAGTCAATGATGGATGTCTTGGCACTAATTTCTGGAGTGTAGGCTGGGTTTGGAAGTTTTGTAGTAATGTAGAACATGAAACCAGCCATGACATCAGTTTCTTTATCACCCACTTTCACCTGTAAAAGCAATCAATTAAAAATATTTTACTGCTGAAAAGAGAGACATGTTGCCTGAGGTTTTCATCTTACACACTTCAGTAAACAGGAGAATTCCACATTTCAAACAATCACAATAATTTATATAACAGGAAGCAAAGGTGCTGATTGGTTCACAGGTTGACTTTGTTAGGCTGAGGCAGTGCCTTGGAGAAAGTCAAGGGCCACTGGCATCAGAACTGGGCAAAGTGGGGAAAACCAATCCTTTATTCAAGGAAAGCTTTCCCATCTCCATTTTGTTCTTTCAATCCTTCCAAAATGTTAAATACTCTTGAATATTCAGGTCACAGCATTGGTTATTTTGTAGCCACATCTCTGAAATGGCTATCATATCACACCCATGTATTTCTATTTGCATTACCAGTTCATTGGTCTTGTTGTCAAAGTTGGATGTTTTCAGAAAAAGAGTCTTTAATTCTGCTATTGGGTACCTTCACTGATCAGTAGTTTAATGGATAGCCACTGTCACCAATAATCTGACCTTGGTAGAATGTGGATGAAGCGAAAAGCTTGGCACCTGGGAGTGTCTTGGTGTGCAGGCATCCTAATTGTTTCCGTGGTATTGCAAGATCCAGAGGCAGTACTCACAGAACAGTTGGACACTAAGGGATTGGAATCTCTTCTTGTTAATGAGTGCTATTGGCTGGTCTGTGGGAACTTGTGTTCAACCTAGCACACCTTGTACTTCAGGCATCCAGCACTGTCGTCTTAGGTTGGGCTTTCTGGATCAGTATGATAATTGATTTACTGCAACCTTCAGAGACATTGGCACCACACTGAAGCCATGATACTTTGCTGAATGCATGCATCTCCACTTGGCCATTGGAATGAAACTAGGCGAAAGGGCTTTTACCCAAAACATTGACTCTTCTGCTCCTCAGATGCTGCCTGACCTGCTGTGCTTTTCCTGCACCACACTCTTGACTTTAGAATGAAACAGACATGTAGAAACTAAAGTCCATGAGGATTGTTACTACTACAGCCATTAGGTGACCAACAGCATCATTCATGCTCGTTAGTTACCATGGCACGATGATCTGCAGTAACCTCTCTGGAGAGTTTCAGTTAAACTACTGCCTCATCATTGAGTGTAGCTCAAGTGGATGTGAGCATAGGAGGTATAGTTAGTAAGTTTGCAGATAACACCAAAATTGGAGGTGTAGCGGACAGAGAAGAAAGTTACCTCAGATTATAACTGGATCTCGATCAGTTTGGCCAATATGGTGAGAAGTGGCAGATGAAGTTTAATTTAGATAAAAGCGAGGTACTGCATTTTGGAAAAGCAAATCAGAGCAGGACTTATACAATTAATGGTAAGATCCTTGGGTGTGTTGCTGAACAAAGAGACCTTGGAGTGCAGGTTCATAGCTCCTTGAAAGTGGAGTTGCAAGTAGATAGGATAGTGAAGAAGGCGTTTGGTATGCTTTCCTTTATTGGTCAGAGCATTGAGTACAGGAGTGGGAGGTCATGTTGCGACTGTACAGGACATTGATTAGGCCACTTTTGGAATATTGCGTGCAATTCTGGTCTCCTTCCTATCAGAAAGATGTTGTGAAGTTTGAAGGCGTTCAAAAAAGATTTACAAGGATGTTACCAGGGTTGGAAAATTTGAGCTAGAAGGAGATGCTGAATAGGCTGGGGCTGTTTTCCCTGGGGTGTTGGAGGGGTGACCTTATAGAGGTTTATAAAATCATGAGGGACATGAATACGATAAATATTCAAAGTCTTTTCCCTGGGGTGGGGAACACCAGAACTAGATGGCAACCTAGGGGCAACCTTTTCACACAGAGGGTGGTACATGAACTGCCAGAGGAAATGGTGCAGGCTCGTATAATTACAACAGTTAAAAGGCATCTGGATAGGTATATGAATAGGAAGGGTTTAGAGGGATATGGGCCAAGTGTTGGCATATAGGACTAGATGAGATTAGAATATCTGGTCAGCATGGATGAGTTGGACCGACGAGTCTGTTTCCGTGTGTCCATCTCTATGACTCTATGCTATATGTACACCCTGCTATAGTGTCCTTTCTTTATATTACAGCGGACCTGCACCACCCCTCTGTGGCCTTCTCCCACTCCTATATTCTGAGGTTGTACCTACAGGTGGCCAGATATTTTTCTGGACTGAATTCTTAAATCCCTTCTTAGCTGCTCCTCCTCACTGGAGGACCCACTTCCAGGGTGGAGGATGCACATGGCCACTCTCCCAGATTCTTTCTCCAAACAACCTATCTCATCTGCTCTCAGGCCCTCTCGATGCAGACAAGTAGCAGTATGGACGTTGGACCGTGAAGCTCTGCAGCAGGACTGCCTGTTCTCACTGCAATATGTTTTGACTGGACTGCACCAGCTCTTCCTATGAAAATGGCTGCCAAATTAAACACTGGTCAAGAAGAAGAAAAAGAGCTGGAAATGTGTTGCTGGAAAAGCGCAGCAGGTCAGGCAGCATCCAGGGAACAGGAGAATCGACGTTTCGGGCATAAGCCCATTCCCAATACTCATGACTGTTTCTCTTGTCACCTGAAGTTATATTTGCCCATTCCCACCTACTAGGAAGTGGACAGTATAGCCATCTGGCCCAGAATTGGAAATGACACGTAGAATGGGTTTAACCCAGCATTGTGCATATCTCAACATATGAGTTCATGATGAGAGCAGTTCGACATTAGTGATTGTTATGTATCAAGTGACATTAAATTCGTCACCAGGTAGGTGGGAGACTCATCTCTCCATCACTGATGTACATGGATTATATCACTCCAGAGATAATCAATGCCTTTATTATTGCTGTAGTCATGATTAGCATAACTGCACTTCCAATAGAAGCTACTACCTCTCCCTGGAGTTTTATGCATTCCTATGTTGCCTGCAGTGCAACAAAGCAAGAGTTATGAGTGAGAGATGTATAAAATATGCAGAGGATGGAATAAGAATATTTGTAAAGGGGATGGGCATGTGATGGTTAATAGAATTGGAAGCATATGAGTGTTGGATGTCTGAATGATGATTTGGGGAAGTCTCTTGAAAGAATAATGCATGCTGCTATTCAATGTGTTTCTCTGACAAATGCTGTGCAGGTCAATGTTGGGCCAACCAGAGAGATTGAGGTTGGCACCTATCAGTAATTTGCCATTTATCTTCTATCCTTAGGGACTGGTCACTGAACTTCTTATGGCACTGAATTCATCATGTAGGGAGTACCTCAAAGACTTCCAACTTGTTTTAATGTAACTGGCCATTCTCACATCAACACAATTCTCCATATCCTCATCAACTCCAGTGTCACATCCAAGGAAGAGTCAGAGAACCTTTGGGGCAGCCTTCCCACATCTCCATTCCATGCTGCAACCTTTAGGACAAAATTTTGGAGAGCGAGCAATCTGAGTTCTATCAGGTCCTTCTAAATGAAAATGCTCTCATTGACAGATGAGGCTATCATCTTGCCTGCACTTTGTAATTGGTCAGTCAGCCCAGAAGAGAGATGCTAATGCTGTGGTCATGTTAAACAGCCATGGCAATGCCTGCTACCATGGTGATTGTGATCCTGATCTGCTGTCACCCCACTACCCCTTCGCCGTCTGCAAATGGGTCAGTTTGAGGGAAGTTTGTCCATAAATTTCTACTATAAAACAAAGTTATTTTTAACCAGAGTCTCAAAAGTTCTTACCTCCACTGTCTTTTCTTCCTACAATGTATTTAGGACAGTGATAATTTGTAAAGCATTGTAATAAATTGTATTATGCTGCAAGTTATTTCCTCGCTTGCATGTTTGCATGTAAGGAGTCTGAAAGGGTAAATTGGAGAAACTGTTCTCATTGGTGGAAGTAGAGAGAACCAAAGGGCAAAGATTTAAGGTAATTTGCAAAACAATGGTGACATGAGGAAAAGCTTTTCCTTGCAGTAAGCAGTTAGGGTTTGGAATGCTCTGAACGCCCAGTGGAGGCAGATTCAGTTGAGTTATTTAAAAGAGAATTGGAATGTTTTCTGAAAAAGAAGAATGTGCAGTGTTAAAGTGAAGAAGCTGGTGAGTAACATGAGGTGAAATGTTCCTTCAGGGATCCAATACAGACTTGACAAGCTGAATAGCCTCTTTCTGTGTTGTGACCATTGTTATGGACTAGACCAGACCCCTCAAAATCTTTCCAGAAGGTAGCCTAGACTCTAACTTTGCTGGTTGTTTTAAGCAGATGTAATGTGGATATTCCAGGAGAGAATCAGCTGGTTAAACCACTTAGTTTTAAACAAAACAGAATTTATTTGCAAGATTACTAAATGAAACACAAAGAACAAAAAGCAGGATACTGAATAACCTATTCTATCTGAACACCCAACAGACTATCCCGACTTAATGAGGCTGTTCCAGAATACTAGCAACAATCCCCACAAACAGTCCTTGGCACAAAAGGTAAAATCAAACAAGTTCTTACAGGCTTGAAGTCAGAGAGAGAGAGAGAGTGAGAAAGTCCAGCAGCCTTTCTTCACACACACACACACTTCTGCATTAAAACCAAACCAGAGAAAACTGAGCTGGGAGAACTTGTCACTCCCCTTTCATTATAAAAGTGTTTTTTTTATTTGAAAGCCTTCTGCCTGAGAAAGTATCTGTTATCTGTAAACAAATTGGCCCTAAAACCCATCCAAGCACAGACCTTTTGGAACCTGTGTTTTTATGACCTCCTGAAGAAAAACCAAGGACAGCATGACCTTGTTAAAGGAGCAGCTTCATTACACCATATTCATATGTCCTTGTATTTTAAACTGAAGGTTGGCATCATCTTGTTCCTACTTTCTAATAGACCCTTCCTTTTAGGTAGTTTCAAAACAGTGTAAATTCACCTTTATACTCCAAGTCTCACACTATATTTATATTCAAACCAATACATTCAGGCACCTTGTGACATTACCTCCATAGCAGGTGGAATGTGAACCCAGACCTTCTGATCCAGAGGCACAGGCACTTCTTACTTTGCGCAAAGGACACCCTAACCCTCCTTCTGTCCTTCGGAAATGTGGTTGCATTAAACATTAAGGGCTTACCTTTTGCTTAGACTTCACAACAAATAGAATCAGCCAACATTATTGTGTGTGTGTGGTTTGGGGATACAATAGTGTAGTGTCTTATTAATCTTCAGTGACAATAGTTAAGCCGAAGCTGATGATTCTAATGGTAGTGGCATATATTCACTCACCTTAAAGGAGGTCCCAGATTTGATGAAATTTTTCTCCAGCACATTGTCCAGTGCAGGATCCAATTCTTCCTGCACATCTTCCAATAGCAGAGGACGTCCAAGTGAAAGAGCATCCTCCAGGTGATTCCGGAAATACTTGTGGTTAAGTGATGTTACCTTGAAATAAAAGGAAATTGTCATTCGTAATATGTTTATCAACTGAGGCAATGGAAACACAGTGGTAACATTTATTTACTTATAATCCAGATTTTAAAAAATTCATTCCGTCTCTGAAAAGTTCTACTGATGTAGAGGGAAGGATTGCAAAGATGATTCTGGACAGGAGTGAGAGTAACGGGCAGCCTTTAACTTTCCAAATATTGACTGGAAACACTGTCATTCAAGTACTTTAGATGGGTCAGTTTTTGTCCAATGTGTGCAGGAGGATTTCCTGATACAGCATGTAGACAGGCCAACAAGGGGTGAGGCCACGTTGGATTTGATATTGGGTAATGAACCAGGCCAGGTGTTAATTTGGAGGTAGGTGAGTACTTTGGCGATAGTGACCACAATTCGGTTATGTTGACTATGGGGATGGAAAGGGATAGGTATGTACCGTAGGGTAGGAGTTATAGCTGGGAGAAAGGCAATTATGATGCGATTAGGCAAGATTTTGGATGCATGGGATGGGGAAGGAAACTACAGGGGATATGCACAACTGAAATGTGGAGCTTGTTCAAGGAACAGATACTGTGTGTCCTTGATAAGTATGTACCTTCCTCCATAGGGAGGAAGTGGTCGAGTGAAGGAATTGATTTACTAAAGAAGTTGAATCTCTTGTCAAGCGAAAGAAGGAAGCTTATATGAGGATGTGACGTGAAGGCTCAGTTAGGGTGCTTGAGAGTCACAAGTTAACCAGGAAGGACCTAAAGAGAGAGCTAAGAAGAGCCAGGAGAGGACATAAGAAGTCTTTGGCAGGTAGGATCAAGGAAAACCCTAAAGCTTTCTCTAGGTATGTTAGGAATAAAAGAATGATGAGAGTAAGATTCGGGCCAGTCAGAGATAGTAGTGGGAAGTTGTGCGTGGTGTCCAAGGAGATAGGAGAGGCACTAACCGAATATCTTGCCTTAGTATTCACTCTGGAAAAAGACAATGTTGTGAAGAAGATTACTGAGATAGAGTCTATTAGACTAGACAGGATTGAGGTTCATACAGAGAAGGTGTGAGGAATTCTGGAGAGTGTGAAAATAGATAAGTCCCCTGGGCCAGATGGGATTTATCCTTGGATTCTCTGGTATGCTAGGGTGAAAATTTCAGAACCTTTGGTTTTGATCTTTGTGTCGGCATTGTCTACAGGAATAGTGTCAGAAGACTGGAGGATATCAAATGTTGTCCACTTGTTCAAGAAGGGTAGTAAGGAAAATCCTGGTAATTATAGACCAGTGAGCCTTACTTTGGTTATGGGTAAAGTGTTGGAAAGGATTATAAAGGATAGGATTTATAATCATCTAGAAAGGAGTAAGTTGATTAGGGATAGTCAACATGGTTTAGTGAAGGGTAGGTCATGCCTCACAAACCTTATTGAGTTCTTTGAGAAGGTGACCAATCAGGTGGATGAGGGTAAAGTGATTGATCTAGTGTATATGGATTTCGGTAAGGCAATGGATAAGGTTCCACACGGTAGGCTATTGTGCAAAATACCGAGGCATGGGATTGAGGGTGATTTTAGCGGTTTGGAACAGAAATTGGCTAGCTGATAGAAGACAGAGTTTGGTGTTTGATGGAAAATGTTAAGCCTGGAATTCAGTTACTAGTGGTATACGACAAGGATCTATTTTGGGGCCACCGCTGTTTGTCATTTTTATAAATGATGTGGATGAGGTCATGGAAGGATGGGTTAGTAAATTTGCTGATGTCACTAAGGTCAGTGGAGTTGTGGACAGGGCTGAAGGATGTTGCTGATTACAAAGGGACCTAGATAAGCTGCAGAGCTGGGCTGAGAGGTGGCAAATGGAGTTTAATGCGGAAAAGTGTGAGGTGATTCACTTTGGAAGGAGGAACAGGAATGCAGAGTACTGGGTTAATGGTAAGATTCTTGGCAGTGTTGATGAACAGAGAGATCTCGGTGTCCATGTACACCGAGAGTGTTGACACCCAGATTGATAGGGTTGTTAAGAGGGCATACAGTGCATTCGCTTTTATTGGTGGAGGGATTGAGTTTCACAGCCACAAGGTCATGCTGCAACTGTAAAAACTATAGTGCGGCCGCTCTTGGAGTATTATGTACACTTCTGGCCGCTGCATTATAGGAAGGATCTGGAAACTTCGGTAAGGGTGCAGAGGAGATTTACCAGGATGTTGCCTGGTATGGAGGGAAGGTCTTATCAGGAAAGGCTGAAGGACTTGAGGCTGTTTTCATTAGAAAGAAGAAGGTTGAGTGGTGATTTAATAGAAACATGTAAGATGATCAGAGGGTTAGATAGGGTGGACAGTGAGAGCCTTTTTCCTCGGATGCTGATTGCTAGCATGAACGGACATAATTTTAAATTAAGGCGTGATAGATATGGGACAGAGGTCAGAGATAGTTTCTTTACTCAGAGAGTAGGAAGGAGGTGGAACGCTCTGCCTGCAACAGTAGTAGACTTGCCAACTATAAGGGCATTTAAATAGTAATTGGATAAACATGTTGATGAAAATGGAATAGTGTAGGTTCGATGGGCTTCAGATTGGTAGATGCCTCCAGGGATGTGGGCATCTCTAGTTAGGCCAGCATTTATTGTCCATTCCTAATGACTCAGAGGGCAGTTAAAAGTCCCTGTGGATCTGGAGTCACATGTAGTCCAATCCAGGTGAGGATGACAGATTTCCTTCTCTAAAGGACTTTACTGAACAAGATGATTTTTTCCTGATGGCTTCATTGTCATCATTAAACCTTTAACTCCAAATTCTTTATTCTATTCTAAGTCCACCATCACCCACAGCAGGATTTGAACCCATGTGCCCAGAACATTAGCTGAGTTTCTTGATTATTAGGAGAAAGTGAGGACTGCAGATGCTGGAGATCAGAAGTCAAAAAGTGTGGTACTGGAAAAGCACAGCACGCAGGCACCATCTAAGGAGCAGGAGAATTTTCCAGTGCATGTTCCTGGCATAAGACCTTTATTTCTGATGAAGGGCTTATGCCTGAAATATCAATTCTAGTGCTGCCTGACCTGCAGTGCTTTTCTAGCACCACACTTCTTGTCTCTGGATAGTCTAATGATAATATCACTGGACGAATGCCTCCCCAGTATGCTGTAATACTTCATTCAAAGCCCACTGTGGTGGCTTGGAAGATAGAAATTCAATTAAATAAGAAAGTGGGAATAAAGAACTAGTTGCAGTGATGATTACAAAATCACTCATACTCTCCAGAGCAGCAAATCTAACATCTCACATCTGGTCTGGTCGACACTAAGTAATGTGGTTGTCTCTGAAATGAACTAGCCTTTCTGATCTATCAAATAGTTATAGATAAATTCAACATGAATAAGGTGGCACTCTGCATTGACTTAAGCACTGCGAACAATACAGACACAACCTGCTCAGTGGAAACTGAAAAATTCTTCCCAAAGGCATCTGGGTACATATGGCAATGTTTGAGAAATGTCCCACAGAAAGGTTGAGAAACAACCCAACAAACCCACTCTCTTGTTTCCTGTATCCTGTCCCAGCAACCAGACAGACCAAGCAGAGGTGGCAACAGCACTGTGGTATACAGTGCAGCTGGGAGGTGTCTTGAAAGTTGTCAACATCAGCTCTGGGTCCTATGAAGTTTCATGGCACTAGATCAAATTTGGGCAGGGCAATTTCTGCAGATGGTAACCAACTGGCCTCCCTCAGTTGATGGGGAGATGGTGGAGTAGTGAAAATATCAGTAGAAATCCAGAGACCCAGGTTAATGATCTGGCGTCATGAGCTCAAATCCCACCATAACAGCTGGAGCAATTTAAAATAAATTCATCCATTTGGAATATAAAGCTAATCACAGTACTGGTGACTCTGACATTAATCATCATGTTTGTAAAAGCCTATCTGGTTCACTAATGTCCTTCAGGGAAGGAAATGTGTCATTCTTATCAGGTCTGGCCTCTGAGTATCTTCAGGTGCCTAGTGAAGTTGTTGACTCTGAACCACCTTCTGAAATTAGTGGTTTGAGATGGACAATAAATGTTGATCTTGCAGCAACACCCACATCACATGAAAGAATAAAAGGAAAGCTCCTCAATGTTGGGATACCACTTAGGTGAACCACTGATGATGTCAAGAACAGAAATTATATTCCGCATGGGATAGGCGGGGTTTGGGTGGGGGGGGGGGAACGGGACGGTGTTGCGGGCGACCTCTTCAATGTTGAGCAACATTAATTCAATTACACTACCACTGACTGAGCTAATATTTATGACAGGACTGGATTTATAGTTAATTTTGGGAAAGAGTGATCATTACATGACAAAATTTCACATTTAGTTTGATTGGTTGCAAAGCAAAGAGAGGTCAATTTTATTGTCTTTCTTTAACAAGACCTTGATTGTACAGACTACCCACTTAGCCTTCCTGTTATCCTGTGAGTATTGAGGTGTCCTGGTGAAGTGTATGAAACCTTCTCATTCTGTGAATTGTGTGAAGCAATCATTATTGAGCTATGAAATGACCACCCCAAGGCTGCCATGTATAGTAATAACCTCTTTGAGCATAGTGGTGGGGCAGTGGTATTGTTGTTTTACACCAACTCTTTATGGATAGCAATCAATGTTAGGGGAGAAGGTTTTACTTTGAAGATGAACAAATTCATCCTGAGGTATTCCCATGGGGGCAATAATAGAGATGAGGCCAGCAAAGCTCCTTGTAGTTTTGCCAATGGACAACACATATTTCACAAATGGAGACTATGTCTTCAATATACCAGAATGCCAAGCAGACACCAGCCTGAGGAGCCAGGGAATCACAATGTGGTCATCATAAATTTGGAGGTCATCTAGAAGGCTATGATGATGGAATTGCTTCAAGTATTGTTTTAAAGTAGAAATAATAAAGACATATGCAGGCTCACATAATTGAGTGTATTTTGCATCAGCCTTCTGAGCTGTAAGAATTTCAATTTCTGAGGGACCATCAGGAGGAACTTAGTTGATAAAAAAAATAGGATGTGAGGTCCTCAATAAAGCAGACATCATTCAGAGATGAAGTCAAATTGCATAAGATCTAACTGGAATAATTGGATTTGGATGGCATCTTTGCCACCTACTTAGTATTGAAATGGGTCACCAATCTGCATTGTGATCATTGAACTGGTCTAGAACATAGTCTGAGAAGTTTCTTTAGATCCAGACAACTGCCAGGGTCTCTTTCTCAAAGACCTTATATCACTGCTTTGCAGCTGGCAGTGCCCTGAAGGCACAGTACATCAGTCATCAAATGCCTGCCCTTCTGTTAGATTGAGAACAATACAGCTCCCTGACTAATGAAGAATGGTTCAGCTGCGAGAATGGTGGTCGGGTCTGGATTTAGGAGGCAAGAAGCATGGTCTTGTTTGCATCAATGATCTGTTGTTGCTGCATATCCTAGTACCAAGCCCAGTCTGGGTTTCAGAACTCACTGTAGCAGTTCAATGATGTGTGCCAGGGTGGCTAGGAACTTTTCTAACTGTTAACCATGGCCATAAAATGCTGGAGTACATTGTGCAGGGTTGTGGAAAATTCTTGATAGCTGCTGTGTTTTGGGCTCTGCCTTGACATGATTGATGGTGTGCCCAGGAGGTTGGTTCTGGGCTTGGAAAACTCACTCGTGGTTGACCACATGCCCCCCCACCCCTGCAAGTAAATCCTGCAGCAACATCTGTATCCTTGTATTATTCTCCATTGTAAATAAAGCTATGAAAGAGAGTACAGTCCATTCTGCTGTAACGCGTGTTTCTTCAATGCGAATTGGCTCGATTACAATTGAAGAATGTAGACCATTATTTGTAGAATGCGAACTTTCTTGACCTGTATTGGCTATATTGTGATTCTGGTCCCATTGGTTTACATAATGCTGCTATTGCACGATTTTCTTATAACATGGCATCACACAGGAACGATTATATTATATCAGAACAGACTGTATCATCCTGATGACAAATAACTCTGTTGAGGCCGTCTATGATCATAGTCATATAGGTCACTTTGTTCGTATGAATTTGCTCTAGCATGTTTGATGAATTGGGGACACTGTTTCCAAAGTGTGAACTCTTAAAACATGTAAGATTGACACAGGTACATGATGAACTATTGCAATTTGGACACTGGATACAAAGTTGACTGCATAAGAAGAGAGCATAATGGCTAATGGTTTCTTTGTTGGGCTGACTGAAGGTTTGTAGTGGAGTTTGATTCAGAATCGTTACAGTGCAGAAAGAGTCCATTCAGCCTGCTGAGTCTGCACTGACCCACCAAGGAGTATGCCACCCAGACCCAGCCGTCTAACCCTGCATTTACCAAGGCTAGAGCTGAAAATGTGTTGCTGGAAAAGCGCAGCAGGTCAGGCAGCATCCAGGGAACAGGAGAATCGACGTTTCGGGCATATGCCCTTCTTCAGGAATCTGAAGAAGGGCTTATGCCCGAAACATTGATTCTCCTGTTCCCTGGATGCTGCCTGACCTGCTGCGCTTTTCCAGCAACACATTTTCAGCTCTGATCTCCAGCATCTGCAGACCCCACTTTCTCCTTTACCAAGGCTAGCCCATCTAACCTAGGGGAAAGTGAGGATTGCAGATGCAGGAGATCAGATTTGAGACTGTGGAGCAGGAAAAACACAGGAGGTCAGGAAGCATCCGAGGAGCAGGAGAATTGACATTTTGGGCATAAGTCCTTCATCAGGAAGGGTGACCTCCCCCCACCCCAACCTGGACATTGTTGGATTGTGGGAGGAATCGTGGGCGGCTTGGTGGCACAGTGGTTAGCTCTGCTGCCTCACAGCGCCAGAGACCCGGGTTCAATTCCCGCCTCACGCGACTGACTGTGTTGAGTTTGCACATTCTCCCCGTGTCTGCGTGGGTTTCCTCGGGTGCTCTGGTTTCCTACCACAGTCCAAAAATGTGCAGGTTAGGTGAATTGGCCATGCTAAATTGCCCGTAGTGTTAGGTAAAGGGGTAAATGTAGGGGAATGGGTGGGTTACGCTTCGGATTTGTTGGGCCGAAGGGCCTGTTTCCACACTGTAAGTAATCTAATCTAATGCCTTCACATTCTTTAGAAAATGTGGTGCCTAGAACTGAATGCATTACTCCAAATGAGGACAAAATAATGGTTCAACGTAACCTTTTGCCTTTGTACACAATGCCCTTTTTAGTAAAGCCCAGGATATTGTATGAATTATTAACTGCTCTTTAACTGTCTGCCACCTTCAGTGACTGCTGCTGTGAGGCAGCAGTGCTAACCACTGTGCCACCGTGCCACCCACAGGAGAGCACAGAAGATGTTTCCAAGAAAGGCACCGGCGCTGAGGAGTTTAAGTTATGAAGATAGATTGAAGAAGCTGGGACTGTTCTTCCTGGAGAAGATCTGACTGAAGTATTCAAAATCATTAGAGGCCCAGACAGAGTAGATAGTGAGAATGCATTCCCATTAGTGAAAGGATTGAGAAGAGAAAAGACTTAATTCATAAAAATTGTAAAAATGATATGAGGAAAATCTCTTTTATGCCAGGAATTCCATCTGATATTAGTACTGGACAAGTCAGATCCCAAAGTGAAACCTGGCTCATTAGATCTTTTTTTTTTAACCTTGGGAGGTCAGTTACTATATCCCTTCACAAGATGCAGCCAGTGTACTTTTAACAAAAATAATAAAATGTTTAATAAAGGAATTATGGTATGCTCAATGAAAAGTTTTGAACGACTTTATTATAAACATCAGAAAAACATTCAAATAATCCTTTTATCCTTACAAATACCAAAGAGACAACATGCTCTCTACACCAAGGCTTCTTAAGAGTCTACAAGTTTATCTGGAAAAATAGTGATTGAAACTCAAGAGTTTCCTTCTGCTTCAGAAGCTGTTCTTGGGTGCAGTGTATCTTTAAGCTTTTGACCTGAAGCTAAAAGCTTTCTGCTACTTGAAAGTGCCCCCTCCTGTGACGAGAGTGACACTCTGCATTAATAGCTGGCCATGTTTGATAGTGATGTGGTATTCACACACTACAGCAGAGACAGCAGATAATAGTGGCCATCGTTTTCTCTATCTTCCATGGTGCTGTGTTGTAAGTACTCTCCAGCTCTTTGTTTAGCTGGGATTCAGGAGGGATTATTAACAAAGAAATCAAGATTTGCTGCAGAGCTCTGGATATCAGTGTACAATATTTCCCAGTATATGACAAACTTCTTCTGAAACCTGAAGCAGAATTGTAGCTTTAATAACTTCCTCATATTTTCTTATTTAGCAGTTTCTTTCTCATCATCCTCTTGATTCTTAATTTGTTGTTGTTGCTTACTGTATAGGAGGGTACCAACACAGGATCATTTCCTGGGTTCTGAGCAAGACTGAGGAGAGTCCATTATGAATTAAATCAACAATGTAGGTTTCTCAGTGTTCAGCTTGGTCAAGGCTCCTTGTAAGATATAGATGTTCAGCTCAAAATAAGCCACTTTCTAAGGTCTGTGCACTTTATTGGACTCTGATAATGATGAATTGCTTTGATTCCTAGTGTGTGCTCTGCCATGCAATGGCTTTTCACTTTCCTGCCTTCACCAGTTTCGCTGGGGTCCTGAGTAAACGGTCTGCAGACTGCTGCTGCTTTGCATCAATATTATGACCTGGTTCTGGATGCCTTGCTATGCATTCATTGAAACACACTACTTAGTTTAGTCACATGCCAACTGCATCTTGACTTAGTGGTAAGCTTGTGGTTGTAGGGTTTCTCCCAGTTGGAGGGGTCAACAGAGACATGTGGGTGGCTCAGTGGTTAGCCCTGCTACCTCACAGCACCAGGAACCTGGGTTCGATCCCACTCCTGAGAAACTGGCTGTGTGGAGTTTGCACATTCTTCTGGTATCTGTGTTTGTTTCCTCTTGGTGGTCCGGTTTCTTCCCACAATCCAAAGATGTGCCCGTTAGGTGGATTGACCATGCTAAATTGACCATGCATGGTATTCAGGGATGTGCAGGCTAGGTGGATTAGCCATGGGAAATGCAGGGTTATAGAGATAGGGTTGGGGCATGGGTCTGGGCGGTCTGCTGTTTGGAGGGTCTGTGTGAACCTGATGGGATAAATGGTCTGCTTCCACACTGTAGGGATTCTAACTACTTTTTGTGGCAGAGAAGAATTCCTGATCACCGGAATATCCTCCCTGTGTTTACCCTGTTTAGTTCTGTTAGAATTTTATAGGTTTCAGTGAGATCCTCCCTCATTCTTCTAAACACTTGCATCTCTTTGGGCATCAGTCCTGCCACCCCAGAAATCAGCCTGGTAAATTTTGGTTGCACTCTTTCCACAGCCAAAACATCCTTCCTCAGATAAGGAGACCCAAACTGCACGCAATACTCTGGGTGTGGTCTGACGAAGGGTCCATCAATTGCAGCAAGACATCCCTGCTTTTGGACTTGAATCCTCTCCCTATGAAGGCCAACCTGCTACATGCCTTCCTCACCTGCTGCACCTGCCTGTTTACCTTCAACAACTGGTGTGCAAGGAATGGAGGGCTTGTAGTATCTCTCCCATTCCCAGTCTATTACCATTCAGATAATAATCTGTCTCTTTGTTTTTGCTCACATTTATCCAGATTATACTTCATCTTCCATACATTTGTTCACTAACTCAGCTTGTCCAAATCATGCTTAAGTTTCTCTACAGCCTTCCTACAATTCACCCTGCCACTCAGCCCTTTCTGTCAAAACCTCTGGTATTTCCCCATGGGGCTATGATGCAACTGAATTTTGCAGCCAAAATGTCAACTGCATAGTGAAAGGTAGGAAAGATATTGGAAGGCGGGTCCCAGGTAGGAAAGACCATGTAAGGTAGCAGATTCCCATCCCCGAGTGGGAACATATATTTAGTACAATCACTGAGCTATACCCAGCTGCTCAGGGCTTGCTCAGGAAGCTGACAGTGGGTTATGGTGGAGGTGGTTGGTTGTTGGGTGCAGATTGGGAGGTGGTAGTTGCAGGGGTCATACTTCAAATAGGCTGATAATGGACCGACGTTTCTTTTGGGATCCTTCGACATTTGCACAACATATTGCAGGTTTTCTGGGTCACGTAGAGCTGCTGACAGTGAACACTATTTGGATTGCTGCTTAGGCTACTCAGTGCTTGATATATCTAAGTAGAACCTGCAAGGTCCAATCTTTATCCATCTCTATCTCAGAATTGCAATCAAGACCTTACAAATCCATTTAGCATGACCTTGGGCACATAAGAAACCTTGCATCTGTTTATGGGGCAGCTGACAGCTCCTTGTTTTCCATGTGTTACTTCCATTTGAAAATCATTCTTATGTAGTCTCAATAAGTGTTTCAGTGATATCCAAAAGTGTTTTGTATACAACAAATTACTTTTTGAAGTGTAGTTGTTGTTGCACAGGCAACTAAAAAGGCACACTTGATCCACTTTTTCAATGTTAATGGTTACACTTTAGGTATATAGTGTAACACCTGTATATCTTCGAGGAGAAAGTGAGGTCTGCAGATGCTGGAGATCAAAGTTGAAACTTTATTGCTGGAACAGCACAGCAGGTCAGGCAGCATCCAGGGAACAGGAGATTCGACGTTTCGGGCACAGGCCCTTCTTCAGGAATGAGCAGAGAGTGTTCAGCAGGAGAAGATAAAAGGTAGGGAGGAGGGAATGGAGGAGGGGCGTTGGAAATGTGATAGGTGGAAAGAGGTCAAGGTGAAGGTGATAGGTCGGAGTGGGATGGAGGCGGAGAGGTCAAGAAGAAGACTGCAGGTCAGGAAGGCGGTGCCGGGCTGGAGGGATCCGGCTGAGACAAGGTGGGGGGAGGGGGGATGAAGAAACTGGTGAAGTCCAAGTTCATCCCCTGCGTTTGGAGGGTTCCCAGTCGGAAGATAAGACGCTCCTCCTCCGACCGTCGGGTTGTTGTGGTTTGGCGGTGGATGAGTCCAATGACCTGCATATCCTCGGTGGAGTGGGAGGGGGAGTTGAAATGCTGTGCTACAGGTTGGTTGGGTTGGTTCGTCCGGGTGGCCCAGAGGTGCTCTCTGAATCGCTCCGCAAGTAGGCGGCCTGTCTCCCCAATATAGAGGAGGCCACACCGGCTGCAGCGGATGCAGTAGATGATGTGGGTGGAGGTGCAGGTGAATCTGTGGCGGATATGGAAGTTTCCTTTGGGGCCTTGGAGAGAAGTGAGGGGGGAGGTGTGGGCGCAAGTGTTGCACCTCCTGCGGTTGCAAGGGAAGGTGCCGGGAGTGGAGGTTGGGTCGGTGGGGGGTGTGGATCTGACAAGGGAGTCGCGGAGGGAGTGGTCTCTACGGAAAGCTGATAGGGGAGGGGAGGGAAATATATCCTTGGTGCTGGGGTCTGTTTGGAGGTGGCGGAAGTGACGGCGGATGATGCGCTGTACATGGAGATTGGTGGGGTGGTAGGTGAGGACCAGTGGGGTTCTGTCCTGGTGGCGGTTGGAGGGGCGGGGTTCAAGGGCGGAGGAGCGGGAAGTGGAGGAGATGCGGTGGAGGGCACCGTCGACCACGTCGGGGGGGAAATTGCGGTCCTTGAAGAAGGAGGCCATCTGTGTTGTACGTATTTTGAACTGGTCCTCCTGGGAGCAGATGCGGCGGAGACGAAGGAATTGGGAGAATGGGATGGCGTTTTTACAGGGGGCAGGATGGGAGGAGGTGTAGTCCAGGTAGCTGTGGGAGTCGGTTGGTTTGTGGAACAATCCATCTTCCGCAACTACACTGGCCCCACCCCCCATCTTTTCCTTCGCTACATTGATGACTGTATCGGCGCTACCTCGTGCTCCCACGAGGAGGTTGAACAGTTCATCCACTACACTAACACCTTCCACCCCGACCTCAAATTCACCTGGACAGTCTCGGACTCCTCCCTCCCCTTCCTAGACCTTTCTGTTTCTATCTCAGGCGACCGAATCAACACGGACATCTACTACAAACCAACCGACTCCCACAGCTACCTGGACTACACCTCCTCCCATCCTGCCCCCTGTAAAAACGCCATCCCATTCTCCCAATTCCTTCGTCTCCGCCGCATCTGCTCCCAGGAGGACCAGTTCAAAATACGTACAACACAGATGGCCTCCTTCTTCAAGGACCGCAATTTCCCCCCCGACGTGGTCGACGGTGCCCTCCACCGCATCTCCTCCACTTCCCGCTCCTCCGCCCTTGAGCCCCGCCCCTCCAACCGCCACCAGGACAGAACCCCACTGGTCCTCACCTACCACCCCACCAATCTCCATGTACAGCGCATCATCCGCCGTCACTTCCGCCACCTCCAAACAGACCCCAGCACCAAGGATATATTTCCCTCCCCTCCCCTATCAGCTTTCCGTAGAGACCACTTCCTCCGCGACTCCCTTGTCAGATCCACACCCCTCACCGACCCAACCTCCACTCCCGGCACCTTCCCTTGCAACCGCAGGAGGTGCAACACTTGCGCCCACACCTCCCCCCTCACTTCTCTCCAAGGCCCCAAAGGAAACTTCCATATCCGCCACAGATTCACCTGCACCTCCACCCACATCATCTACTGCATCCGCTGCAGCCGGTGTGGCCTCCTCTATATTGGGGAGACAGGCCGCCTACTTGCGGAGCGATTCAGAGAGCACCTCTGGGCCACCCGGACGAACCAACCCAACCAACCTGTAGCACAGCATTTCAACTCCCCCTCCCACTCCACCGAGGATATGCAGGTCATTGGACTCATCCACCGCCAAACCACAACAACCCGACGGTCGGAGGAGGAGCGTCTTATCTTCCGACTGGGAACCCTCCAAACGCAGGGGATGAACTTGGACTTCACCAGTTTCTTCATCCCCCCTCCCCCCACCTTGTCTCAGCCGGATCCCTCCAGCCCGGCACCGCCTTCCTGACCTGCAGTCTTCTTCTTGACCTCTCCGCCTCCATCCCACTCCGACCTATCACCTTCACCTTGACCTCTTTCCACCTATCACATTTCCAACGCCCCTCCTCCAAGTCCCTCCTCCCTACCTTTTATCTTCTCCTGCTGAACACTCTCTGCTCATTCCTGAAGAAGGGCCTGTGCCCGAAACGTCGAATCTCCTGTTCCCTGGATGCTGCCTGACCTGCTGTGCTGTTCCAGCAATAAAGTTTCAACTAACACCTGTATATGCCCATTTCAATTTCTCAACCACTTATTCAAACTCATTCCAATGAGGTAACAGCCAACTACCTGTTCTTAACTGCATAACCACCTGAAGAAGGAGCAGCGCTCCGAACGCTAGTGATTCTAAATAAACCTGTTTGGTGTTGTGTCAATTTTATCTTTGTCTACCCCAATCCAATACCAGCTCCTCCACATCAGAAGAAAAGATCTTAGTTTTATCCATAGGATTTGAGTGTCCTTGGCAAGGTGGACATTTATTGCCCTTTCCCAACTGCTTGAGAAGGTGGGGCGCAATATGATAATGGTCTTAGTGACTTGGACTATGGCAAGATGTACGGTAGATTTGGAGATGGAGAAATCCAGCGAGACCTATCTTAGTGTGGAGATCATCTTGCTGTTTTAAACTTTTCACAAGTGGCAGGGGGAGATTTTCACTGGGCAGTGGCGAGTTGCCAAGTCACAGCAATTTCTAAGGTCAATGTTGATGACCAAACTCACCTCATTAATATTCCAGTTGCAATTATACCGAACTCACCCAACAAACTAGACATTGGAAAAACTGGACATGGAAATCAGAACAGATATCGAGCTCACTGCTTGCTCCAACTGGCCTCCATGGTGAATACTGGACACCACCTTCTCAGGGAAAGCTCCATACATACTGGCCACACACATTCCACATCTATGGGCATTAGCATTCTAAATGTGCCAGCCTTTAACCATCCTCATGGCACATGTCTGATCTATGTACACAATGCTTCTGCATTTCAATGCTGCAGCTTGGGCTTCACCAGCAAATATCGTTGCAATGCTGCAGCAAGGGCCTTACAGTCAGGGACATACACCCAGCTCATGGACTGGACCAGGCTGCAGCTCTGGACTTTTCCTTTCTGTTATAGTGGCCCCTCACTTTGAGCCTATGCGGATGCTCACAGCATTCCTGCCATTTCATGCTTTGCCTTTTTGTGATTTAACCCTCTCAGCTAGAGATACCTTGCTTATATTACAATTGTCTTGTCGAGTCATTTTGCATAGACACAAAGCCAGAAAGCTGGTCTTGCATATTAGCCTGCCTCCGTCAAGTCAAGTGTCCTGGCAGCCATTGATACCACTCCAGGGGCTTGGACATGATCAGGTCAGCCACTCAGGACAGTCAGAGTCAGCCACATAAGGGGTGAAGAGCTGAATGACCAGCAGCTCACCAGTTCTTTGCCCAGTTGTGGGCTGTTTTCCTCCTGGAGTGAAAGTGGAGCATGTATTATGGAAGATGAAAAGGGTTCACACAGATATTATTGTTGGTACAGGTGGGAATGTGTCCTGAGTGAGTAAGTAGACAGCTGGAACGGCAATTATAAAGGCCCCCAATACACAACTGTCCAACTTACGACTGCTTGTATTTACGAATGCAATCCCATACAGGGTTGTAGTTTTAAGATCCAACATAGGAACATTTCCTGTATATATGAATGACTACTTTATATTGTCCTGAATTGTATTTCAACTTGTGTACAAAATCAATTCACGAACATAGTCAAGAACAGAACCCATTCCCAACCCAGGGACTGCCTGTAGTGTGATGGGTTTGGTAGGATTTGTCAACAAAACTTGCTTAGCCTCACAGCGAGAGTAGCTCCAAAAAACCTGACACGGCTTGCACTGAGCCAAAAGGCTGTTAGCTTCATTTCGAGCTGCTTTCTTGAATTGCTGTAGTCCTGGGGTCTGGCTGTCAGAGAGTGACTTTGATGATGGAGGAACAGCAATGTAGTTTCAATTCAGAATGGTGAGTAGTTTGGAAGGAGGAACTGCAAGTGGTGGGTGGTGATGTTCATGTATGAATGATTAAGTAATGTCATTATTTAGGGTTTAACTGCAAAGCCAAAGAGAGGGGGATGTACCACATATCCAATACAGACTCTAATGAGAAACTGTTGGAAATAACTGGAGAAAAGATGAAATCATTCGCTCGTCTCAGAAACAATTACTGGTAGGAAAGGTCAATGGAAAATAAAAGATAGGGAATTGGGGTAAGGGGAAGTAGATGTTGGATATTATTGTATATGAACCTGACAGGGTTAACTGCTCACTCCCTGTCTGCCACCTTCAATGACTCATGCACAAATACACCCAAGTCCTTCTGCTTTGGCAATGATGGACTGTTCTTAGGAAGGACTAACAGAGTTGTGGGGTGTGTCCTTTGAGTTCTCTGTAAAGGAAGAGATGCAGAGAGTTCCCGAGTGATTGTTCTTCATTTTAACAGTGTTTATTTAAACAGTAATATATATTTACTCCCACATTGAGACTGATGTTTCACAAGAGACAATCATGAAACTTTGCGGAAAAACCCGAGAGAACTGCGAATGCTGGAAATCCAAAACAAAAACAGAAATTGCTAGAAAATCTCAGTAGGTCTGGCAGCATCTGTGGAGAGAAATCAGAGTTAACAACATTTTGGGTCCAGTGACTCTTCTTCAGAACTGATTGTCTGCCGTATTGGAACTAGCTATTAACAAATATATAATAAGCCTTTACTGTTTGTTCAAATCAGAGCCCTTTTTGGCCAAAAGTGATGTGTGGACATTATTGCACTCATGGTTTCAGTAGCTTGGCTAATACCAGTAAGAGCATTGGTGATGGAGAATCTACCAAAGATATTCCAGATTATTCCAACACTGACAACATACTGGAAACAAAGGTATACAACATTACAAGCAATGCAATGGATTCTATCAGTTGACCCATGACGACTGTTAAAGGCCAGCAACAAGACAGACACAGATAGACATCTATGGCAGCCAACCTTCTGGGTAGATGATACCAAGTGAACAAACTACAAATTTAATTTCTTTTTTGAGTTTATTAATAGTCATCTTCGATGCCTGGAAACATCTTTAGCTTGGTTCTATAACTTCATACTATACTTGTTGATAGTGACTGGATTAAATACTTATTTGAAAATATTAGCTTTGGATTTGTGTAGCTGAGGCATGCAAACCATAAAGATCCCAGATTTGTAAGATCAAAAGAACATAGGAGTTAGCGCAAGACTAGGTCATCCAGCTCCCTGATCCTGCAGCACTAGTCATTAAAATGATAGCCAATCTGATTGTAACTCCATTTTGCTGCTGGCCGTTGTAAACTTTGAAGTCTTGTAGATCAAAATCTGTTGAACTCAGCTTTGAATATATTCAGTGACCTTGCCTTTGGTAGACTCTGGCGAAGAGAATTTCAAAGGCTAATGACTCTCCAATAGAAGAAATTCTTTCTCATCGCTCCTTCACTGGGAGACCTATTATTTCGAAACTGTACACTGGTTATAAATTCCCATGGGAGGGGAATCATCCTTCTAACACACAGCATCCTCCCCCCCCCCCCCCAAGCCACCAACCCTCCATCACCACCTTCAGAGTTTTTTGCTTCAACATGATTGCCTATCATTCTTCTAAACCCAGTGGCTACAGGACAACTGGCTCAACCTTCCTTCATTAGACAGACTCCTTCATTTTTGAATTGCTTCCAATACAATGATATCATAGAGTCTCCACAGTGAGGAAGCAGGTCATTCTGCCCATTGAGTCCATACCAACTCTCCGAAGAGCATCCCACTCAGGCCCAGTCCCTACCCTATCCCTGTAACCCTGCATTTCCCACGGGTAATCCATCTAACCTGCTCATCTTCGGACTGTGGGAGGAAACCGGAGCACCTGGCAGAAACCCACGCAGACACAGGGCGAATGTACAAACTCCACACAGTCGTCTGAGGGTGGAATCAAACCCGAGTCCCAAGTACTGTGAGGCAGCAGTGCTACCACTGAGCCACTATGCTACCTAAAGAATATTCCTACTTATGTAAAGAAACAAAACATACACACAGTTCTCTAGTTGCAGTCTAACCAATGCCATGATGTAGTAAAAATCCTTTTTTAAATTCCATTTCCTTGAAATAAATTCCAAAATTCTATTCACTTTCCACAATATTTTCCTGTTAGTTTTGCAATTCATATACAAGGATACCCTGATCCCATTGTGCTGCAAAGTTCAGGAGTCTCACATAATTTAAATAATATTTGCCATTTTTATCCTTTCTGCCAAATGGACAACCTCACAATCTTCTAAATAATACTCCATATGCCAAATCTTTGCCTGCTTTTTTTTACGTATTTACATCCCTTTGCAGGATCTTTAAATCCTCCTCACAGGTGATTTCTTATGTATCTCTGTACTTTCATCAAATTAAGCTACAATATACATTGGTCCTTCATCTAAGTTATTCATATTGATTGTAAATTGGATCAGCATTGATTCCTGTCATACTTCACTAACCATAGTCTGGAAACCTGAAAATGCCCCCTTTACTTTAACTCTCTACTTTCTGTTATTAGGTAGTCCTCTGACACTATGTGGCATCCTGCACAATACTATATAGAAATTCAAATGCACTACAGCTATTGGTTCCCATTTCTTGGTTCTGTTTATTAGACTCTCAAAAACTTGCATAAATTAGTCAAATATAATTTCTCACTCAATAAACCATGTTCACTCTGTCTGATTATATTTCAATTTCCAAAATGTCCTTCAACTGCTTCCTTTAGTATTGGATACCAACATTTTCCCAATGAAAAAAAATAGGTTAATTGGCCTATGGTTTCCCATTTCTATCTGTCTGCTTTCTTGAATAGTAATGTTACATTTGTGGTTTGTCAATCTGTTGAGATTTTTCCAGAATCTAGGACATTTGGAAGAGTGCAGCAACAATCTCTGCAGCCATTTTGTTTAAGAGCCGAGGATATAAACCATTAGGTTCAAGGGACTTGTCAACTTCAATCTCATTCGTTTTCTGAGTATGCTTTCTCAGGTGACAATAATGGCTTTGAGTTCCTCCCATCCTTTAGTCCTTTCAACAATTCCAAAATTTTCAACGACTTTTGGGATGGTTTGTGCATCTTCCATGAGAAGACACTGTTATGGATCAGACCAGACCCCATCAAATTATTTCAAGAAGGAGGCACAGACCAATTGAGGGCTTGGTTAAGAAAAAGAAGGAAGCATATGTAAAGTATAGACAGAATAGATTGAGTGAATCCTCAGAAGAGTATAAAAGCAGTAGGAGTATACTTAAGAGGGAAATCAGGAGGGCAAAAAGAGGACATGAGATAGCTTTGTTAAATAGAAATAAGGAGAATCCAAAGGGTTTTTACAAATATGTTAAGGGCAAAAGGGTAACCAGGGAGAAAATAGGGCCCCTCAAAGATCAGCAAGGCAGCCTTTGTGTGGAGCCGCAGAAAATGGGTGAGATACTAAACGAGCATTTTGCATCAGTATTTACCGTGGAAAAGGACATGGAAGATATAGACTGTAGAGAAATAGATGGTGACATCTTGCAAAATGTCCATATTACAGAGGAGGAAGTGCTGGATGTCTTGAAATGGGTAAAGTGGATAAATCCCTAGGACCTGATCAGGTGTACCTGAGAACTCAGTGGGAAGCTAGAGAAGTGATTGCTGGGCCTCTTGCTGAGATATTTGTATCATCGATAGTCACAGGTGAGGTGCCGGAAGACTGGAGGTTGGCTAACGTGTTGCCATTGTTTAGGAAGGGTAGTAAAGACAAGTCAGGGAACTATAGACCGGTGAGCCTGACGTTGGTGGTGGGCAAGTTGTTGGAGGGAATCCTGAGGGACAGGATGTACATGTACTTAGAAAGGCAAAGACTGATTAGGGATAGTCAACATGGCTTTGTGCGTGGGAAATCATGTCTCACAAGTTTGATTGAGTTTTTTGAGGAAGTAACAAAGAGGATTGATGAGGGCAGAGCGATGGATGTGATCTATATGTACTTCAGTAAGGCATTCGACAAGATTCCCCATGGGAGACTGTTAGCAAGGTTAGATCTCACGGAATACAGGGAGAACTAGCCATTTGGATACAGAACTGGCTCAAAGGTAGAAGGCAGAGGGTGGTGGTGGAGGGTTGTTTTTCAGACTGGAGGCCTGTGACCAGTGGAGTGCCACAAGGATCGGTGCTGGGTCCTCTACTTTTTGTCATTTACATAAATGATTTGGATGCGAACATAAGATGTACAGTTAGTAAGTTTGCAGATGACACCAAAATTGGAGGTGTCATGGACAGCGAAGGTTACCTCAGATTACAACAGGATCTTGACCAGATGGGCCAATGGGCTGAGAAGTGGCAGGTGGAGTTTAATTCAGATAAATGTGAGGTGCTGCATTTTGGGAAAGCAAATCTCAGCAGGACTTATACACTTAATGGTAAGGTAGTGTTGCTTAACAAAGAGACCTTGGAGTGCAGGTTCATAGCTCCTTGAAAGTGGACTCGGAGGTTGATAGGATAGTGAAGAAGGTGTTTGGTATGCTTTCCTTTATTGGTCAGAGTATTGAGTACAGGGGTTTGGAGGTCATGTTGCGGCTGTAAAAGACATTGGTTCGGTCACTGTTGGAATATTGCGTGTAATTCTGGTCTCTTTCCTATCGGAAAGATGTTGTGAAACTTGAAAGGGTTCAGAAAAGATTTACAAGGATGTTGCCAGGGTTGGAGGATTTGAGCTATAGGGAGAGCCTGAACAGGCTGGGGCTGTTTTCCCTGGAGCGTCGGAGGCTGAGGGGTGACTTTATAGAGGTTTACAAAATTATGAGAAGCATGGATAGGGTAAATAGACAAAGTCTTTTCCCTGGGGTGGGGGAGTCCAGAACTAGAGGGCATAGGTTTAGGGTGAGAGGGGAAAGATATAAAAGAGACCTCAGGGGCAACCTTTTCACACAGAGGGTGGTACGTGTATGGAATGAGCTGCCAGAGGAAGTGGTGGAGGCTGGTACAATTGCAACATTTAAGAGGCATTTGGATGGGTGTCTGAATAGGAAGGATTTTGAGGGATATGGGCCGGGTGCTGGCAGGTGGAACTAGATTGGGTTGGGATATCTGGTCGGCATGGACATGTTGGACTGAAGGGTCTGTTTCCGTGCTGTACATCTCTATGACTTTATGACTCTATGACCATAACGTTTCTGGTTGTTTTAAGTAGTTGTAAAATGGATGTTTCAGGAGTGATGCAGCTGGTCAGAACCGGTCAGCTTTAAATAAAACAGAATTTCTTTCCAGAGTATCAAATGAAACATAAACAAAAGGGAACAGGATACAAAATATCCAAAAACCCGGTAGACTATCCCAACTTAATGATGCTGTTGCAAATGTCTGCAACAGTCCCCATAAACATCCCTTGGCAAAAAGGTAAAATCAGACACAGATCCTTACAGGAGAGAGAGATGCCAGTGAGATTTAGCATGGAACCTCCTTCCACTGTAACTGTTTCTTTGGATTCCCCAGCTTAAACCAAATCAAACCCAAACCAACCAGATAATAACAGAGCTGAGAGAACTGGCCATTCCCCTTTCATTGTACAAGCCTTTTTTTTTTAAAACTTGAAAATGTTAAGCCTGAGGCAGTATCTGTTAGGTTTAATCAAACTGGCCCTAAAACCCATACAAACCAGACACATCAGAACCTATGAGTTTATGCCCCCTCCCAAAAAACCAAGGACAGAATAACCTGTTCAATGGAGCAGCATCATCACACCTCCCTCCTTAAAAAAAACCCCATCAATATCCAAAGATGGCTTCATTTTAAAACCCCATAGTCTTACACTGTTGTCACACTACAACACCCAGAAATATTCCATTGACTGTACACATGCAAACATGCACTACCACATTCTGTTTCAGTCCGTTTACTCCTGCCACCGAACACTTCCGTTTCTCATCCAAGTCCCGACAACACATCGGCAATCACGTTTTCTCGTTCTGCTACATGCACAATTTTCTAATTGAATGGCTGTAACAATAAGCTCCATCTAAGCACTCTGGAATTTTTGTCCTTAAATTTCTCCACAAACTTCAATAGGTTGTGATCAGTGTATATGATTGTCTCAGACACATTACTGGTAACATAAACATTGTAATGTTGTATTGAAATGTTATAACACCAACACCAAGTTCAAAGTCTCCTTCTCAACTGTTGAATATTTCTGCTGATGAACATTCAATTTCCTGGAGAAACACCCAATAGCTCTTTCTACCTTCTCGTCGTCTTCCTGTAGGATACAGCACCCACATCCACGTCACTCGTATCGATAGCCACCTTGAATGTTTCGCGTAATTAGGTGTGGCTAATACTGGGGCAGTGGTTAACACAGCACTCCTGTGAACCAGCTATATCATTAGCAAGGACAAATTGTATTGCTGGAGCTGAGAGTTTGCCCAGTACTCCTACCACACCTTCTCCACTCTTCACTGGACACTCTAACCTCACCTTACATAATTGAGTGCTTCTTATCTCACCATGAATTCCCATTACTTGCACTTTTTCTGGCAATTGCCCCTCAGAGATACATATCTCCTCATCATTCAACATCAAAGATTGAGAGGATCCTGTATCTCTCAATATTGTAACCTCTTTACTTGCTGCTCCTAGCCTATGTAAGCGAACTTTACCTTCGCAGGTATATGGTTTAAGAAGATCTGGCACTTCCCCCTTAACCAACCTCTGATCAGGTTGTATATTCTGGTGCAGCTTTCTAGCCACCACTTTGCTTTCCATTATCACTCCAACAAAATTCACTCTCTTATCCTGTTTTCCTACATCTGGCTTCCCAGTGCTTTTCCTAACCCACCAACACTGTGATGTCATGTGGCCTACTTTATCACAGAGAAAACACTGGAGCTTTTTCCCCTTCAAGGGTTTCCTTTTTCCCCTGTGGTAAGTTATCCTTTTGATCTTCACTGAGATCTACCTTTTCCTTATCATGTGAGGATTTCTCTTTTCCCCAATTTCTATCCCTCACGGATTGAAACTAACATTGGAAACTAACTTTGATTTATGAACCAAATCCTAATCATCAGCCATTTCAGCTGCTAATTTTGCCATTTTAACTCTCTACTCTTCGACATGAGTTTTCACTACCTCAGGAAGTGAATTTTTTAACTCTTCCAAAATAATCATCTCCCTAAGAGCGTCATAGGTTTGCTCTATTTTTAATGCCTTTATCCACCTATCAGAATTAATTTGTTTAATCCTTTCAAACTCAATGTATATTTGACGAGAGTCCCTCCATATTTTCTTGAAATGTTGTCTGTAGCTTCTGACACAAGCTCATATGCATTTAAGATGGCTTTCTTCACCTCCTCATACTGCCCAGATACCTCCTCTGATAGTGATGTAAATGCCTCACTAACTCAACTTACAAATTTTGTTTGGATCAACAAAACCCACATGGTCACTGGCCAGTGCATTTATTTAGCCACCTTTTCAAATGAGATGAAAAAGGCTTCTACATCCTGCTCATCAAATGTAGGCAATGCATGAATATATTTAAACAGTTTCTCACAAGGCCTTTGGCTACCATGGGTTTGCTCATCCGCACTCTCTTCCTCACTAAGCTTACCATCAGCCTTCATCTCCATCCTCTTCAGCTAACTTTCCTCAGGGCCAATTTCTGAAGTTCAAAGACTCTCTCATTTTCCCTTTCCTCTCTCTCCCTTCTCTCTCTTTCTTTCTGTTTTGCTAAAGTGATTCGTTCTTTTTCTCTTTCCTCTGCTAGGGCCTTCCTCTCCTTTTCAGCTTCCTCTTCCTTGTTCAGCTTAAAGCCTTCTCTGCCTTTTTTATCTTCTAACTTTCCTTCCTCTGCCTCACTTGCAAATTAATTTTTTCTAACTCCACTGCACTTGTCTGTTTCTCTGATATACCCAAGCGCTTGACCAACTCCATTATAATTTCAGCCTTCCTTCTGTCCCCAATTAAATCCAATTCTGACTTGTTTGCTAATTCTCAAAGTTTCTCCTTCCTCTGTCTTTCAGGTTCTTGCAGGAGAGAGAGAAATGGCAGACAGATTTAGCATGGAACCTCCTTATACTGTAACTGTTTCTTTGGATTCCCCAGCTTAAACCAAATCAAGCCAAACCCAACCAGATAAAAGCAGACTGGGAGAACCTGCCATTCCCCTTTCATTGTACAAGTGTTTTTTTAAAACCTTGAAAATGTTTTTGCCTGAGGCAGTATCTGTTAGCTATAATCAAACTGGCCCTAAAACCCATATAAACCAGACACATTTGAACCTATGCATTTATGAACCCTCTCAAAAAGGACAGCATAACCTTGTCAAAGGAACAGCTTCGTCACAACAGATACAAAATACTTGGCTTCAGTTTTTGCCATTTTCTCTACTCTCTAATTTGATTGTGGTCACTTAGTGGATCCATAGACCCAAATGATAATAGGGCTATTATAATTCATGTCAGCATTCTATAATAGAAAGGAGAAACATCACCATTCTTCTTCATCATCAATCAAATCCTTCTAGGTCCCTGCTTGTGTAGATAATGAGATGACAGAAGAACTGAGATTGCCTTGCCCACTTATCTCAGCCAGCTAACATTCTATGCTATGTCTTACTTGTGAATAGCAGACATTTGAGGGAGGTGTGCTAACCAAAAAAAAAACCTGTGAATGCTGGAAATCTGAAACAGAAACAGAATTGTTGGATAATTCTCCTGTTCTGAAGAAGGGTCGCTGTACCAGAACCATTAATTCTGCTTTCTCTCCATGGGTACTGCCAGACATGCTCAGTTTGTTCAGCAATTTTTATGTTATTTGAGAGAGGTATCTGTAGAGTCAGCAGTGTAAGGGAGAAAACCAGAGAAGAAAATGAATTGTGCAGGGCACTGATTAGTGGTATTCGATTATTTTATGTTTGTGATTAATAGACTGCTTCAAAAAATCCGCCCATTCCTACCTGCAGTTCATTATCTTTCTCCTTCATCTTGATCCAGGTTTTACCCTGTGTTTGAGGGTCAATGAGAAGTGGATACCTGGTTGCTTTGGTAACAATGATGCCATTCTGAACTGACAGGTCATCACTTGGTAATCCTTGCAGGTTCCACTCACTGATCTGCAAAGATAAAATCACACATACTTAACAAGGCAATGAAGTAAAGCTGGCCTCAAAGATTCTTCTTAAATGATTAGTGAAGATCAGGCCAAAAATATTTAATAAAGAATGACAGATACTGCCATTATAGGTATTTGTAGCAGATACGCTAATGGTTATAATACTGAACTGACAGTCTGGAGATTCTCAGTTTAAATTCCATCATTGAGCAATTTAGGCCTGTACCCTGTGAAGTTTAGAAGAATGAGAGTGTACCTAATAGAGGTATATGTTGGAGTAAAACCTGGTGCAAAAGAAGATGGCTGTGGTTGTTGGAAGTCAGTCATAATTAATGAATGGGACTCGTTGAATTGTTCTGACAGAGAACCTGTATTGAACCAGTTCTGCAGACTCCAGGGATATTTTTGACGCGTTCACATGTGGATGGGTGTCTGGTTCAGGATCAGAGTCTTCTTCTCACAGTGGCTTCAGGAGAAGCCAACATATACCTCTATTAGGTACACTCTCATTCTTCGAAACTCCACAGGGTACAGGCCTAAATTGCTCAATGATGGAATTTAAACTGAGAATCTCCAGACTGTCAGGCTTCAGGATGGGTGTGCAGGGCTGCAATTTTGTTCACATGCGAATTTCTTGTTTGAATAGAAGCTTTAGGTTCAGGGTTGCTGTCCTGTGAATTCTCATCACACCCTCCATTGCGGGCATCAGCGGCAGGTCTGGGCTTGGCCAAACTGCCCCATGCCCATTACAATCAACTAGTCTCCTACTACATTCCAGCTGGGATCACAAGTAAATAATGTTACGGTGCAACATCGTTTGTGATGACTGTGATGCTGCATCAATTTTGTAATGCTTCTCCTAGTTTTTTTTGCTAATTACCTTCAATCAGAATCCTCTGGTTACTGGCCATCAAAGCCTTTGGAAACTATTTCTCCCTATTGACTTTTTCACTTATAATTTTGAACCTTATCTTATTTTTATTGTCCCCCTTTCCTCATCCAACTTATTGCATGAAGGACCTCGAGCTGGAATAATCTCATTTAATATCGTGTGGAGATTAAACTTCTATCTAAATAATGCAGGTTCATAGCTCCTTGAAAGTAAAGTTGCAGGTAGATAGGATAGTGAAGAAGGCGTTTGGTATGCTTTCCTTTATTGGTCAGTGCATTGAGTATAGGAGTTAGGAGGTCATGTTGCGGCTGTACAGGACATTGGTTAAGCCACTTTTGGAATATTGCGTGCAATTCTGCTATAAGAAAGATGTGTATAACATGAAAGAGTTCGGAAAAGACTTACAAGAATGTTGCCAGGGTGGAGGCTTTGGGCTATAGGGAGAGGCTGAATAAGCAGAGGCTGTTTTCCCTGGAGCGTCGGAGGCTGAGAGGTGATCTTATAGAGTTTTATAAAATCATGAAAGGCATGGAAGGGTGAATAACCAAGGTCATTTCGTGAGGGTGGGGGAGTCCAAAACTAGAGAAGTAGGTTTAAGGTGAGCGGGTAAAGATTTAAAAGGGACCTAAGGGGCAACGTTTTCACGCAGAGGGTGGTGCGTGTATGGAATGAGTTGTCTGGGGAAGGGGTGGAGGTTGGTTCAATTGCAACATTTAAAAGGCATCTGGATGGGTATATGTATAGGAAGGATTTAAAGTGATACAGGCCAAATGCTGGCAAATGGGACTAGATTAATTTAGGATATCTCGTCAGTAAGAACTGAAAGGTCTGTTTCTGTGCTGTACATCTACACGACTGTATGACTCTGTGTCAGCTCTAGGACATCTCTGCAGGAGTTCCTCTGGGTAATGTCCTAGGCCCAATATCTTCAGCTGCTTCATCATTGATCTTCCCTCCATCAGAAGTGAAGATGCTCACTGATACTTGCAGACAGTTCAGCACCAGCTCTTCAGACATTGAAGCAGTCCATGTTCAAATGCAACAAGATCTGGACTATACCCAGGCTTGGGCTGACAGATGGCAAGTAACACTTGCCCATGTAAATGCCAGGCAATGACCATTTCCAATAAGAGACAATCCAACATCATCCCTTGACATTCAATGATGTTGCTGTCACTGAATCCCCCACTATCAAATTGTGCAGTTAATAACTCTGACCAGAAAATCAACTGCAGTTGCCACACAAACACAGTAGCTACAAGAGCAGCTCAGAGACTAGGAAGACTGTGGTGAGTAACTCACCACCTACTCCCCAACGCCTTTCCATCAGCTACAAGACTGAAGTCAGGAGTGTGATGGAATACTCACTTCTTGCCTGGATGGGTACAGCTTGAACAACACCCAAGATGTTTGACACCATCCAGGATCAAGCAGCCGCTTGATTGGTACTGCATCCACAAGCATTCACTCCCTCCACAGAGACGCTCAGTAATAGCAGTATGTACCATCTGCAAAATGCACTGCAGGAATTAATCAAAGATCCTTAGGTAGCACCTTCCAAACCTACAATTACTTCCACGTAGAAGGACAAGGATAGCGGATATCCGGGAACACCATCAGCTGCAAGTTCCCTTCCAAACCAATAACCATCCTGACTTGGAAATATATCACTCTTCTGATCAAATTCCTGGAATTCCCTCCCTAAGGGTATTGTAGGTCCACCAGTTGCATGTGGACTGCAGTAGTTCAATAAAGCAGCCCACCACTATCTTCTCAAGGACAACCAGGAATGGACAATAAATGCCGGCCAGCCAGTGACACCCATGTGATATGAAAGTGAAGTTAGGCTAAACTGAGATCAGCCTTGATCAGTGGCAAAGGTAGCTCAGTGGTTAGCACTACTGCCTCACAGTGCCAGGGACCTGTGTGGAGTTTGTGCATTCTCCCCGTGTGGGTTTCCTCTGGGTGCTCTGGTTTCCTTCCACAATCCAAAGATGTGCACTTAGGTGAATTGGCCATGCTAAATTGCCCATAGTGTTGATTATTAGTCAGGGGTAAATATTGGTTAGGGGAATGGGTCTGGGTGGGTTGCTCTTTGGAGGGTCGGAGTGGACTTGTTGGGCCAAAGGGCCTGTTTCCACGCTGCAGGGATTCTAATTCTAATGATCATATTAAATGGCAGAGAAGCTCAAGGATTGCCTTCTCCTGCTCCTAATTCTTATGTTCCTGTTGTAAAGTGTAAAACTGGCAATGATGGATTGGGAAATGTTATTGAAAGGATAGGCAATGGCTCCAGAGATAATGGATGCATTAATGATCACCATCCAAGTTTCTTTAGAATCTGAAACAGTTCCTGCAGATTGGAGGGTAGCTAATGTAACCCCTCTATTTAAACTGGGAAGTAAGGGAAAATAGGGAATTATTGACTAGTGAGCCTGATGCCAGTAGTCGTTAAGATAGAGTCAGAGAGATGTACAGCACAGAAACAGGCCCTTCAGTCCAACTCGTCCATGCCAACCAGATATCCTAAATTAATTTAGTCCCATTTGCCAGCACTTGGCCCACATCCCTCGAAACCCGTCCTATTCATGTACCCATCTAGGTGCCTTTTAAATGTTGTAATTGTACCAATCCACTATTTTCTCTGACAGCTCATTGTGTACACACACCATCCTTTGTATGAAACGATTGCCTCTACTCACCTTAAACCTATTCCCTCTAGTTTTGGACTCCCCATCCATATTTACCCTATCCATGCCCCTCATGATTTCATAAACCTCTGTAAGGTGCCCCTCAGCCTCTGACACTCCAGGGAAAACAGTTCCAGCCTATTCAACTTCTCCCTGTAGCTCAAACCCTCCAACCCTGGCAACATCCTTGTAAATCTTTTCTAAACCCTTTCAAGTTTCACAATATCCTTCCTACAGCAGGGAGACCAGAATTGCACACAATGTTCCAAAAGTGACCTAACCAATGTCCTGTACAGCCGCAACATAACTTTCCAACTCCTAAATTCAATGCACTGACCAATAAAGGAAAGCATGCCCAATGCCTTCGTCACTATTCTATCTATTGTGATTGTAGTTTCAAGGAGCTATGAACCTGAACTACAAGATCCTTTTGTTCAGCAACACTCCCAGGACCTGACCATTAAGTGTATAAATCATGACCTGATTTGCTTTTCCAAAATGCAGCACCTCACATTTATCTAATTACATTCCACCTCCCACTCCTCGCCCCCCCCCCCCAGCCATCTGATCAATGGCCATGATCAAGGATTTGATGGCAGAGTATTTAGAAAACAGTGGTAGACTTATGAAAGCATGGACTTATGAAAGGGAAATCATGCTTGGTACATCTATTGGAATTCTTTGATGATGTATTTAGTAGCGTTGATGGGGGATCTCGGGGGATATGGTTTATTTGGACTTTCAGAAGGCTTTTGACAAAGTCCCACAAAAGAGATTAATAAGTAACATTTAAGTGCGTGGGATTGGTGGTAGTATATTGAGATGAACAGAAAATTTGTTAGTAGATAAGAAGCAAAGAGGAGGAATAAATGGTTTTTTCTGAATGGCAGGCAGTGAATTGTGGGTGCTGGAGGGATTGGTCCTAGGACCACAGCAATTCACATGATATGTTAATGATTTTCATGAGGGAACAAAGTGTAATATTAAAACTAAATGCAATATCAAAATTAGCAGTTAACACAAAGCTGAATAGGAGGGTGAGAAGGATGCAGAGATATTGCAGTGTGATTTGGGCAGGCTGTGTGAGTAAGCAAATGCATGGCAGATGCAGAATGATTTGGATGAATGTAATGTTATCCACTTTGGCACCAAAAATAGGAAGGCAGATTATTATATGAATGGCTGTAAATTAAGACAGCGAAATGTTCAATGAGACCTGGGTGTCCTCGTTCACCAGTTGCTGGCAGCAAGTGGGAGTGAGTTTAGGGTATTGAGTTTGATGATCAGCCATGATCATATTGAATGGCAGAGCTGGTGGCAGTTGGTAAAGGGTGGCACAGTGGCTCATGGTTAGCACTGCTGCCTCACAGCACCAGGGACCCAGGTTCAAGTCCAGCCTCAGGTGACTGTCTGTGTGGGGTTTGCATGTTCTTCCCGTGGCTGTGTGAATTTCCTCCGGGTGCTCTAGTTTCCTCCCACAGTCCAAAGATGTGCAGATTAAGTGGATTGGCCATGGGAAATGCAGGGCTACAAGGGTTGGGTGATTGGGATGCTCTTCGGGGTGTTGGTACGGATTTGATGGGCCGAATAGCCAACTTCCACACTGTAGGGATTCTATGAGATGCAGGACAGAGTAAAGAAGGCAACTTGTATGTAGGCCTTCATAACAAGAGGATTTGAGTAAATTAACACAAATGTCTAGCTGCAATTATACATGGAACTGATGAGGCCACACCGGGTAAATTATGTGCAGTTTTGATCTCCTTATCTGGGTGTAGCAAAGGTTTCCCAAATTGAATCTTGGGATGGTAAGACAGATGTATGAGGAGAGATTGAGTTGGTTAAGATTGCATTTACTGGAGATTTAGAAGAATGAGAGGGATCTCATGGAAACTTATAAAATTCTAAGACAGCTAAACAGATTAGATGCAGGAAGGATGTTTCCACTGGTGGGGACATCCAGATACAGGGATCATTGGTTAATGATAGGAGGTAAACCTTTTATGGTTGAGATGAGGAGAACATTTTTTACCCAGAAAGTGGTGCACCTGTGGAATCATTACCACTTGCTCTTGTGCCTGTAGGGATCAAAGAATATGAGGAAGAATGAGGTTAGGATATTGAGCTTGATGATCATCCATGATCATATTGAATGGCAGAGTGGGCTTCTGGGATAGAATGGCCTACTCCTGTTCCTATCTTTTATGTTTCTATAATAATCAATAGACCTGGTACTGCCAAAATTATTGACAGCTTAATGTCCTGAGGTAAGACAATCTGCTAGCTCTACATGATCTGGCTTACATGTGCCTCCAGTCTCACAATACATGGTATCCTTTAATGAAGAATATCAATACTGCCCACACTAAAGACCACATTAATGAAAAGTCACATTCACACATTTTCTACCTTAATTCTGGCACTATTGTCTATGTTGTGTTGGTGTATTATATTCCCTGAAGTTGAGTTTTAAGATTAATTATTGTGGAACACACTTCAGAGATGGTTCAAGTCAAAACTCTTTCTTTCTCAAAATCTCTCTTTCTCTTTTTCTAAAAACCCTATTTCTGAAATCTCTTCAAACTCTGAAAGCTGTACAGCAAACAAGATTCATATTAACTTCTAATAGAACAAACACGGGCTTCAAACCATTTTCAATCTTATCCAATCTGCAGCACTCCAGGATTTGCTATTATCTCTGGAAAGCATATTCTTCAACATTCCCAAAATCAGATGAGTCAATGTGAAAATACAGGACAACACCTTGAGCTGTTTTAACCTCTTCATTTTCCTCATCAATACGGCAGGCACGCTATTTCTTTAACTGATTTCTTCAGGTTGTCTTGGGGTTGACTACTGCAAAATTGAAGGGAAAGTGAGGTCTGCAGATGCTGGAGATCAGAGCTGGAAATGTGTTGCTGGAAAAGCGCAGCAGGTCAGGCAGCATCCAGGGAACAGGAGAATCGACGTTTCGGGCATAAGCCCTTCTTCAGGAATGAGGAAAGTTTGTCCAGCAGGCTAAGATAAAAGGTAGGGAGGAGGGACTTGGGGGAGGGGCGTCGGAAATGTGATAGGTGGAAAGAGGTCAAGGTGAGGGTGATAGGTCAGACTGGGGTGGGGGCGGAGAGGTCGGGAAGAAGATTGCAGGTTAGGGAGGCGGTGCTGAATTTGATGGATTTGACTGAGACAGGGTGGGGGGAGGGGAAATGAGGAAACTGGTGAAATCCGAGTTCATCCCTTGTGGTTGCAGGGTTCCTAGCCGGAAGATGAGGCGTACTGCAAAATTGAATATGAGTGTCAGTTGAGCACTTTAATTTCTTCTTGACTTTGAGGAGATGATGACTCATCATCTAGAAGCCCAGGCTAATGCTCTGGAGACATGTTCAAAACCTACCAGTCCAGCTAATGGAATTTAGATTCAGTCACAAAAAGCTGGTACCCCCAATTTCAGTGGGTATTAGGGAAGGCAAATGGAATGCTGGACTTTATTTCAAAGGGAATGGGGTCTCAAAATAAGGAGGTTTTGCTAAAACTATGCGGCACTAGTTAGATAATAGCTACAATAGTATAAACGGTTTTGGCCCTAGATCTAAGGAAAGATATCCTGGCATTGAAGGCAATCTAGAGATGACTCACTAGGCTGATACCAATATGGGGGCATCTGTGTTATGAGGACAGGTTGAGCAGATTAGGCCTTTGGAATTTAGGAGAACGAGAGGTGATATTAGTACAGCTATGACATTCTCCTTAATTAGTAACGCAACTGCCCTGCTCCTTTATGTTCCCCTCTATCTCATCTGAAACATCTAAACCCTGAAATGTTGAGCTGCCAGTCTTGCCCTGCTCTAGGGCTGTGCCTCACTCTGAAAACTAGAGTCATAAAATCATGAAGTACAGAAAACATCCTTCAGCCCATCGAGTCTGAACCCACACAAACTATGCTAAATCTACACTAGTCCCACTTTCCCAGCACTTGGCCCATAGCCTTGAATATTATAACATTTTTTTTTAGATTACATTACATTACAGTGTGGAAACAGGTCCTTCGGCCCAACAAGTTCACACCGACCCGCCGAAGCGCAACCCACCCATACCCCTACATTTGCCCCTTACCTAACACTACGGGCAATTTAGCAAGGCCAATTCACCTGACCTGCACATCTTTGGATTGTGGGAGGAAACCAGAGCAGCCGGAGGAAACCCACGCAGACACGGGGAGAATGTGCAAACTCCACACAGTCAGTCGCCAGAGGCGGGAATTGAACCCGGGTCTCTGGCGCTGCGAGGCAGCAGTGCTAACCACTGTGCCACCGTGCCGCCCATTGCCACCGTGCCGCCCATTTTAAGTGCTTATCCAAATATGCTTTAGAGGTTCTGACATTTCCATCCCAACTTCTCTCCTAGGCAATGCATTCCAGACCTGAGTCACCACCTGGGTGAAAATGTTTTCCTCAAACATCCTGTAAACCTCCCGCTTTTCACCTCAAAATTAAGCTTCCTCAATACTGATCTTTTGACCAAGGGGATCCAACTGCTTCCTATCCATCCTGTCCAGGCCTCTTATGATATTTTACACGCCAATCAGGCCCCCTCAGTCTTTTCTGCTCCAAAGAAAACAACCCAAGCTTAGCCAGCCTCTCTTCATAGCTAACTATGCTCTAACACCAGGCAACACTAACACCCTTTCGATCCTTTCCTGGTTTTTCCTATGTGGGTTTCCCCATAACAATGTGATAGACTCTGAAGTGGCCTAGAAAGCCAATTTATTCCACGCTAATGTGGGACAGATGACAAAACTGCCCTTGCTGACAACATGCACATCTCATGAAGAATTAAAAACAAACTCCTTTTTTTATTGTTGTCAAGTGTTATCCCCATGAAACTAGCCTTCTAGTTTTATTAACTTCACCCTGAATTTTATAACATCAGGTGAGGCTTCACATGTTTCACTTCTAATAGTGGGTGAGCAATATTGAGACAAGTACGCCTTTGAAATAGATCTTTTAAAGGCATAAGCTGCATAAATAACACAGGATGGCAAAGTTAGGGCCTTCAGAGTCATGTTTAAGGTGTAGAGAGTGAAATCTGTAATTGCCTCAGAGTCTGAAACTCTGAGGAAACAATTTCAGCTGGAAACATTAACATTTCTATTTATCCAATAAAACATATTTGTTTCAGACAATAGGAAACAAACTAGGTGACAGATATAAATGAGGACATCTTTAACCAAGACAGTAACGTCGTTAAAGAGTATTAAAACAAACATTTTTAGTATATGCAACAACATTCACTGCAGCACTGAAAAACATTTTATTATAAAAGTTAATAGACACAAATGTGTGTGAGCCAGTCTTACCGTAGGCTGATCCACCAGAAAGTTTATGAGGTTCATACTATCTGTGTAGGGTATTCTCTTTTTCTGCAACTCTGCTTCCCAAATTACTTTAAACAGTATGTCTCTGAAGGTTTGATTGAAGGGACCACTGTATGAGAGAAATCCGGTAGCCAACAGCACATCTCCCACCAACCTAACATGCAAAAGGTGAAGTGAAATGACGAGTGAACAATCAAGAGCAGAGGATATTAGTGTGAGATGAAAAACAACATTGTCAAACACCAGGCCATCTGTAAAATACAATACATCTTCCAGGCGAACATGGTGAATGTTGAATTATCTGTCTCCATGAAGTATGGCTATGTAACCCCTGCTTTTTGGGTGTTATGGACGCTGTTTTCAAAACAAAATGCTGCGTGCACTGTGTGAGCTCACTTCTGGCTTGGGTATGCTGGACGCCACCTTGGGAAGGTAATTTGTCTGAGTCTTATGGGTATGCTCCTGGAACACAGAGAGTAAGCAATGAGTGATGATACCTTCATCTCCTTCCCCACTGACCTATTGTACTCTATGCTACTCTCTCCCCACCCCCACCCTCCTCTAGCTTATCTCTCCACGCTTCAGGCTCTCTGCCTTTATTCCTGATGAAGGGCTTTTGCCCGAAACGTCGATTTTGACTGTCCTCGGATGCTGCCTGAATTGCTGTGCTCTTCCAGCACCACTGATCCAGAATTAGTGATGATAACCTGGGGGCAATTTCAAACTGACCACTCCAGATACTACTCTCTATTAAACACATGTTCAGATGTGTTATTTGATGTAACCATTACTTAGTGGATAGTTCTGATTAAACTCTCGGGCAGTGCTTCTCAAACCTTTTCCTCTGTTACTCCATGTGTTGTGACACCTCAGTACATACTGAGAGAGTGGGAGAACAGCTGTGCAGTGTTATAACTTGCTCAGAACTCTCCAACAGCCACATGTCAGAGCTTGCCATCCTATTCGGGTCCTAACCCACTCAGTTTGGGAGCACAGCTCTAGGGGCTATACCTGAGTTTCTGGAGTTGGTCACTAACCTACACGTCCACAACGCCGCATGTGTCTCCGCCCCCACGCCGATCTCCACGCCTAACCCCGCCCCCCCGGCGAGTTCCGTCACCTCGCCTAACCCCGCCCCTTCGCCGATCTCCGACTGCATGCCTTACCCCGCCCCCACGCCTATTTCCGTCACCACGTCTAACCCCGCCCCTTCGCCTATCGCCATCACCACGCCCAACCCCGCCCCCGCCCCCACGCCGATCCCCGTCCCCGCCCCCAGACCTAACCCCTCCCCCACACCCAGCTCCAGCCCAACACCAGATCCGAGCTCCCAGCCCTGTTTTCACTATCCCTCCAGACCTACCCCTCTCTGAGGATGAAAGATCAGTCCTCAGCAGAGGCCTCACCTTCATTCCCCTACGCTCCCGGATTAATGAATTTAACACGCGGCGTGACATCGAACAATTCTTCCGCCGCCTTCGCCTCCGTGCCTACTTCTTTAACCAAGACTCCCGCCCACCCTCTGATGACCCCTTCTCCCGCCTCCAACACACCCCATCCACCTGGACACCCCGTGCTGGCCTCCTACCTGCCCTCGACCTCTTCATAGCCAACTGCCGCTGCGATATTAACCGCCACCTGAACTCCCCCACCCCTCTCACCCACTCCAACCTCTCACCCTCGGAACGCGCAGCCCTCCACTCACTCCGTTGCAACCCCAACCTCACTATCAAACCAGCAGACAAGGGAGGCGCGGTAGTAGTTTGGCGCACCGACCTCTACACCGCTGAGGCCAAACGCCAGCTCGCAGATACCTCCTCCTACTGCCCCCTTGACCATGACCCCATCCCCCACCACCAAACCATCATCTCCCAAACCGTCCATAACCTCATCACCTCGGGGAATCTCCCATCCACCGCCTCCAACCTCATAGTCCCACAACCCCGCACCTCCCGCTTCTACCTCCTGCCCAAAATCCACAAACCTGACTGCCCCGGCCGACCCATTGTCTCCGCCTGCTCCTGCCCCACCGAACTCATCTCCGCATACCTTGACACCGTCCTGTCCCCCTTAGTCCAAGAACTCCCCACCTACATTCAGGACACCACCCATACCCTCCACCTGCTCCATGATTTTCGCTTCCCCGGTCCCCAACGCCTTATTTTCACCATGGACATCCAGTCCCTGTACACCTCCATCCCCCATCACGAAGGACTCAAAGCCCTCCGCTTCTTTCTTTCCCGCCGTACCGACCAGTACCCTTCCACTGACACCCTCCTTCGACTGACTGAACTGGTCCTCACCCTGAACAACTTCTCTTTCCAATCCTCCCACTTCCTCCAAACGAAAGGAGTAGCCATGGGCACCTGCATGGGCCCCAGCTATGCCTGCCTCTTCGTAGGATATGTGGAACAATCCATCTTCCGCAACTACACTGGCCCCACCCCCCACCTTTTCCTCCGCTACATCGATGACTGTATCGGCGCCGCCTCGTGCTCCCACGAGGAGGTTGAACAGTTCATCCACTTCACCAACACCTTCCACCCCGACCTCAAATTCACCTGGACAGTCTCAGATTCCTCCCTCCCCTTCCTCGACCTTTCTATTTCTATCTCAGGCGACCGAATCAACACGGACATCTACTACAAACCGACCGACTCCCACAGCTACCTGGACTACACCTCCTCCCATCCTGCCCCCTGTAAAAACGCCATCCCATTCTCCCAATTCCTTCGACTCCGCCGCATCTGCTCCCAGGAGGACCAGTTCCAAAAACGCACAACCCAGATGGCCTCCTTCTTCAAGGACCGCAATTTAGCCCCCCGACGTGGTCGACGATGCCCTCCACCGCATCTCTTCCACTTCCCGCTCCTCCGCCCTTGAACCCCGCCCCTCCAACCGCCACCAGGACAGAACCCCACTGGTCCTAACCTACCACCCCACCAATCTCCATGTACAGCGCATCATCCGCCGTCATTTCCGCTACCTCCAAACGGACCCCACCACCAAGGATATATTTCCCTCCCCTCCCCTATCAGCATTCCGTAAAGACCACTCCCTCCATGACTCCCTCGTCAGATCCACACCCCTCACCAACCCAACCTCCACTCCCGGCACCTTCCCCTGCAACTGCAGGAGGTGCAAGACTTGCGCCCACACCTCCCCCCTCACCTCCCTCCAAGGCCCCAAAGGAAACTTCCATATCCGCCACAGATTCACCTGCACCTCCACACATATTATCTATTGCATCCTCTGCACCCGATGTGGCCTCCTCTATATTGGGGAGACAGGCCGGCTACTTGCGGAGCGTTTCAGAGAACACCTCTGGGACACCCGGACCAACCAACCCAACCACCCTGTAGCTCAACATTTCAATTCCCCCTCCCACTCCACCAAGGATATGCAGGTCTTTGGACTCCTCCATCGTCAGACCACAACAAAACGACGGTTGGAGGAAGAACGCCTCATCTTCCGCCTAGGAACCCTCCAACCACAAGGGATGAACTCGGATTTCACCAGTTTCCTCATTTCCCCTCCCCCTGTCTCAGTCAAATCCATCAAATTCAGCACCGCCTTCCTAACCTGCAATCTTCTTCCCGACCTCTCCGCCCCCACCCCAGTCTGACCTATCACCCTCACCTTGACCTCGTTCCACCTATCACATTTCCGACGCCCCTCCCCCAAGTCCCTCCTCCCTACCTTTTATCTTAGCCTGCTGGACAAACTTTCCTCATTCCTGAAGAAGGGCTTATGCCCGAAACGTCGATTCTCCTGTTCCCTGGATGCTGCCTGACCTGCTGCACTTTTCCAGCAACACATTTCCAGCCCATTTCTGGAGTTGGTGTAGAGTGCAACAAATGTGCTGCACAAGACACAGGGCTATGTTGTGGCTGCAATGGTTCCAGTCAGAACAGTTTATCCCAGTATTGGGAGCTTCTCTTCATGCTTCTACACAGTTACCATTAGATCCCACAAGGGGCTGCTGCTCCATTCTAGTTCTCATCTTTATATTGAGCCTAAGTGTTTTCAACTAAAACTGCTGTAAGTTTCCACATGATTTTGATGATATCCTTCGCTGCCTCACCGCCACTTCGTCATTTGATCCTCCACTATTATTAAACTATCAGACAGCATATCTGACAAGCAGTACTGCAGAGCTAGATGAGTACAAATTTCTCCTATTAAATATGTGAATACTGTAGCCATTGTTTTTGGTAGCATTCCAAATTCCTTTCCTTCTTTCTAGTCTACTCTATCCTACCCCCTGACAAGTGGCAACAGACTAAGATTAGCCTGAGTGTCAAAACCTGGGTGCCGTATTTGATCCCAAAAAGGAGTCCTAACTTCCCATCTGAAACGTCACTAAGATTGTTTTTTCCCACCTTTATGCCATTGCTCAATATTGCTCATCTCACTATACCTGATGGTAATACTCTCAGTGTGTCTTCATAATCTCTAGCCATAACTACTCCAATGTACTCCTGGAGTTCTCCCACATTCTACCCTTCATAAAACTGAGGTAAATCAAAATTCTGACCATCATGTCTTAACTTGAACCAAGACCCATAACCTACCACTCCTGTGATCACTGACCTCCACTGGCACCCAGTCAAGCAATTACTTGATTATAAAATTCTCATCCTTTCTTTCAAATTCCTCCATAGCACCAAGTGTACTAATTAATGGAAGCTTCTTCATCAGTCCCTTCTGCTCCTGTAGTTTAGGCTTCCACACCAGATACTGACTAGGTGGAAGAATTTGGTTACCTGAAAGAAATAAGTTATGAGGCTGGAAAGAGTAAACGTGGGGCAAGCAAGTGATGCAAGCATAGTCAATCTGCAGTTTGAAAATCAGAAGAGAATTAAGTGCAAAAAAGATGGGTAGAATCAGAGAACCATAGAATTTGCTCTGTTCTCCTAGGCAGTCCAAGGGATTAAGGATGACTTTCTTTCACTCTGGTTTGATGGGTTTTGAAATATATGATCCAATGAGGGGCAGATGATGTTTAAATGGTTTGAGGAGATGAATTGTTTCGAGTCTGACATCTTGACATCACCTCTGCACTTACTAATTAAAGTCACTTAATGTTTTTTGCAATCTTCCGGAATAAGCCTTCTTCATTTTGGTTGGTGACAAGCTAGGGGGTCCCATGAGTCAGTGGGTGTAATGGATCTTTGAAAGTGTGCAACAAGGATATTTCTGTTGTCTTCATGAGAGTCTCCTGCCACAACAGAATTCCAAGCAGAGCAATTGCTTTGAGTACATTCTTTCATGGGATGAAGGTCATTAGCAAGGCTGGCAATTGTTGCCCATCCTCCATCACCCTTGAGCTCATTGGTTTTCCAGGATCTTTCAAAAAGCAGTTGAGAGTCATCCACATTTGAGAACCAGAGTCACATGAAGGCTAAATAAGGTAAAATCAGCAGATTTCCTTCTCTAACAGTGAACCCAATGGATTTCTGTGACAAGGAGAAAGTGAGGATTGCAGATGCTGGAGATCAGAGTCAAAAAGTGTGGTGTTGGAAAAGCACAGCAGGTCAGGCAGCATTGAGGAGCAGGAGAGTTGACTTTTCGAGCATAAGCTCTTCATCAGGAACTCCTCATTCCTGGTAAAGAGCTCATGCTCGAAACATCAACTCTCCTGCCCCACGGATTTCTATGAAAATTAACAATGATTACACGTTCATCATCATATTATCTTTTTTAAAAATTCCTGATGTTATTCAAATTTCACCATCTTCTGTTTTGCAGACATGGTAGTTGTAAATATTTATTTTGATTTGTTCACCCTATATCCTTCCTCTCTAGATTATACGTTCTCCCACTTTAATTTTGTAGATACCTTCTCCTTTCTTCCAACATCCCTGTTTTTCCTTCTTCAATCTTGGCCTGCGACTGTTGGCATTTCACTATCTCTCTTGATGTTCCTCCTCTTCCTCCTGATCCCACTCCCACCCAGATCCCCATACCTAGCACCAGTTTTACAGTGCCAATTATTTAATTCACCTTCTTGTTCTCCCACTCCAGTACCACACTGTATTGCCATTCCGAAATATGTAGCTCCAACCCTTCTTGGTTCTGCTTGCACCTATCACTGTGATTTGCCCCTTTCCACCTCAGTTTCTCATGTTTCCTTAACAAGATTGAATCTGTGAATGCAATTCCAGCAATCTAGGTGTTAATGAATGTTCATAGAATGCTAATAAATACAAAAGAAGTCCAAGGTTCAGAAAAATTCAGCCTACCTGAAGGGTTTTCAGACCTTAATATCATTGGGAAAGTGAACTTTTGCCACCTGGCCTAATTCTTTTCCCTGGTTATCATTTCAAACATTCCAGATAGACCTGCATTGTGCCTGCCTTCTCAAGAGATGGCACATACCAGAAATAGAGCTTAACCAAAGGCAAATAAGAGGGGGAGACTCAAGGTTATTAATATCAGAAGCGAAACATTTTTTGAGGAGTTTGACGAAACAAAGGCTAGCAAATGTCCAAGACTTGACCATGCACTTTCTGGAATTGTAGAAGAGATAACTACAGAAATAAAGGGTGTGTGAGGTATGATTTTCCAAAATTACTAACATTCTTGAATGATGCTAGCACAATTTAGAGATGTACTGGCATTATTCAAATAAAAAGGCTGAGAAAAAAACACTGGCAAGAACAGGCCAGGAAATCTTACATTGAGGAAATGTTGCAATCCATTATTAAAGTGTTAACAATATATGCTGAATGTGACAAGACAGGACAAAATCTTTTTTTGTGGAAATGTAATCAGCAGAATAGAACAAGAATAACCATTAGATGTAATGTCTTTAGATTTTCAAACGGCATTTGATAATGTGCTGTGTAAAAGACTAATATAGAAGCTTAGAGACAAGGTATTGGGGTAATATATGAGATTTGATACAAGACAGATTATTTGACAAGGACCACAGGAAAGGGATAAATGGGGCATTTTGAGAGACTTGTAACACAATATGTGGAATCCTGCAAGATATGCATGAAGCCTCAGCTATTTACAATTTGTATTGGATGAGATGGAGAGATGGAGAGACTGAGTCCCTTGGCTGACGATACACAGCTAGGTGAGAATTTAAACTTTGAGGATATGAAATGTCCCCAAGGATAGGTTACTTGAATGTGCATCAAAATGACAGACTTAATATAAAGAAGTGATTTATTTTCTACGTCAGAATCGAGAAGCAGAGTATTTTTACGATAGCCTGAAACTTGTAAAATGTTGTTCAGAAAGATTTGATCATGTTTGTACAAGATACATTAAATTATCATGCAGTTACAGCAAGCAATTAGAAAAGCACATTGCATGGTGGTCTTTGTTGCAAGGAAATTGGAATTAAAGGATAAAGAAGCCTTGCTAAAATTGCATAGGGCTTTGAGAGATTACAGCTGGAATATTGTATGGAGTTTGGTCTCCATATTTAAGGAGGTATGTACAGGCTGGTACAGTGGAATTTCACTAGAAGGGCACTGGAGGAATAGGATTACCCTATGATATGAGGCTTTTTATTTTCGTTCATGTGGCTTGAACATTTTGTTTTGATTCAGTCCTGGGATGTGGGATTCACTGTCAGGGCCAATTGTCATTGTCCATCCCTAGTTACCCCTGATACAGTGGTGGCGAGCTGTCACCTTGAACTGCTGCAGTCTCTGTGTTGTAGGTAAACTCACATTGCGGTTAGGGCATGAATTCCAGGATTGAGACCCAGTGGAGGAATGCTGGCATATTTCCAAGTCAGGATGTTCAGTGGCTTGAAGGGGAACCTGCAGGTTGGCATATGTATCTGCTATGCTAGTCTTTCAAGTTAATGGTGTTTGGAAGGTGCTGTCTAAAGATAATAACATTTTAATAACATTTAATAAAAATTAAAGAGGATAATTAAACAGAGTCCAACATTTCTTTCTCTGCCCCTAGAATCCCACACCATGCCACCACCAAAGTCTGACTTTGGGCTATCCAGCCCACACCATGCCACTGCCAGACTCCGTGCTCCGGGCTACACCAGGCTGTGCCTTTTCACTGCCAGAGTCCCCGCTCTGCGCTACACCAGACTATGCAAAAGTGAGGACTGCAGATGCTGGAGATCAGAGTCTAGATCAGAGTGGTGCTGGAAAAGCACAGCAGGCCAGGCAGTATCTGAGGAGCAGGAAAATTGACGTTTTGGGCAAAAGCCCTTCATCAAGCCCTTCACTATACCAACCAGGCAGTCAGGTCACAGGCTAATTGCAAGGTTATATGAATAGCCGCTCAGATTAAGATTCTGACTCCTATCAAGAGTGTAGGAACAATTGAAAAGGTATCCTCCAAAGGTGCTTGTTGGGCACCAGAAACACCTTTGCAGCATTGAATCATAACTTAAAAGGTGGGCTTTCAGTCCAATATGCCTGTGGAAGCATATTGTCAATGAATGTTCAATTATTTCTAATTGCCTGTTCTTTTCACATAGCCTCAGCAATATCTTCATTTCAAATAGAACCTAATTTCCTTCAGAAAGTTATGACTGAATTCCTTTCAGGCTGTGTACTTCAAATCATAATACCTCAATAAAAGATTTTAATTCCTTAATGGTTCTTTTACTAGTTATTTTCTGTTCCCTAATAAATGCTAATTCATCATCATTTCTGGTGCCTAGTCCTTTTGTCACCAGGTTTAAAGCATCAGCATATGGCATGCCACCCTTCACTGGCCGGGGAATGGAGGGTACAAGAGTTGGCAAACCATGTTGCAGCTATATAAAACCCTTAACCAGTTGCATTTGGAGTATTGTGTGCAGTTTTGGTCGCCACACTGCCAGAAGGACGTGGAAGCTTTGGAGAGAGTGCAGAGAAGGTTCACCAGGGTGTTGATTGGTCTCAAGGGCATTGGCTATGAGGAAAGGTTCAAAAGCCTAGGATTATTTTCACTGGAAAGATGGTTGCTGAGAGCAGACCTGATAGATGGCTACAAAATTATGAGAGGCATAGATATGGTGGATTGTCAGAGGCTTTTTTTTTCCCATAGTTGAAGCTCCAATTACAAAGGGGGCACACGTTCAAGGTGAGAGGGAGAAAGTTTAAGGGAGATGGGAGGTTTTCACACAGAGATTGGTAGAAACCTGGAATGCATTGCCAGAAGAGATGGTGGAAGCAGGCACATTGGCGACATTTAAGAGGCATCAGGATGGTTTCATGAATAGGGAGGGAATAGAGGGATACAGACTGATTAAGGGCAGAATTTTTTTTAGTTTAATTAGGGTATGAAGATCAGCACAGGCTTGGAGGGCCAAGGTGCCTGTTTTGTTCTTTTGTTCTCTTTTGTTTTTAAAGGCAATTCTGACTCAAGTGGAACTGTTGTGATGTTAGTTATAAAGTATGGGCATCCTACAGGTTTAGTATTGAGGTCTTAGAATCATAGCATCCTACAGCAAGGAGATAGGCACTTTGGCCCAAACTGGTCCATGCCGACGAAAATGTCCATTCACACGAACCCCATTTCCCTGCACTTGGCCCATATCCTTCTAAACCTGTCCTTTCTATGTATTTGTCCAAATGCCTTTTAAATGTTGTTATTGTACCCACCTCAACCACACCCACTGGCAACTCATTCCATATGTGTATCACACTCTGTGTAAAAACGTTGTCCTTCGGGTTCCCTTTTCCTCTTTCCCTTCCAACCTTAAACTCTTGCCCTCTAGTCCTCAATTCCTTAACTCTGGGAAAAAGACGAAGTGCATTCATCGTATCCATGCCTCTCATGATTCTATAAGATCCCCTCTCAGTCTCCTGTGCTCTAAAGAAAAAAGCCCAGTGTACTAAAAGCCTCCTTCACTGCCCTGTCTACCTGTGATTCCGCGATCAAAGAACCATGCAGCTGAACTTCAAGGTCCCTCTGTTCCACTACACTCCTTAAGGCCCTACCATTCACCATGAAACTCCTACCTTGATTAAACTTTTCAAAATGCAAGACCTCACACTTATCTGTATTAATATCTATCTGATTTGAGTATTTTCATGAAACTCAAACTGCAGGTTCCTCCTCAAAGTGTGCAGTTAAAACAGCGATGATGTAAGCTTTAAGTGCTTCACCTGTAATTTTAACCTGTCCCCGTTGGACATCAGGGTTCTGGTATTTATAATATTATGAGCAACAATTGTTAGCACTTGCCTGTTGATTTGTGCTTTAAACTCCTTGCATTGCTCTGTCCATCTGATTCTTTCACCACTCAGACCATCAATGAGTGCTGATGCTGCTTCCATCTTTCTTCTACATGTTTCTGCATCTTCCAACAAGTCCTAAACAATAAAAAACAGCTTCAGTTAGTGCCAGTTCCTCAGCCCTCTGAATGTCAGCCATACAATTAGGGGTAGAATTTCTCCAGCATTCTCATCATCCATTTAAAAAGGTGGGTGGAAAGCTCAATCACTTAAAATATCAGAAATACATTTTTTTCTGTTTTGTTATTGTCTACATCAGGTGGGTAAAGTGAAAAACATTGGCTCTGGAAGGTTCTGCATCTTAATTTCTGATATTATAATTGCTCTGGACATCAGGTCATAGAGTCATAGTGATATACAGCATGGAAACAGAATCAATCCAACCCGTCCATACTGACCAGATATCCCAACCCAATTTAGTCCCACCTGCCAGCACCCGGCCCATATCCCTCAAAACCCTTCCTATTCATATACTCATCCAAATGCCTCTTAAATGTTGCAATTGTACCAGCCTCCACCGCTTCCTCTGGCAGCTCATTCCATACACGTACCACCCTCTGCATGAAAAAACTGCCCAGTTGCTCTCTTTTATATCTTTCCCCTTTCACCCTAAGCCTATGCCGTCTAGTTCTGGACTCCCCAACCCCAGGGAAAAGACTTTGCCTATTTACCCTATCCATGCCCCTCATAATTTTGTAAATCTCTATAAGGTCACCCCTCATCCTCCGACGCTCCAGGGAAAACAGCCCCAGCCTGTTCAGCCTCTCACTATAGCTTAAATCCTCCAACCCTGGCAACATCCTTGTAAATCTTTTCTGAACCCTTTCACATTTCACAACATCTTTCCAATAGGAAGGAGACCAGAATTGCACGCAATATTCCAACAGTAGCCTAACCAATGTCTTGTACAGCCGCAACATGACCTCCCAACTCCTGTACTCAATACTCTGACTAATAAAGGAAAGCAAACCAAATGCCTTCTTCACTATCCTATCTACCTGCGACTCCACTTTCAAGGAGCTATGAACCTGTACTCCAAGGTCTCTTTTGTTCAGCAACACTCCCTAGGACCTTACCATAAGTGTATAAGTCCTGCTAAGATTTGCTTTTCCAAACTGCAGCACCTCACATTTATCTGAATTAAACTCCACCTGCCACTTCTCAGCCCATTGGCCCATCTGGTCAAGATCCTGTTGTAATCTGAGGTAACCCTCTGTGCTGTCCACTACACCTCCAATTTTGGTGTCATCTGCAAACTTACTAACTGTACCTCTTATGCTCGCATCAAAATCATTTATGTAAATGACAAAAAGTAGAGGACCCAGCACTCATCCATGTGGCACTCTACTGGTCACAGGCCTCCAGTCTGAAAAAGAACCCTCCTCCACCACCCTCTGTCTTCTACCTTTGAGCCAGTTCTGTATCCAAATGGCTAGTTCTCCCTGTATTCCGTGAGATCTAACCTTGATAATCAGTCTCCCATGGGGAACCTTGTCGAATGCCTTACTGAAGTCCATTTAGATAACATCTACCTCTCTGCCCTCATCAATTCTCTTTGTTACTTCCTCAAAAAACTCAATCAAGTTTGTGAGACATGATTTCCCATGCACAAAGACATGCTGACTATCCCTAATCAGTCCTTGCCTTTCCAAATACATGTACATCCTGTCCCTCAGGATTCCCTCCAACAACTTGTCCACCACCGACGTCTATAGTTCCCTGGCTTGTACTTACAACCCTTCTTAAACAGTGGCACCACGTTAGCCAACCTCCAGTCTTCCGGCACCTCACCTGTGACTATCGATGATACAAATATCTCAGCAAGAGGTCTGGCAGTTACTTCTCTAGCTTCCCACAAAGTTCTAGGGTACACCTGATCAGGTCCTGGGGATTTACCCACCTTTACCCGTTTCAAGACATCCAGCACTTCCTCTTTAATCTGTATATTTTGCAAGATGTCACATCTATTTCCCTACAGTCTATATCCTTATCCTTTTCCACGGTAAATAGTGATGCAAAATACTAATTTGGTATCTCACCCATTTTCTCCCCCATTATAAACCTTTTTGAGCTATCTAAAGTGTGAAAGGCACTATATGAATGCAAGATTTACTTTTTGAATACATTCTCCTCCCTCACACAATTGATAATGTGTATTGGGTACCATAAAATGATGATGTGTAGTTAGCAGCAAAACTTGCATCTTCTTCTTACTGGTGCAATTTAAATGCATCACCATATTACATTTTTAGTGTAAATAATACATTGTACAAACACATAATTAAATTAAATATATCAAAACATAAATAAACTTGAACATTTGGACATTGATCAATAATCATATTAAAAAAAATTAGCTACAAGTACTATGGATTCTGACTCACCATTTTCTCCTTCATGGCAGCATCAAACTTGGCCTGTACCTTGTCAAGTTCAGCTTGCTTCTCATCCAGCTGTGCCTGGGCAGTTCCTAACTCCTTCATAGCCCGTTGGAGGCGGTTTTCTTGCACTGCCAAATTAGCCTAAAAACAGGTATTAAAAACAGAAACCTATCATTTCAAATCTTTTTACAAAATGTCTTCTCAGTCTCAGCACCGGCAGATTTTCCTTCTCATTGATATCAGCATGTTACAGCAATAGACGTAAACAGTATGTTAGGTGTACAGGAAAAACTGGCAATTTAAGGTAAAGGTCGGAAAGTGTGGACTCATTTACCTTGAGCTGAAGAAAGCTATATCAGAATATTTTATAATTAGAGTGAATTTAAGAACTAATAATGGTGTGTGTATGGAATTAGCTGCCACAGGAAGTGGTGGAGGCTGGTACAATTACAATATTTAGAAGATGGGACTAGATTAATTTAGAACATCTGGTCAGCATGGACGTGTTGGACTGAAGGGTCTGTTTCCATGCTGTACGTCTCTGTGACTTTAATATAAATGCATATATACATTTGTATAAAAACACATTAAAATAGTGTACAGCTCCTACAGACAATATTCAGAACTTTCATAGAATGTTGCTTTTTATCTCAAGAGGGCTAACAAGACAAAGTGAGCAGATATTATGCTATAATTGTATGGAGTTCTACGTCAAATATATCCAGAGTACCTACTGCATTTGGTTCTGGGCACTGCAACTGAAGAAGCACAATTGATCATGAAAGAAGGAGGAGGAGGTGGGGGTCGGGGTGGTGGGGAGGAAGGCAGTGCTCATTGACTAGAATTATACCGGGGTTCAAATGGTCAAATTATGAGGATTATTTGTTACATTATCTAGATATGTATTTACTTCAGTATAGAAGATTATTGTTGACCTAATGTTTGAAATGTTAAAAGATTTTCATAGGGTGGATAGAAAGAAACTATTTCCCATAAAGGAGAATAAAGAATTATAACCTTGAAATTAGAGTCAAATTATATATGTGTGATGTGAGAGCACAAAGAGTGCTGGGAATTTGGAACTCTCTTGCCAAAAGGTGGTTGAGGTTGTGTCATTTGAAAAATCAGATATATTTTTGTTAGGCAGGATTACTGAGGGGATTTGAACCAAAGCAGGGAAAGGGACTTCTGATCCAATCAGCCATGAGCTGATTTAAATAACAGTACAGGTTCAAGTGACAAAATGACTAACTTGTGTTCTATGTTCCAATGAGTGTAAAGTAATAAAATGTATTTTGCCATTTTTCCATGAAAGGTGGTAGGAAAATTTAAGATATTCAGCTAATGCACAACTAGATATGAGCACACCTAAAACTAGACCATAAAACAAAGGCGTGGTAAAAACAATGACTGCAGATGCTGGAAACCAGATTCTGGATCAGTGGTGCTGGAAGAGCACAGCAATTCAGGCAGCATCCGAGGACAGGCTTGTCCTCGGATGCTGCCTGAATTGCTGTGCTCTTCCAGCACCACTGATCCAGAATAAAACAAAGGCACCAATGTTCCATCCTGCGTTCTTCATAAATGAAGTTTTGTAACAAGCTGGAAACCATTAACATTTCTATTTTCATTTAGACTTCTGCAAATATGAAACCATTCAAACAGCAGAGTCGACAATTCTGAAGGATATTTGTGCCGAAATCAAATCATGTAGTGAAATCTTTTCTGTGCTTTGGTTCATTTTAATGTTCTTTTTGTTCAGTATTACCTTGAGCGGCAGAACCTCTTTGTTGATAGCAAAGAAAGAAGCCATAGCTTGAGTCCAGGATAACAAACCAGCGACATTCCCACAGACCTTTTTAGCATGTTCAAATGTATAATCTTCCATCATGAAATATGGCTGGAGAAGTTCTACTGTTTCATCATTGATGGTGTCCTTTGGAAACTGCTGCAGGGCCTGGAGAAAGCCAGTGCCACTCAACAACTAGAATAAAAGAAAATAAATAAGAATTCCTTTTTACAATTCAGATTGAGTCATTGATAGAAACTGATGGCTTTAATGAGTCGATAACTTGATTAGTGTTGTATCATGTGAGTACCCTTGTACTCAGTAAATCCCCAAAATTGTACTTATGCATGAAATAAAGAACAAACAATGCAAAACACTTCGTCTTAACGTTTCTTAAAGAAAACTGTGGAGTGAATTTATAAGTCATTCACTTGACTTATTGATTCCTAAGATAAAGCCCATAGACGCAACTCTATCAATGTTCAACAGTTTTGTAACAATCAATCTGAAATGTGTGGCAGTGTCTGGAAGTGAACTTGATTTTCGTCAGTAGAACAAAATGCGCTTAATGGGCTCTGCATATAAATTGAACAATTGAAAATATCGGGATTTAATGGTGGTAGTTAATTGGTGAAAATTGCCAGAGGAGATTTGGTGGTGGGAAAAACCGTTCAATTGCGTGTGATGTCATTTCTGGATATAAATAAAGTATGAAGAGAAAACAAAATGGGCTTAGAATTATTTCACGCAGAGCCAGGTTCTCTATTTCTTTGAAGCTAATAGACTTATGTTCTGTCTGAGATGGATCATCAATTGCTTTAAGCCCAGACTGGCTGATGGTGGAGAGCAATTTCACCCCCAATATGTTTGACAGTTAATTCCACTCAAAAAAAGGATGGGGTAACTGAACACCTTGAAAATACTCAGTTAAACATGGAGAGCCAGCATGGATTCAAGACTGATAGATCATGCCTGATAAATGTCATTGAATTTCATCCTCAGAGAGGGGTAGTTCTGTCCCACCCTGCCCCCTGTAAAAACGCCATCCCATATTCCCAATTTCTTCGTCTCCGCCGCATCTGCTCCCAGGAGGACCAATTCCAAAAGCGAACAACCCAGATGGCCTCCTTCTTCAAAGACCGCAATTTCCCCCCAGACGTGATCGATGATGCTCTTCACCGCATCTCCTCCACTTCCCGCTCCTCTGCCCTTGAGCCCCGCCTCTCCAATCGCCACCAGAACAGAACCTCACTGGTCCTCACCTACCACCCCACCAACCTCCATATACATCATTTGATCCGTCGTCATTTCCGCCACCTCCAAACGGATCCCACCACCAGGGATATATTTCCCTCCCCTCCCCTACCAGCATTCCAAAAAGACCACCCCCTCCGTGACTCCCTCGTCAGGTCCACACCCCCCCACCAACCCAACCTCCACTCCCGACACCTTCCCCTGCAACCGCAAGAAATGCAAAACTTGCGCCCACACCTCCCCCCTTACTTCCCTCCAAGGCCCCAAGGGATCCTTCCATATCCGCCACAAATTCACCTGCACCTCCACACACATCATTTACTGCATCCGCTGCACCCGATGTGGCCTCCTCTATATTGGGGAGACAGGCCGCCTACTTGCGGAACGTTTCAGAGAACACCTCTGGGACACCGGGACCAACCAACCCAACCACCCCGTGGCTCAACACTTCAACTCCCCCTCCCACTCCACCAAGGACATGCAGGTCCTTGGACTTCTCCATCGCCAAACCATAGCAACACAACGGCTGGAGGAAGTGCGCCTCATCTTCCGCCTAGGAACCCTCCAACCACAAGGCATGAACTCAGATTTCTCCAGTTTCCTCATTTCCCCTCCCCCCACCTTGTCTCAGTCCCAACCCTCGAACTCAGCATCACCTTCCTAACCTGCAATCTTCTTCCTGACCTCTCTGCCCCCACCCCCACTCCGGCCTATCACCCTCATCTTATCACCCTCACCTTAACCTCCTTCCACCTATCACATTTCCAACGCCCCTCCCCCAAGTCCCTCCTCCCTACCTTTTATCTTAGCCTACTTGGCACACTTTCCTCATTCCTGAAGAAGGGCTCATGCCCGAAACGTCGATTCTCCTGCTCCTTGGATGTTGCCTGACCTGCTGCGCTTTTCCAGCATCAGATGTGAGGTATCCGTTATGGATCAAAAGAAATGTCCAAAGGGATTCAGGTGCACAGATCTTTAAATGTCATGAACAAGTATGGAAAATATTTAAGCAAGCTGATGGAATGCTGGCCTTATTCCAGAGGACAAGGATGCAGATGTAATGCTGCAGTTAGCAAAACCCTGGTTAGACCCCACTTGGTGTACTGAGAGGAGGTCTGGGCACCACACCTAAGGAAGGATATATTGGTCTTGGAGGGAGTACACCATAGACTTATAAGAATAAGGCCTGGACTTCAGACATTAAGTTCTGAGGACAGATTATACAGATTAGTTTAGAAAGTTAAGAGGTGGTCTTCTAAACCTTCTTGAGGTTGAAGTCTTCAAAATATTAACAGGATAAGACAGGTACATTAAAATAACTTTTCCCACTGGTTGGGGATTCCAGAACTAGGGAGCATAGTCTGAGAATTAGGGCCACACTGTTTCGGGGAGATGCCAGAAAAGTCCTCGACTTAGGAAGGGTGGTAAATGTTTGGAATGTTCTTCCACAAATGGCAGTGGATGGTGGAACAGTTGTTAATTTTAAATGTGAGATAGATAAATCTTAGTAAAGCAAAGGTACTAAGGAATATGGGCCAAAGTCAGATATATGGGATAAGAGCACAGATCAGCCAAGATATCATTGAATGATGGAACAGGCTCGAGGGACTGAATGGCGTACTCCTGTATCTATGTTCCCATGTTATGAATTTAATAACTGTCAGAAGACATTGTAGTGATTGGAATTGGTTGGATCTTGTTGACTAAGAGGTTCTTGATTGGGGTCATTGACCTGGGCTAATCAGTAAAGCCCTGGCTGACCAATGTAATTAGGAAGTTAGAATCTCCTCAGTTGAACAAAAATATATCCAGGAGATGAGAATCTCCTAAGTTCAAGGGAACTGACTTTGAACTGGCTGGTCATAGCCAGTGTGCTCCAGTGAGGAGAACTGATTTCTGTGCTGGCTCAGTTACAGCGGTATGTACTGTTGTTTATTAGAACTGGTTCCTGAATTGGCTGACTAAATGGCCAGTGGTACTGTTGAAGAGACTTGTGAGTTCCAGGATGACTCAGTGATGCGACCCAGCCTTGTGTTGTTGGTTTGTGGGTTGTGTCATTGCGGGTAGGGCATTCTCCTGTGTGTGGACCATGCTTCCACAGGGGGAATCTGTTCCTGTGAGTGAACTTTGCTTGTGTGTGGATTGCTCTGTGTGTGGATTTGCTTTCATGTAGGGACTCTGTTGTCAGAAGTGGACTTTGCTCTTGTATGTGGACTCTGCCTTTGGTCAAGGACTCTGTCCGGTGTTGGGAATTTCTATTGTGTGAGGATTTTGTAAATCTGGTTACTGTATGTGGGTCAGTAATTGACTGTGTTTGGGGCTTTTATGTGTGTAGTTGAGTAGCTAGAGATTAGAAGGTTGGCCGAGGACCGTGAGTGCTGAGTGCTCAATGGCCCTTGGCCGGTCTGTGTGATGAAATGCAGCCTACTGGCCAGTTAGTGCATGGATCAACCAGGGGCTGGGTGGCTGATAATCGACCCGGAGGAATGTGGCCCAGAGTGGGCTAGTCAGTACATGGGGTGGCTGTCAGCCGGAGGGTCAATGACTGGCCTGGTGGAAAGCCGGCTTGAGGTGGGGGTCTGTTAGTACATGGAGTGGCCCGGAGGCCAGGCAGCCAACAGCTTGCTTGCGGGAAAGCTGGTCAGGGGAGAGGCAGCCAGCCTGCGAGTTGGCTGAGGGCCGGATGGTCAATGATTAGCCTGTGGGGAAGGTGGGCTGGGATGGGTGGGGACCAGGCAACTGATAGCGTGCTCACAAAAAAGCCGGTATAGGCAAGCCGATCAGTATGCAGGGAGGCTGAGCCAGGTGGCCAATCCATAGGAAGGCTGACTTGGGGAGGACCAGTCAGTCCACAGGGAGGCTGGGAGCCAGACAGTCGATGGCCGGTCTATAGGAAAGCTGGTGAGGTGAAAAGGTCAGTCAGTTTGTGGGGAGGCCGAGTGCTGGAAAGCTGACAGCCCGACTTTAGGAAAGCAGATTGGGGGTGGTTTGGTTAGTATGTAGGGTGAAAGTGAGGTCTGCAGATGCTGGAGATCAAAGTTGAAACTTTATTGCTGGAACAGCACAGCAGGTCAGGCAGCATCCAGGGAACAGGAGATTCGACGTTTCGGGCACAGGCCCTTCTTCAGGAATGAGTCATTCCTGAAGAAGGGCCTGTGCCCGAAACGTCGAATCTCCTGTTCCCTGGATGCTGCCTGACCTGCTGTGCTGTTCCAGCAATAAAGTTTCAACTTAGTATGTAGGGTGACCAGGAGCTGGGAGGACAATGACCGGGCTGGAGGATCGTGGGCTGGGGAGGGTCAGTCAGTACGCAGGGCAGCTGGAATCCAGAACACTGACAATCTGCTCATAGGAAAGCAGCCCAGGGAGGTTCAGTCAATTTGCAGGGTGAATGGGAGCTGAGCAGTTGACGAACAGCCCAGAGGAAAGCGGATCTGGGGAGGTACACAGGGCAGCTGAAGACTGGAAGGCCGATAACTGTCCTGCAGGAAGGCTAGCCAAAGACGGTCTAGTCAGTACATAGTTCTAGATTAGAGTGGTGCTGGAAAAGCACAGCAGTTCAGGCAGCATCCGAGGAGCAGGAAAATCGACGTTTCGGCCAAAGCCCTTCATCAGGAATAGAAGCAGGGTGCCTGCAGAGTGGATAGATAAATAAGAGGAGGGTGGGGGTGGGGAGAAAGTAGCATTGAGTACAATAGGTGGATGGGGTTGGGAATGGAGGTGATAGATCAGAGAGGAGGGTGGAGTGGATAGGTAGAAAGGAAGATAGGCAGGTAGGACAAGTCATGGGGACAGTGCTGAGCTGGATGTTTAGAGCTGGGGTGAGGTGGGGTGTAGGGTCCTCAGGGGCAGGAGGGTGTCGGGGGAGTTCAGTTATGTAATCAGTGGGTTTTATTGTTGAATGTTGTGTTTGGCTATATTATGTTTTGTAGACTACTCTTCTTTGTGCCTGGATGCAGGTGATGTGTTAAGTGCTTCCAACTGTGTACTGTGGGCTCCAGTCTGCTGTAAATTTTGCCATTAGGGGCTGAAATGGACACTTTACTGGATTTCTGTCATTGTAGTATCTTTAAGAGGACAGTGACTTGTGTGAAAATCCTGCATGTATTTTATGTAATGCTGTTTGTTTTGTGAAATTTTGGGCACCCTCTGGTCTGTCCCTATTTCTCTTGTGTATTGTTATTGGTGTATTGTGTTTTGCATGCCTATACTAAAAAACCCAGGAGATTAGAATCTCCTCAGTACAGGGACTGACTCCGAGCTGAGTGATCACAGTCAATGTACTGTGAGGAGGGAGAGAGTAAAAAAGAAAAAAATATAACCAGGAGGTTCCAGGGGTGTCTGTGTTCTATGCACTGTTTTATCGTTCATTTGATTGAACTGTCTTGTGTGAGTTTGTGCCACTGTTTCCTTTTGGATAATATAACATGGGATTTGAGGTACATCCTCATTTCCCTGTTGACTGGTTGTACAGTGGGGCTTAAGGTTTGGCCTTGCTGCCCCTTTCCTCTGTAAACTGCTTTTCTTGTGAACTCATGCTTATTGTTTATTGTTAACTGCTTGTATTTTGTACCACTTCATAAAATAAAGTAACCCGGAGATTAGAATCTCCTCAGTTCAGGGACTGACCTTGAGCTGACTGACTATAGCCAGTGTAACTGTGAGTTTTTGTTCTTGGTTTTAGTCCATCTGTGGGAAGTGGCTCTTGAGCCAACTGGCCACAGCCAGTGTACCTTAGGTTCCTGGCTCTTGAGTTGGCTGGCCACAGTCAGTGGTATGATGGGGCCTTTTTCCTTTTGATGGAGCTGGGTTTTATTTTTCCCTTTTTTGAGGAACTGACTTTTAGCTGGTTGGCTACAGTCAGTGGTACTCTGTTTTCAATCCTTTTCCTTTGGAAACTGGCTTTTCAGCTGGCCTGTAGCAACTAGCAGCACTGCTATTTTGGCGAAGAAGTAGGAGTGGAGGATGCAATTTGGTGGTGGGTTTAGTCACCTGTTTGGTCTGAACTTCTTACCTGCACTGCCTTGATTCCTATGCATGGACTGAACTGCTATGGTGGGCCCAATCTCATTGAGTAGGCTGATTTGGTTGTCTTGTGTGGATTGTGGTGGTGTGAATAGACTGGACCTCATTGGAGATTCGAGCCGTGGTGTGCAGTATGTGCACCCTGATGACAGGAGGAGGACCTGATGTCAGGAGTGAACCCTGCTATTGGAGGCAGGTTCCAGTTTGGGAAGTGGATTCTGGGTCGGATGGAGAACTCTGGGAACAGTTCCTGTGTTGGGGGTTGCCCCCATTGTGTGATTGGACTCTGCCTTGTGAATGGACTCTGTCTTGGAATGGACTCTGCCCCTCGCAGTTTGCCCTGTACCCTTATGTGTGTATCGTGTTTCCATATGCGCATTGTGTATCTCTGGGGACAGTTAATTTTGCTGGAAGTACTGGCATGTCTGTTTCCTTTTATGCACTGTTATTTGGCTGTTCACTGTGATTTTCTTTGGATGATTGTGATGTGGTTATTTTGTTGGTTCTGTGTATTGCTTTTCCTGTTTGTTATAGGGGAACTTGAGGCTCCATTTCTTTTTAGTTTTTTTGACTGTTGACTGTTAGTGTGTCAAGTATATTATCAATTTATATAACATTGGATTTTAAAAAATTATAACCAGTAGATTTGGAATCTCCTCAGTTCAGGTACTAACTCTGTTGAAACTTTATTGCTGGAACAGCACAGCAGGTCAGGCAGCATCCAGGGAACAGGAGATTCGACGTTTCGGGCACAGGCCCTTCTTCAGGTACTAACTCTGAGCTGGTTGACTACAGCCAGTGTTATTGTATACAAATAAATAAAGGGTGACTGCATACCAGCCTCTGTGGAGTTATTGCAATGCTTAGCAGTCAAAACTTAAATTCAATTGACAAAACCTCACAGTATTATAATAAATTGTTTAACCTTCAAAGACTCGCCCCAGGATGGTTTGAGACAGGGTCTTTCAGGGTCCATGGTGACTGCATCCATTTTTTTTTTGAAGAGAACGAGCACACAGTCAAGAATCCTCATAATCAGGTGAGGTGGTTTGGCTAACTTCCTCACAGTGGAAATGTCAGCAGGTTTTATTGTCTGGAAAGAAAACCGAAATTTGTTAATGTATTTGAATAAACACAGGCAGTTACATGATTCAACAAATACCCAGCACAAAGTGGCAGCCAGTCACATTTCTCTTCAAGGTGCCTTCCTCAAAGGAATGTTCTGATCTGGAGCTGCAACATTTCAATTATTTTGATGGCTGTGTTGGAGTGTGTAATTGTGGATCTTGGAGCAGACTATACTGAGAGGTGACAGAATCGAGATATGAAGGAAATAGGTAGGGGAGACAGAAAGAAGCCTTTGCCCTTGGTGGAGGGATCATTGGCTGGGGAAATAAATTTAAAGTTAAGGGCAAGACATTTAGAGGAGATGTGAGGGATAACTTTTTCTTCACGTAGAGGATGGTGGAAATCTGGAACATTTAAGAAGTATTTTCAAAGGAGGGTGCCTGTAAACAGGAAAGTGGCTTTTCAAAGGAGGGTGCCTGTAAACAGGAAAGTGGTTTGAAGTGTGTATACTTCAATGCAAGAAGTATACGAAATAAGGTAGGTGAACTTGCAGCGTGGGTTGGTACCTGGGACTTCGATGTTGTGGCTATTACGGAGACATGGCTAGAACAGGGACAGGATTGGCTGTTGCAGGTTCCAGGATTTAAATGTTTTAGTAGGGTCAGAGGTGGGGGTAAAAGAGGGGGAAGTGTGGCATTGCTTGTCAAAGATAGTATTACAGTGGTGGAAAGGACGATGGATGAGGACTTGCCATCTGAGGTAGTTTGGGCTGAGGTTAGGAATAGGAAAGGTGAGGTCACCCTGTTAGGAGTCTTTTACAGGCCTCCTAATAGTCCTAGAATCATTGAAGAAAGGATAGGGAAGGTGATTCAGGAGATGAGTGACAGTAATAGGGTGGTTGTTATGGGGGACTTTAACTTTCCTGATATTGATTGGGAAAGCTATAGCTCAAGTTCGTTAGATGGGTCAGTGTTTGTTCAATGTGTGCAGGAGAGTTTCCTGACACAATATGTAGACAGGCCAACAAGAGGTGAGGCCATACTGGATTTGGTTCTGGGTAACGAACCAGGCCAGGTGTTAGAATTAGAGGTAGGTGAGCACTTTGGGGATAGTGACCATAATTCGGTGATTTTTACTCTCGTGATGGAGAGGGGTAAGTGTGTACTACAGGGCAAGAGTTATAGCTGGGGTCAGGGAAATTATGATGCGGTGAGGCATGACTTAGGATGTGTGGCTTGGAAAAGTAGACTCCAAGGCAAGAGTGTAAATGATATGTGGAGCTTGTTCAAGGAGCAACTATTGAGTGTCCTTGATAATTATGTACCTGTCAGGCAGGGAGGAAAGGGTCGTGCGAGGGAGCCGTGGTTTAATAAGGAATTGGAATCCCTTGTTAAATGGAAGAGGGCGGCCTATCTCAAGATGAGACGTGAAGGTTCAATTGGGGCGATTGAGAGTTATAGGGTAGCCAGGAAGGACCTGAAGAGAGAGCTAAGAGCAGCAAGGAGAGGACATGAAAGGTCCTTAGTCGGTAGGATTAGGGAAAACCCTAAGGCTTTCTATAGGTATGTTAGGAATAAAAGAATGACTAGGGTAGGAATAGGTCCAGTCAAGGATAGTAGTGGGAAGTTGCGTGTGGAGGTGGAAGAGATTGGGGAGACACTGAATGAATACTTTTCTTCAATATTTACTCAGGAACAGGGCATTGTCGTCGATGTGAATACTGAGTCACAAATAAGTAGAATGGATGGCTTTGAGGTATGTAGAGAAGAGGTGTTGGAAATCCTGGAAAAGGTGAAAATAAATAAGTCCCCTGGGCCTGATGGCATTTATCCTAGGATTCTCTGGGAAGCAAGGGAGGAGATTGCAGAGCCATTGGCCTTGATTTTTATGTCCTCTTTGTCTACAGGAGTAGTGCCAGAAGACTGGAGGATAGCAAATGTGGTTACCTTGTTCAAAAAGGGGAGTAGGGATAACCCTAGTAACTATAGGCCAGTGAGTCTCACTTCTGTTGTGGGCAAAGTCTTAGAGAGAATTGTAAGGGATAGGATTTATGCACATCTGGATAGGCATAATGTGATCAAGGATAGTCAGCATGGTTTTGTGAAGGGCAGGTCGTGCCTCACAAACCTTATTGAATTCTTTGAAAAGGTGACGAAGGAGGTTGATGAGGGGAAAGCGGTAGATGTGGTATATATGGATTTTAGTAAGGCGTTTGATAAGGTTCCCCATGGTAGGCTACTGCAGAAAATACGGAGATATGGCATTGAGGGTGAGTTGGAGGTTTGGATTAGGAATTGGCTGGATGGAAGAAGACAGAGGGTAGTAGTTGATGGCAAAGTTTCTTCATGGAGTGCCGTCACTAGTGGTGTTCCGCAAGGATCTGTTTTGGGACCATTGCTGTTTGTCATTTTTATAAATGACCTGGAAGAGGGGTTAGAAGGTTGGGTGAGCAAGTTTGCGGATGATACGAAAGTTGGAGGAGTTGTTGACAGTGAGGAAGGATGTGGCAGGTTACAGCAGGATATAGAGAAGCTGCAGAGCTGGGCAGAAAGATGGCAAATGGAATTCAATGTAGCTAAGTGTGAGGTGATTCACTTTGGGAAGAATAACAAAAAGATGGGGTACTGGGCTAATGGTCGGATACTTGGTAGTGTGGATGAGCAGAGGGATCTTGGTGTCCATGTACACAGATCTCTGAAAGTTGCCACCCAGGTAAATAGTGCGGTGAGGAAGGCATATGGCGTACTGGCTTTTATTGGTAGAGGAATTGAGTTCCGGAGTCCTGAGGTCATGATGCAGTTGTATAAGACTCTGGTGCGGCCGCATCTGGAATATTGTGTGCAGTTTTGGTCGTCATACAATAGGAAGGATGTGGAGGCACTGGAACGGGTGCAGAGGAGGTTTACCAGGATGTTGCCTGGTATGGAAGGAAGATCGTATGAGGAAAGACTGAGACACTTGGGGCTGTTTTCATTAGAGAAAAGAAGGTTTAGGGGTGACTTGATTGAGGTGTACAAGATGATTAGGGGGTTAGATAGGGTTGACAGTGTGAACCTTTTCCCGCGTATGGAGTCGGGTATTACAAGGGGGCATAGCTTTAAATTAAGGGGGGGTAGATATAGGACTGAAGTTAGGGGTAGGTTCTTCACTCAGCGAGTCGTAAGTTCATGGAATGCCCTGCCAGTAGCAGTGGTGGACTCTCCCTCTTTATGGGCATTTAAGCGGGCATTGGATAGGTATATGGAGGATAGTGGGTTAGTATAGGTTAGGTGGGCTTGGATCGGCGCAACATCGAGGGCCAAAGGGCCTGTACTGCGCTGTATTCTTCTATGTTCTATGTTCTATGTTCTATTTAGATATATGTTTGGCATCATAAGTGTACAAGGCTGGAAAATGAGATTAAAATTGTTTTTTGACTGGTGTTGACTCGATGGGCCCTAAATCTCAATGAGTCAATAAGGAGTCTTCAGAACAGCTGGACCTCTGCATCAGGAGACCTGGGTGTCATGTTTTATGCTTTTTATTAATTAGATTAGATTAGATTACTTACAGTGTGGAAACAGGCCCTTCCGCCCAACAAGTCCACACCGACCCGCCGAAGCGTATACCACCCAGACCCATACACCTACATTTACCCCTTCACTTAATACTACGGACAATTTAGCATGGCCAATTCACCTAATCTGCACATTTTTGGGAGGAAACCAGAGCACCCGGAGGAAACCCACGCAGACACGGGGAGAATGTGCAAACTCCACACAGTCAGTCGCCTGAGTCGGGAATTGAACCCGGGTCTCAGGCGCTGTGAGGCAGCAGTGCCACCGTGCCGCCCATGGTGGAAAAGTATTAAAAAATACTTTTCACTCAAATTTCTGGAGTTTCATGGAATGCATTTATTCTATTACTTAGCATATGACTGCAATGCAGAAGTGAAATATGGCAACCCAGGAAATATATAAACATAACATTTAATTCCTTGCTCTTTACAAGTGATGTGGAGATACCACTTCAGAGTGGGCTGTGAACTGTAAATTTGTATTCTTTTTATTCACTTGTCGACTTGGGTATCACTGGCTGTGCCAGTATTTCTTGCCTATCTCTAGTTGCCCTTGAGAAGATGGCGGTGAGCTATCTTGAACTGCTGGTGCCCACAATGACCTTAGGGAGGGAATTCCAGGATTTTGATCCAGTGATAGTGATATATTTTGAAGTCAGGATGGTGAGTGGCTTGGAGGGGATCTTGCAGGTGATAGTGTTTCCAAGTATCTGCTGTCCTTGTCCTTCTAGATGGAAGTGGTCATGGGTGTGGAAGGTGCTACTAAGGATCTTTGGTGAATTTCAGCAATGCATTACGTAGATAGTCCATGCTATTGTGACTGAGTATTGGTGGTGGAGGCATGGATGCTTGTGGATGTAGTGCCAATCAAACAGGTTGCTTTGTCCTGGATGGTGTCAAGCTTCTTGCGTTATTGGAGCTGCACCCATCCAGGAAAGTGGGGAGTATTCCATCACAGTCCTGGGGTCTACCTTGTAGATGGACTGGCTTTGGAGAGTCAGGAGGTGAGTTACTCACTGTCATATTCCAAGCCTCTGACCTGCTCTTGCAGCCACTGTGTTTATGTGACAAATTCAGTTAGTTTCTGGTCAACCGTGCCATTGAATATCAAGAGGTGGTGGTTAGATTAGATTAGAATCCCTACAGTGTGGAAATAGGCCCTTCAGCCCAACAAGTCCAGACCGACCCTCCGAAGAGCAACCTGCCCAGACCCATTCCCCTACGTTTACCCCTGGCTAATGCACCTAACACTAAGGGCAACTGCACATTTTGGACTGTGGGAAGAAACCAGAGCAAACCCACGCAGACATGGGAAGAATGTGCAAACTCCACACAGACAGTTGCCCGAGGCAGGAATTGAACCTGGGTCCCTGGCGCTGTGAGGCAGCAGTGCTAACTACTGAGTCACTGTGTGATCTGTGCTCTTACTGGAGATGGGCATTGCCTGGCATTTGTGAGGCATGAACATTACTTGCCACTTGTTTGCTCAAGGTTGGATATTGTCTAGATCTTGTTAAATTTTAAAATGGATTGTATTTGCTCAGGTCTTCCCTCTCCCCATCTTAGATTTTAGCTTTTGAGTGTTTCAATTTAAAACAAAGCAGAAGATAAATGTTAGTTTATTATTCAACTTCTATAAAAAATTAAAAAGTTAAAAGTAATTTAACTTGTTACTAACTAAAATACAGATAAAAGATTAAAAGTAAGTATGGATAAAATATACTTAGAACATTGAAAGCATTAGAAGTTTCTGTTATCATTGCAGGTCTGTCTTTTTGAAGATTTCTCTTTCTGAGGTGAAGTAGTTGAAAAATTGAAGCCAGAATTTAGCACTATGATATTTTGTGTAGTGAAATAATTAAATCAACCACAATCTTACTGAATAATGGAACAGATTTAGGGGGTTAATTGGCCTCCTTCTTTTTCAATTTTATATGTTCATATCTGTGTGTGCAGCAAGTATGAATAAAAAAGACTTCCATGGGTGAATTGAACAGGACCGTTTCTGGGAGAAATTGAAGGCTCCTTTATTTCATTTTTACAATACTACAAATAATTCTGGAAAGGGTGAAAATAGATACGTCCCCTGGGCCTGATGGCATTTATCCTAGGATTCTCTGGGAAGCAAGGGAAGAGATTGCAGAGCCATTGGCCTTGATTTTTATGTCCTCGTTGTCTACAGGAGTAGTGCCAGAAGATTGGAGGCTAGCAAATGTGGATCCCTTGTTCAAGAAGGGGAGTAGGGATAACCCTAGTAACTATAGGCCGGTGAGTCTCACTTCTGTTGTGGGCAAAATCTTAGAGAGAATGGTAAGGGATAGGATTTATGAACATCTGGATAGGAATAATGTGATCAAGGATATTCAGCATGCTTTTGTGAAGGGCAGGTCGTGCCTCACAAACCTTATTGAATTCTTTGAGAAGGTGACTAAGGAGGTGGACGAGGGGAAAGCAGTAGATGTGGTGTATATGGATTTTAGTAAGGCATTTGATAAGGTTCCCCATGGTAGACTACTGCAAAAAATACAGAGGTATGGCATTGAGGGTGAGTTGGAGGTTTGGATTAGGAGTTGGCTGGATGGAAGAAGACAGAGGGTAGTAGTTGATGGCAAATGTTCATCTTGGAGTGCCGTCACTAGCGGTGTTCCGCAAGGATCTGTTTTGGGACCATTGCTGTTTGTCATTTTTATAAATGACCTGGAGGAGGGGTTAGAAGGTTGGGTGAGTAAGTTTGCGGATGATACGAAAGTTGGAGGAGTTGTAGACAGTGAGGAAGGATGTGGCAGGTTACAGCGGGATATAGATAAGCTGCAGAACTGGGCAGAAAGGTGGCAAATGGAGTTCAATGTAGCTAAGTGTGAGGTGATTCACTTTGGTAAGAGTAATAAAAAGATGGGGTACTGGGCTAACGGTCGGATACTTGGTAGTGTGGATGAGCAGAGGGATCTTGGTGTCCATGCACACAAATCTTTGAAAGTTGCCACTCAGGTAAATAGTGCGGTGAAGAAGGCATATGGCGTACTGGCTTTTATTGGTAGAGGAATTGAGTTCCGGAGTACTGAGGTCATGTTGCAGTTGTATAAGACTCTGGTGCGGCCGCATCTGGAGTATTGTGTGCAGTTTTGGTCGCCATACTATAGGAAGGATGTGGAGGCACTGGAACGGGTGCAGAGGAGGTTTACCAGGATGTTGCCTGGTATGGTAGAAAGATCGTATGAGGAAAGGCTGAGGCACTTGGGGTTGTTTTCATTGGAGAAAAGAAGGTTTAGGGGTGACTTGATAGAGGTGTACAAGATGATTAGGGGTTTAGATAGGGTCGACAGTGAGAATCTTTTTCCACGTATGGAGTCAGCTATTACAAGGGGGCATAGCTTTAAATTAAGGGGGGGTAGGTATAGGACAGATGTTAGGGGTAGGTTCTTTACTCAGCGAGTCGTGAGTTCATGGAATGCCCTGCCAGTAGCAGTGGTGGACTCTCCCTCATTATGGGCATTTAAGCGGGCATTGGATAGGCATATGGAGGATAGTGGGCTAGTGTAGGTTAGGTGGGCTTGGATCGGCGCAACATCAAGGGCCGAAGGGCTTGTACTGCGCTGTATTCTTCTATGTTCTATGTTCTATGTTCTAAATGTGTGATCCTTGCAAGCCAGGTTCAATAACAATTAGCTAGTTTGTCTTGTTTATTCCTTTCTGGTACTGGTGTTCAGAATTTTGTACTCCTTAAAAAGGTTGCTCATAGGATCTCTTATCACAACCGAAGCAAAATGGATACTGTGTTCATTTCAAATGGGCCATTGTTTACTTTGGAATTCCTTGTGGTGTCCTTCTAGTTTCCCGTTCTCTCAGAAGCTTTGAAATATTATTCTTTTACAAGGATTCATTGTGTAGTTCATGTATGTCTCTCCATTCATGATGCAGGCTAAGATAAATTTACTGAGGGTTCGAACCCCTCTGGGAACAGATGGTTGTCTGTTATGTCTTTGATCTTGAAACGGTTTTTGAACAGTTTTTTTTCTTAAAACTCTTCAAGGTCAGAATGGCACATTCATGACATTAATAATAGAATAATTATATCACAATAATAGAAAATTAATTAGAAAGCAACTGAAGTAGAATTGCTAAAGCTGTCACTCTACTGGCAAGTGCAGGTTTGGGTATGTTTTTGCCAAACATTAGTATTGTGCACCTCTGTGGGCAGCATGGTGGCACAGTGGTTAGCACTGCTACCTCACAGCGCCGGAGACCCGGGTTCAATTCCTACCTCAGGCGACTCTCTGTGTGGAGTTTGCACATTCTCCCCGTGTATGCATGGGTTTCCTCCAGGTGCTCCAGTTTCCTCCCACAATCCAAAAAAAAATGTGCAGGTTAGGTGAATTGGCCGTGCTAAATTGCCCGTAGTGTTAGGTGAAGAGGTAAATGTAGGGGAATGGGTCTGGGTGGGTTATGCTTTGCGGATTGATGTGGACTTGTTGGGCCGAAGGGCCTGTTTCCACATTGTAAGTAATTTAATCTAAAAAAAAATTAAGACCAATGACACTAAAAGAATGGGTGATACTCAGAAATGACAACTGATCAAAATCCTAGTCAAATAGAATAAAAATCTGCCCCCCACTTCAAGCTATATGGTTTTCTTGTTGATCATTATCCCCTTCATTATTCCCCTGATCTGATTCCTGGTTTTGCCCAGCAGGAGGCCATGAAACTCTGCATCAGGATCTCTGATTTGCAACAATGATAATCATTTCCATAATGGTATATCATGCTGTGTAAAGGTGTGATGCCAACCACCGCCTACTCTCATGTGGTTGGGAAAACTGCTGCCATCTTTTCTTTGCTGACTGGGCTATACACCCTACTTGGTTTAAAGTGATAGAGGCAAACCATAAGGTAGCTAATGATAAGAGGTTTTTGTCTTTAAAAATGTAGTTTTTTGCATGATGGCAATCTGGTACAAGTTACTTTAATAAGATAACCATTGTTGCTAAGGCCTTTGGAAGATGTAGGAAAGCAAGCCTGTCACTTTTGAGATCCAAAGATGTTCTGCCTTTCCTTATGCACATTCTAATACCATCATCAATTGAATGGCATCTGATGTGGTCTTCATTAATCCTTTCAGAACTATAACTTGACACAACATCCTCTCCCAAACTTTCTTCCCAAAACTAACATTTTTTCATTCATGTACGTAATCACATTTATCCCTACCTAATTTCTCCTTAAATCTGACTTCACAAACTCAGAAAGATTGAGGGTTTCGCTGTTCGTCCAGAATACATTTCCTTTAGACTTGCAAGATTTATAGCTCTTGGCTTGAAGAATTTTGACATTGATTTTATTCTTGACCGTAGGAGATTTGTAAAGAGTCCATCATGTAGAGGACTATTTATCTCTTAAATGTCCTTCATGGAGGAAGTTGGCCTAATGAGCCAAAAAATTGGTCCATAATCTCTTTTGGATGAAATTTAATGCCCTGAATTTCCTTTACAGAGGAACCATTGCCTGCTGAAACAGGTAATTACACCATAACATTATCAAAGGGACTTCAATCTCATTCATTTACTTCAGCGAAGATAATGCCTGGTGAATCCAGTATTTTTTTTTTGCAGTATTATGGATTTCTGAGCCAGGCAATTTCCTCTTGAAAGTATCTTGGAGATCTGTGCCAACTAAGTCTTTGCTTGACCATGTCTTCCATCTGTAGACAGTGGTCATCTGACCTCAGATGTGGCTTCCATGGAGCCATATGAGGTCCACCTTCAATCTGGGGCAAGCAATCAAATTCTCAATCTGTCAACCAACCTGTGCTAATCTATGTAGACCCTGTACTTCAATGGTTTATTAGGTTGGACACTTCCACTTGCCCAGTCAATGACTTTACTGGTGAATCCATTATGTTCACATCCTCAATCATATACTTAAAGATCGCTATGTGATCTCTGTCACTGGTAGGGATCATTCTTCCTTGGAAAATGAAGAATTGAAATGATCCTTGTGAACTTGTCATGATGTCAAATTCAAACCTGCTGTAATGATTTGTTCACCAGGCTAAACTGCTGTCTGAACAACTTCAGTTAAAAATTCATGAAGGAGCTCAAATGAGTCATACTGTGTACTATCTTTCTCATTACTTGTGTCTTCTTGCAACTTTGCCGTTTTCTTTCATCTGAATTTCCTTCAGCGGTGGAAATCATTTCTGCCAATCTTGCGTAATTGCAAATTCCATCATGCTTTATGAGATCTTCATAATGTATGCAGAGGGTAAAAACGAGGACTACAGATGCTGGAAACCCGAGTCTGGATTAGAGTGGTGCTGGAAACGCACAGCAGGTCAGACAGCATCCAAGGAGCAGGAAAATCGATGTTTCGGGCAAAAGCCCTTCATCAGGAATAGAGGCAGGGAGCCTGCAGGGTGGAGAGATAAATGAAAAGGGGGTGGGGGTGGGGAGAAAGTAGCATAGAGTACAATAGGTGAATGGGGGTGGGGATGGAGGTGATAGGTCAGAGAGGAGGGTGGAGTGGATAGGTGGAAAGGAAGATAGGCAGGTAGGACAGGTCATGGGGACTGTGCTGAGCTGGAAGGTTGGAACTGGGGTGAGGTGGGGGGAGGGGAAATGAGGAAACTGGTGAAGTCCACATTGATGCCCTGGGGTTGAAGTATTCCGAGGCGGAAGATGAGGCGTTCTTCCTCCAGGCGTCGGGTGGTAAGGGAACTGCGGTGGAGGAGGCCCAGGACCTGCACGTCCTCGGCAGAGTGGGAGGGGGAGTTGAAATGTTGGGCCACAGTGTGGTGGGGTTGATTGGTGCAGGTGTCCCGGAGATGTTCCCTAAAGCGCTCTGCGAGGAGGTGTCTACAGAAATCTTTTATAGTTGTTCATTGTTCAATAATTGCTCATTGAGTAATTAACAATTCCTTGAGCTGTGTTTCTATAACTGGATACTTCTTGACCAGTTACTTGCCTGTCTGGTTTATTTTTGAACCGGCATAGCATGGCCATTTCTTTTTTGACCTCCTTACTGTCACAGGAACATAGAAAATAGGGATAGGAGTCAGCCATTCAGTCCTTCGAGCCTGCTCCATTATTCAATATGATTATTGCTGATTGTCCAACTCAGAAGCCTGTTCTTGCTTTCTCCCCATACCCTTTGATTCCTTCAGCCCTAAGAGCTGAGAATAAAAACTATCAATTGAACTCACGGTGGCACAGTGCTACCTCACAGAACCAGAGACCCGGGTTCAATTCCCGCCTCAGGCGACTCTCTGTGTGGAGTTTGTACATTCTCCCCGTGTCTGCGTGGGTTTCCTCCGGGTGCTCTGGTTTCCTCCCACAATCCAAAAAAATGTGCAGGTTAGGTGAATTGGCCATGCTAAATTGCCCGTAGTGTTAGGTGAAGGGGTAAATGTAGAGGAATGGGTCTGGGTGGGTTACGCTTTGGCGGGTCGGTGTGGACTTGGTGGGCCGAAGGGCCTGTTTCCACACTGTAAATAATCTAATTATAAGAACTCTCTTGTTGAACTCCTGCCATTGAATAAGGCTCAGGCATCCATGCACAACAGTCAGAACTTCTGTTTGTGAAGTACACTTGCATTCTCTGCTATCTGACACCCCTTGTATTGCAGAATTACTTGTAGCATAACCATCATGTTCAGTGGCTGTTATATTATGTAAGCAACAGAACAGTGCAAGTGTGGATGAGGCAAGTAAAGGAACAGGAGGGCAGGAGTGGAGAAGTCTTTGTAAATATCCAAAAAGATGCAAAGTTTTTTAAGCTTGTTTGGATATGAGTGAGGGCTATAGAGTGGGTGAGCTAACTGACCATGTCACAGTGATACGGGAAGAAATTTAAGCTGGAGCAGCAAAAAGGAATTCTGGATTAGTGGTGCTGGAAGAGCACAGCAGTTCAAGCAGCATCCAAGGAACTTCGAACTGCTGTGCTCTTCCAGCACCACTAAATCCAGAATCTGGTTTCCAGCATCTGCAGTCATTGTTTTTACCTCAGCAAAAAGGAATGCACTATCTTGACGTGCTTTATAGTCATTCCTTTAGAGACATTTAACCTACTGTTCCATTCTCTTTGCCTGCTAAATTTAAAATCTACACTCCAGAAATATTCTTTTCTTTCCCTTGTGTAGTCAGAATGTTACTTTCCTGTCCTGCTTACTGGAGTGTTTTCTCAAGCTTTTGTGGCCAAAACACAAGCATCCCACTTTGTGGGGCCAAAACAAAGGTTTCCCACATTTCTGCAAATAAAAATTGATAATTTTCCAATTCTTCATGACCTTATAAACAATTTTTGTCCTTTTCCCAGATTCAATTGAATAAATCCTGCTGCTTGACGTCTCGAAGATGAATAAAGCAAAACAAAGAATGTGGATACTTGAGAACTGAAATAAACAGAAATTGCTGAAGAAGGATCACTGGACTTAAAACATTAATTCTATTTTCTCTCCACAAATCTTGCCAGATCTGCTGAGTTTCACCAGCAATTTCTGTTTTTGTTTCTGGCAGTATGCTGGATTTGAAGCATTAACTGTTTGCTCTTCATAGATGCCGCCAGTAATCCAATAATATTCCAGTAATCTCGGTTTCTACCCTTTTGCGGACTAGCATTCCCTGAATGATTTATGCTGATGATGGCACTTCTAATAATTCCTGTTGCCTTACAATTTTAGAAAAAAATTTTGTCTGCTTTAATTACTTCATCAAATGGATCCAGTTTCTTTTGTTTTAATAAATAATGATCATCAATTATGGATCTCCTGTTGTTAGTATCACCTCTATACCCACTTGCTTCTTCTGTTAGATTTGGTCTTTTTAAGCTTCCAAGTTGCCCTTTCATTACAACATTTCCTGCTTAACAACAGACAGTGCTACAACCTTGGTTTAAATTACTTCTGTTGCCCCAGATACCCCTTATTTTAGCACCGTAGGAATTTGATTGAGCGTATTTATAAAAGCAATGTATTTAAGAAATTCCCCATGGGTCAGTCACAATACTTACATTGAGAGCAGCCTCTGCAGCTTCAAGAGCTGGCTTTGCAGCAATTAGTTTGCCCTCTGCTATATTTTTGTCCACTTCGATTTCATCCACAATTTTCTGGGCCTTATCTTTCACTATCATGACTTCATTCTTGACCAGTTCTGCTGCTTGAGCACTCACTGTGACCTCTCCTAGAACCTGCAGATTGTCAGAGAAAAAAGACAGGAAAAATATCTTTAATATTGTTTTTAGTTGTGATGCTGCAGTTAACGACATTTTGAAATGAAACTCATTAATTTTCTAGCGGTAGGCTCCAGGTGAATAACTGCAGCTAATAGACAACAGCTGCAAGGATATGGTGCATTTCAGTAATTTTGAGTTGATTGCTTTTTATCCTCTTTGGCTGCATAGATAGGAGTATCAAATGACTTGAATTTGGAGATTAAAAGATATCCCCAGGAGAGCTATGAGTCATTCACAGAAGCAGCACATCAGCAGTATCAATAACTTGTAGATAATGGTACACGTAAGGCTGTAGGTGCACTACACTTAAATTTGTAGAAGGCACTTATCAAAGATTATTGCAGAAAATAAAAACTCTTGGTAAAAGGGGTAACATGTTAGTATGGATAGAAGATTGGCTGGCCAGCTGGCTGGCAGAAAACAGAGTATGCATAAATGGGTCTTTGTCTGATTGGCAGGATTGTGATGAGTAAAGCCTCACAAGATCCGTGCTGGGCCCCAGCTTTTTATGGTTTACATCCATTGCTGAAATGAGTTGAGGGAAGGTGTGATAGAAAACTTCACAGTCAGTACCATGGTAAATAGGGAAGTACGTTGTGAAAAAGATACAAAGGACATTGTAGTCAGATATAAATCTGGAGCATCATGTGGAAAAATGTATATTTTTCACTTTGACGGGAAGAATAAAAGTACAATATCATGCAAATATAAGTGATTTAGATGTGAACATGGGAGGTATGGTTAGTAAGTTTGCAGATGACACCAAAATTGGAGGTGTAATGGACAGCCGAGAGGGTTACCTGTGTGTACAATGGGACCTTGATCAGATGGGTCAGTGGGCCGAGGAGTGGCAGATGGAGTTTCATTTAAATAAATTTGGAACGCTGCATTTTGAAAAGGCAAATCAGGTGGAACTTATACACTTAATGGTAAGCTTCTGTAAGGGTGTGTTGCTGAACAAAGGTGTTGGAGTGTAGGTTCATGTTTCTTTTAAAATGGAATGGTAGGTAGATAGGCTAGTGAAGAAGGCATTTGGTATGCTTGCCTTTATTGGTCAGTGCATTGAGTATATGAGTTGGGAGATCATGTTGTGGCTGTACAGGACATTGGTTAGGCCACTATTGGAATACTGGGTTCAATTCTCATCTCCCTGCCATAGGAAGTATGTTGTAAAATTTGAAAGGGTTCAGAAAAGATTGACAAGGATGTTGCCAGGGTTGGAGGGTTTGAGCTAGAGGGAGAGGCTGAATAGGCCGGGACTACTTTTCCAGCAGCATCGAAAGTGGAGGAGTGACCTTATAGAGATTATTAAATCATGAGGGGCATGGATAAGGTAAATAGACAAGGTCTTTTCCCCAGGGTAGTGGAGTCCAAAGCTAGAGGGCAATAGATTTAAGGTGAGATGGTAAAGATTTAAAAAGGATCTAAGGGGTACCTCTTAGCAGAAAGGGTGGTGCATGATTGGAAAGAAGCTGCCAGAGGAAGTGGGGGATGCTGGTACAATTAAAACATCTGAAAGGCATCTGGATGGGTATATGAATAGGAAGAGTTGAGAGGGATATGGGCCAAACGGTGGCAAATGGGACTAGATTAATTTAGGATACATCGTCAGCATGGACAAGTTGGACCAGCCTGTATAGCATAATGACTCCATAAATGCATAACTCTGAAATGCAATGGGATTTAGGTATTTGGTACATGAGTCACAGAAGTTAGTATGCAAATATAACATATAATTAAGGAAGCTAATGGAATGTTTGCCTTTATGCGAGGAACTGAACACAAAAATAAGAATCGAGAATGTGGGGCTGGAAAAGCACAGCAGGTCAGGCAGCATCCAAGGAGCAGGAAAGTCGACATTTTGGCCAAAAGCCGTTCATCAGGAATGAGGCTGGGAGCCTTGGGGGTGGAGAGATAAATGGGAGGGGGGTGGGGCTCAGGGAAAGGTAGCTGAGAGTGTGATTGGGAGATGGAGGTGGGGGTAAAGGTGATAGGTCGGAGAGGAGGGTGGAGTGGAGAGGTGGGAAGGAAGATCGACAGGTAGGACAGGTCAGTGCTGAGCTGGAAGGTTGGAACTGAGATAAGGTGGAGGAGGGGAAATGAGGAAACTGGTGAAATCCACATTGATGACATGTGGTTGGAGGGTCCCGAGGTGGAAGATGAGGCATTCTTCCTCCAGGCGCCGGGTGGTAAGGAAGTGGCGACGGAGGAGGCCCAGGACCTGCATGTCCTCGGCACTGTGGGAGGGGGACTTGAAGAATTTGGCCATGGGCTGATGGGGTTGTTTGTTGCAGGTGTCCCAGAGATGTTCTCTGAAGCGCTCTGTGAGTAGATGTCCTGTCTCCCCAGTGTAGAGGAGATCGCATTGGGAGCAATGGAAATACCAAATAACATGTGTGGAAGTGCAGGTTAAACTTTGATAGATGTGGAAGGCTACTTTGGGGTCTTGGACGGAGGTGAGGAGTTGCAGGTATGGCGGCAGGTTTTGCAACTCCTGCCGTGGCAGGGGAAGTTGCTGGGAGGGAAGGGTGGGCATTTTTACAGGAGGCAAGGTGGGAGGAGGTCTAGTCCAGGTAGCTGTGGGAGTCAGTGAGTTTGTAGAAAATATCAGTGTTGAGTCAGTCACTGTTGATGGAGATGGAGAGATCCAGGAAGGGGCGGGAGGTGTCTGACATGGTCCAGGTGAATTTCAGGTCAGGGTGGAATGTGTTGGTGAAACTGCAGGAATTACAAAACCTGCACCCACATCTCCCCCTCACCTCCGTCCAAGAGAGCCTTCCACATCCATCAAAGTTTCACCTGCACTTCCACACGTCATTTACTGTGTCCATTGCTCCCGATGCAGTCTCCTCTGCATTGGAGAGACAGGACGCCTACTCGCAGAGTGCTTCAGAGAACCTCTCTGGGACACCACGCCAACCATGCCCACCACTCCGTGGACAAACACTCAACTCTCCCTCTCACTCCGCTAAGGACATGGACGGTTCTGAGCCTCCTCCATCGCTACTCCCTTACCACACAAGGCCTGGAGGAAGAACGCCTCATCTTCCACCTTAGGACCCTTCAACCCCAGGGCATCAATGTGGATTTCACCAGTATCCTCATACCCCTCCCTCCCACTTATCCCAGATCCAACCTTCCAGCTCAGCACCACCCTCATGACCTGTCATACCTGTCCATCTTCCTTCCCACCTATCCACTCCACCCTCCCCTCTGACCTGACTTAGAGTAGATTACTTACAGTGTGGAAACAGGCCCTTCGGCCCAAGAAGTCCACACCGACCCGCCGAAGTGCACCCACCCAGACTCTAGGGGCAATTTAGCATGGCCAATTCACCTAACCTGCACATTGTGGGAGGAAACCGGAGCTCCCGGAGGAAACCCGTGCAGCCACGGGGAGAATGTGCAAACTCCACACAGTCAATCGCCTGTGGCGGGAATTGAACCCAGGTCTCTGGCGCTGTGAGGCAGCAGTGCTAACCACTGTGCCACCACCTATCAACTTTACCCCCACCTCCATCCACCTATTGCACTCTCAGCTACCTTCCCCCAGCCCCACCCCCCTCCCATTTATCTCTCCACCCCCAAGGCTCCCCGCCTCATTCCTGATGAAGGGCTTTTCCCTGAAACGTTGATTTCCCTGCTCCTCGAACACTGCCTAACCTGCTGTGCTTTTACAGCGCCACACTCTCGACTCTGATCTCCAGCATCTGCAGTCCTCACTTTCACAAAAATAAGAATGTTATGCTTCAATTGTACAAGGCATTGGTGAGACCACACCTCAAATACTGTTCGTAGTTTTGGTGTCCTTGTTTAAAGAAGACTGCATATGCCTTTGAGATGCGATAGAGGCGGTTTCCTAGATTGACACCTGGAATGAGCAGAACAGAGATGTAGAGTACCAGAGTTTCTTCCATCACAGTTGTGCAGCTTTGGAACTGCCTACTTTAAAAGATGGCGAAGGTGGAATCACTGAATAGTTTTAAATTAAAAATCACACAACACCAGTTTATAGTCCAACAGGTTTATTTGGAAGTACTAGTTTTTGGAGTGCTGCTACTTCATCAGGTAATTAGTGGGGCAGGATCATAAGACACAATTTATAGCAAAAGATCTTAGTGCCCCAAATCTCATCTCTGAGGCACACAACTAGTCATCTCCAACCAGAAAACACCCATTTATCCCCATTCTTTACTTCCTGTTCATTAACCAATCCTCTATCCATGCTAATACATTATCCATAATGCCATGCATCTTTATCTCATGCAGGAGACTTTTGTGCGGCACTTTGTTGAATGCCATTCACTAGCTAATTTCTTATGTCAATGTCCTAATTAACAAGCCTGGTTTATAATTTTCCCAAAGCTTGGCAGTTAACTGTCGAATATTATTAATTGGTGCATTCTTCATGACAACACCTCTACCATTCCAAATCTACTTGCCACTCATCAGCACTCTTCACTCATGCAATGTAAATGCTGGCTTTCTTCTTGAATTGATATTCTTGCAAAATTTCCTGATGAGTGCAAGACAAAAGGTTTCAACAAAATGGGTTTATTTTCAGCAATACTCAAGTTCTGAACTTCCTAATGAACACAAGATACACAATATAATATTTTAAAACATTATGCACACCAACCTTATCAGCATTACGTGAAGCCACTGCCAACTCCTTTTCTTTCTGTGCTAATTCTTTTGCGAGAACAGCGACGGATTCTGTTGCTTCTAGAAGCTTGGAGAGACCTGCAATAAGGTGTTATATCTGATTACTATTGATGCACTTGTGGCAATGCTAATCCTTTAACAAGGTTATGCTGTCGTTGGCTTTTTTTTGAGAGGTCATAAAAGCAGTGATTCCGAAAAGCCTGAGTATAAATATTTGAGAATGTTTTCAAGTTTAAAAAAAAACTTGTGCAATGAAAGGGGAGTGGCCAGTTCTCCCAGCTCAGCTTTTCTCTGGTTTGGGTTGGTTTTAGCAAGTAGCCAGTTGTGAAGCTGCTGGATCCAAAGAAGCAGGTCCATGCTGATCCTTACTCTCTCTGACATCTCTCTTGTAAGAACCTATGTTTGATTTTACCTTTCTTCTGCCAAGGGGTGTTTATGAGGATTGTTGCAAGTATCTGGAAAAGCATCATTAAGTTGAGATAATCTGTTCAGTTTTCAAATAGGTTAAATTATTCTGCATTCTGTTCTCTTTTGTTTGGGTTTCATTCTGTAATCTTGCAAATAAATTCGGTTTTGTTCAAAACTAAATAGTTTGACCAGCTGCATCCATCCTGGAGTATCCACTTTCATCTGCTTAAAACAACTGGCAAAGTTAGGGTTTGGGCTATTTTAGTTGGAGCCACCTCCTTCCGGGAGGAAAGGAGAGATAATTACAGCATTTAAATTTGCTGGAAATATGTATATAGAATATAGAACAATGCAGTGCAGACCAGGCCCTTCGGCACACGATGTTGCACTGACCAGGGCCACTAAATTTAGAGTCATACAGCACAGAAACAGACCCTTCGGTCCAACTCATCCATGTTGACCAGATTTCCCAAACTAAACTAGTCCCACTCGCCTGCATTTGCCATATCCCTTTAAACCTTTCCTATTCATGTACCTATCCAAATATCTCCAATGTTGCAACGGTACCTGCATTTACTACTTCCTAGTTAACAGCTTCTGTGTTCCTTGGAGAAATGCTATCAATCTTTAGAGATGGCTAAAGTTTATTTGAAAATGAAGCAGCTTGAGTTAGAGGCAAAAGACAAGGAAAGGGCAAAAAAAATTAAACTGTTTGAATTACAATTAAAAGCAGAAGAAAGAGAAAAATAACAAAATGCCCTAGCAGAACAAAAAGAAAACGACAGAATTGCTTTAGCAGAACAAAAAGTAAATGACAAAAAATTGATTTAACAGAACAAAAATAAAAACAGAAAGAGAGAGAGTAATGAAAGAAAAGAAGAGAGAAGAAAGGGAGGGAGTTTGAACTTCATAAATTAGTACTTAGACAGGAAAGTCAGCTTAAAAGGATGGAGAAGAAGGATTAAGGTAAGCTTAGTGAGGAAGAGAATGAGGATGGGCAAGTCCATGGTAGCCAAAGGCTGGTAAGAAACTGTTTAAATATATTCAAGCTTGCCCAAAGTTGATGAGAAGGATGTTAAAGACTTTTCCATATCATTTGTGGGTGGCGTGGTGGCTCAGTGGTTAGCGCTGCTACGTCACAGCACCAAGGACACGGGTTTGATTCCAGCCTTGGACAACTGTCTGTGTGGAGTTTGTACATTCTCCCCGTATCTGTGTGGGTTTCCTCTGGGTGCTCCGATTTCCTCCCACAGTCCAAACATGTGCAGGTCAGGTGAACTGGCCATGCTAAATTGCCCATAGTGTTAGATGCATGAATCAGAGGGAAATAGGTCTGGGTGGGTGACTCTTCAGAGTGTTGGTGTGGACTCATTGGGCTGAAGGGCCTGTTTCCACACTGTAGGGAATCTAATCCAACCGAATCTAATTTGAAATGATGGCTAAACAAATGCAGTAGCTGGTGACCATGTGGGTTTTGTTGATCAAAACAAAACTTGTAGGTTAAGTTAGTAAGGTATTGGCATCACTCAGAGGAGGCATCTGGGGTGTATGAGGAGGTGAAGAAAGCCATCTTAAATGCATATGATCATCTGCTAGAAGTCTACAGGAATAGTGCCAGAAGACTGGAGGATAGCAAATGTTATCCCCTTGTTTAAGAAGGGGAGTAGAGACAACCCTGGTAAGTATACTTACTTTGGTTGTGGGTAAAGTATTGGAAACAATTATAAGAGATAGGATCTATAATCATCTAGAAAGGAATAATTTGATTAGGAATAGTCAACACAGTTTGTGAAAGGTAGGTCATGCTTCATAAACCTAATTGAGTTCTTTGAGAAGGTGACCAAACAGGGGGATGAGGGTAAAGCGGTTGATGTGGTGTATGTGGATTTCAGTAAAGCGTTTGATGAGGTTCCCCACTATTGCAGAAAATATGGAGGCATGGGATTGAGGGTGATTTGGTGGTTTGGATCAGAAATTGGCTAGCTGAAAGAAGACAAAAGGTGGTGGCTGATGGGAACTGTTCATCCTGGAGTTCAGTTACTAGTGGTGTATTGCAAGGATCTATTTTGGGGCCACTGCTATTTGTCAGTTTTTATAAATGATCTGGATGAGGGCGTAGAAGGATGGGTTAGTAAATTTGTGGATGACACAAGAGTCATAGTCATAGAGATGTACAGCATGGAAACAGACCCTTCAGTCCAACCTGTCCATGCCGACCAGATATCCCAACCCAATCTAGTCCCATCTGTCAGCACCCGGCCCATATCCCTCCAAACCCTTCCTATTCATATTCCCATCCAAATGTCTCTTAAATGTTGCAATTGTACCAGCCTCCACCACATCCTCTGGCACTTCATTCCATACATGTACCACTGTTCTGGGTAGTGCCGAAGGATGTTGCAGGTTACAAAGAGACATAGGTAAGCTGCAGAGCTGGGCAAATGGAAATTGTTTAATGCGGAAAAGTGTGAGGTGATTCACTTTGGAAGAAGTAACAGGAATACAGAGTACTTGGCTAAGGATAAGAGTCTTGGCAGTGTGGGTGAGCAGAGAGATCTTGGTGTTCATGCACATAGCTTCCTGAAAGTTGACACCCAGGGTTGATAGGGTTGTTCAGAAGGCATATGGTGTGTTAGCTTTTATAGGTAGAGGGATTGAGTTTTGGAGCCATGAGGTCATGTTGCAGCTGTACAAAACTCTGGTTTGGCTGCACTTGGAGTATTGCGTGGAGTTCTGGTCGTCGCATTACAAGAAGGATGTGGAAGTATTGGAAAGAATGCAGATGGGATTTACCAGGATGTTGCCTGGTATGAAGGGAAGGTCTTATGAGGAAAGGCTGAGGGACTTAAGGCTGTTTTTGTGAAAGAGAAGGTTGAGAGGTGACTTAATAGAGACATCTGAGATGATCAGAGGATTAGATAGGGTGGACAGTGAAAGCCTTTTTTCTCATATGGTGATGACTAGCAAAGGGGACATATCTTTAAATTGAGGGGTGATAGATACAGGACAGAGGTTAGATGTAGTTTCTTTACTCAGAGAGTAGTAAGGGCTTGGAATGCTCTTTCTGCAACAGTAGTAGACTTGCCAACTTTAAGGGCATTTAAATGGTCACTGGATAAACATATGGATGATAATGGAACAGTATAGGTTAGATGGGGTTCAGGCTGGTTTCACAGGTCTGCACATCGAGGGCTGAAGGACCTGTACTGCACTGTAATATTTTATGTACTATGTTTAAGGAATACAAAGATGGACCTTAGTCAAACTACAGTGAAGTTGAAAGGATCAAAGTAATTTTGATAGGTGGATAAGGGCATTAAAAATAGAGCAAACCTATGATGCTCTTAGGGAGACAATTATTTTGGAGAAGTTTAAAAATTCATTTCCTGAAGTCGTGACAACTCATGTGGAAGAGCAGAGAGTTAAAACAGCCAGATTCGCAGCTGAAATGGCTGATGATTATGAGTTGGCTCATAAATCAATGTTTGGCTTCCAAAATCAATTTCAATCCATAAGGGATAGAAATTGGGGAAAAAAACAGATCCTCGCGTGGAATGGGAAAGGTAGATGTCGGTGAAGATCATAAGGATAACTTACCACAGGGTAAAAAGGAAACTCTTGAAGTGAAAAGATACATTAAAAAGCTCCCATGCTTTCATGGCAATAAAGTAGGCCACATGACATCACAGTGTTGGTGGGTTATAAAAAGCACTGGGAAGCAAGATGTAGGAAATCCGGATAAGCCAGTGAATGTTGTTGGAGTGGTAACAGAGGCTAGGAAGCTGCACCAGAATGTACAACCTGATCAGAGGTTGGTTAAGGGGGAAGTGCCAGATATTCTTAAAACATATACCTGCAAAGGTAAAGTTCACTTACGCAGGCTAGGAGCAAGGGTTTTACAAATATATTAAGGACAAAAGGGTAACTAGGGAGAGAATTCGGCCCCTCAAAGATCAGCAAGGCGGCCTTTGTGTGGAGCCACAGAAAATGGTGCGGCATACTAAATGAATATTTTGCATCAGTATTTACTGTGGAAAAGGATATGGAAGATATAGACTGTAGGGAAATAAATGGTGACATCTTGCAAAATGTCCAGATTACAGAGGAGGAAGTGCTGGATGTCTTGAAACGGGTAAAGGTGGATAAATCCCCAGGACCTGATCAGGTGTACCCGAGAACTCTGTGGGAAGCTAGAGAAGTGATTGCTGGGCCTCTTACTGAGATATTTGTATTATCGACAGTCACAGGTGAGGTTCCGGAAGACTGGAGGTTGGCAAACGTGGTGCCACTGTTTAAGAAGGGCGGTAAAGACAAGTCAGGGAACTATAGACCGCTGAGCCTGATGTTGGTAGTGGGCAAGTTGTTGGAGAGAATCCTGAGGGACAGGATGTACATGTATTTGGAAAGGCAAGGACTGATTAGGGATAGTCAACATGGCTTTGTGCATGTGAAATGATGTTTCACAAACTTGATTGAGTTTTTTGAAGAAGTAACAAAGAGGATTGATGAGGGCTGAACAGTAGATGTGATCTATATGGACTTCAGTAAGGCGTTCGACAAGGTTCCCCATGGGAGACTGATTAGCAAGGTTAGATCTCATGGAATAAAGGGAGAACTAGCCATTTGGATACAGAACTGGCTCAAAGGTAGAAGACAGAGGGTGATGGTGGAGGGTTGTTTTTCAGACTGGAAGCCTGTAACCAGTGGAGTGCCCCAAGGATTGGTGCTGGGTCCTCTACTTTTTGTCATTTATATAAATGATTTGGATGCGAGCATAAGAGGTACAGTTAGTAAGTTTGCAGATGACACCAAAATTGGAGGTGGACAGCGAAGAGGCTTAACTCAGATTACAATAGGATCTTGACCAGATGGGCCAATGGGCTGAGAAGTGGCAGATGGAGTTTAGTTCAAATAAATGCAAGGTGCTGCATTTTGGGAAAGCAAATCTTAGCAGGACTTATACACTTAATGGTAAGGTCCTAGGGAGTGAACAAAGAGACCTTGGAGTACAGGTTCATAGCTCCTTGAAAGTGGAGTCGCAGGTAGATAGGATAGTGAAGAAGGCATTTGGTATGCTTTCCTTTATTGATCAGAGTATTGAGTACAGGAGTTGGGAGGTCATGTTGCAGCTGTACAGGACATTGGTTAGGCCACTGTTGGAATGTTGCGTGCAATTCTGGTCTCGTTCCTATCGGAAAGATGTTGTGAAACTTGAAAGGGTTCAGAAAAGATTTACAAGGATGTTGCCAGGGATGGAGGATTTGAGCTATAGGGAGAGGCTGAACAGGCTGGGGCTGTTTTCCCTGGATCGTCGGAAGCTGAGGGGTGACCTTATAGAGGTTTACAAAATTATGAGGGGCATGGATAGGATAAATAGACAAAGTCTTTTCCCTGGGATTGGGGAGTCCAGATCTATAGGGCATAGGTTTAGGGTGAGAGGGGAAAGATATAAAAGAGACCTAAGGGGCAACTTTTTCACGCAGGGGGTGGTATGTGTATGGAATGAGCTGCCAGACGATGTGGTGGAGGCTGGTACAATTGCAACATTTAAGAGGCATTTGGATGGGTATATGAATAGGAAGGGTTTGGAGGGATATGGGCCGGGTGCTGGCAGGTGGGACTAGATTGGGTTGGGATATCTGGTCAGCATGGACGGGTTGGACCAAAGGGTCTGTTTCCATGCTGTACGTCTCTATGACTCTAAGTTACAATATTGAGAGATACACAATCCTCTCAATCTTTGATGTTGAAAGATGAGGAGATATGTACCGCTAAAGAATATTGGCAGAAAAGGTGAATTCACGGTGAGACTAAAAGTGTTCACTTCTGTAGAATGAGGTTAGAGTGTCCAGTGATGAGTGGGGAAGTTGTGATCGGCGTCCTGGACAAACTCTCAGCTCCAGGAATACAATTTGTTCTTGCTAATGATGTAACTGGTTCACAGATAGGAGAGCTGCCTACTATGGTTGAAAAGCCATTGGAAACTCAGCCAACTGAACCATTGCAGGGCACATATCCTGACATTTTTCCTGACTGTGTGGTAATGAAGTCACAAAGTCCCCAGTTGAAACAAGTGAGATCAGAGAGTCGAGATAAGAAAGTTGAAGTGGAATTAGCAGAGGTCCTATTTGATCAAATGGTTGACACAATCCAGGAGCAGATAGATGACAAAGCAGACATCTTTAGCTCAGATTAACTGAGTTACAGCAGAAAAATGAAGATTAAAGGCATACAAAGAAAAAAAACCAGGTGTATCCCTCAATGTTATCGACAATAGGTGCAGGAGCAGGCCATTCGGTCCTTTGAGCCAGCACCACCATTCATTATGATCATGGCTGATCATCCACAATCAGTATCTTGTTCCTGCCTTATCCCCATAACTCTTGATTCAACTATCTCTAAGAGCTCTATCCATCTCTTTCTTGAAAGTATCCAGAGACTTGGCCTCTACTGCCTTCTGGGGCACAGCATTCCATATATCCATCACACTCTAGGTGAAGAAGTTTCTCCTCAACTCTGTTCTCAATGGCCTACCCCTTATTTTTAAACTGTGTCCTCTGGTTCTTGACTCACCAATCAGCTGAAACATACTTCCTGCCTCCAGAGTGTCCAGTCCTTTAATGATCTTATATATCTCAATCAGATCCCCTCTCATCCTTCTAAACTCAAATGTATACAAGCCCAGTCACTCCAACCTTTCAACATATGATAGTCCCACCATTCCGGGAATTGACCTTGTGAACCCAAGCTGTACTCCCTCAATAGCCAGAATGTCCTTTCTCAAATTTGGAGACCAAAACTGCACACAGTACTCCAGGTATGGTCTCACCAGGGCACTGTTAAGCTGCAGAAGGACCGCTTTGCTCCTATACTCAATTCCTCTTGTTATGAAGGCCTGCATGCCATTAGCTTTTTTCACCACCTGCTGTACCTGCATGCTTGCTTTCATTGACTGATGTACAAGAACACCTAGATCATATTGTACTTCTCCTTTACCTAACTTGACTCCATTTAGATAGTAATCTGCCTTCCTGTTCTTGCCACCAAAGTGGAAAACCACACATTTATCCACATTAAACTGCATCTGCCATGCATCAGTCCATTCACCTAACCTGTCCAAATCACCCTGTATTCTCATAACATTCTCCTCACATTTCACCCTGCCACCCAGCTTTGTGTCATCAGCAAATTTGCTAATATTACTTTTAATATCTTCATCCAAATCATTAATGTATATTGTAAATGGCTGCAGTCCCAGCACCAAACCTTGTGGTACCCCACTTGTCACCACTTGCCATTCCGAAAGGGACCTGTTTATCATTACTCTTTGCTTCCTGTTAGCCAGCCAATTTTCAATCCAAGTCAGTATTTTGCCCCAATATCATGTGCCCTAATTTTGCTTACTAATCTCCTATGTAGGACTTTATCAAAGGTTTTCAGAAAGTCCAGGTACACCACATCCACTCGCTCTCCCTTGTCCATCTTCATAGTTACATCCTCAAACAATTCCAGAAGATTAATCAAGCATGATTTCTCATTTGTAAATCCATGCTGATTCTGACCTATCCTGTTACTGCTATCCAAATGAGTCATAATTTCATCTTTTATAACTGACTCCAGCATCTTTCACACCACTGACATCAGACTAACCAGTCTATAATTCCGTTTTCTCTCTCCCTCCTTTCTTGAAAAGTGGGACAACATTAGCCACTCTCCAAACTGCAGGAACTGATCCTGAATCTATAAAACATTGGAAAATGATTACCAATCCGTCCACAATTTCTAGAGCCACCTCTTTAAGTACCCTGGGATGTAGACCATCAGGTCCCAGGGACTTAACAGCCTTCAGACCTAACAGTCTATCCAACACCATTTCCTGCCTAATATAAATTCCCTTCAGCTGATCCATTAACCTCGGTCCTTCAGCCACTATTACGTCTGGGAGATTGCTTGTGTCTTCCCTAGTGAAGACAGATCCAAAGTACCTATTCAACTCTTCTGCCATTTCTTTACTCCTCATAATAAATTTACCCGTTTCTGTCTTCAAGGGCCCAATTTTTGTCTTAATCATTGTTTTTCTTTTCTCATACCTAAAAAAACTTTCACTATCCTCCTTTATATTTTTGGCCAGTTTGCCTTCGTACCTCATTTTTTTACTCCACATATTGCCTTTTTAGTTATCCTCTGTTGCTCTTCTGGCTTCCCACTCATCTTTGCTTTGTTATACTTCTTCTCTTTTATCTTACAGTCCTTAACTTCCTTTGTCAGCCACAGCCTCCTCTGCCTCCTCTGCCTCCTCGTAGGATCTTTCTTCCTCTTTGGAATTAACTGATCCTGCAACTTCTTTTTTTATGTATGCCTGTTATTATCTTAGAAATGATGTCTTAATGAGGAAATGGAGACTATCACATATTCAGGCAGATGAATACATTCATCAAGCCATATTGCCAGTGGGCTATAGAAAGGAGATGTTGCGAGTGGTGCATGAACTACCAGTCGGGGGTCATTTAGGGATAAGAAAAGTCCAAGTTAAAATACTAAAACATTTTTACTGGCTTGGGCTGCACAGGGACGTAGTTGAATTTTGCCAGACGTATCATACGTGTCAGGTAATTGGAAAACCACAGGCAGTGATAAAACCCGTATCTTTAATACCTATTCCTGCATTTGAGGAACCTTTTACAAGAGTCCTAATTGATTGCATCGGACCCCTACCTAATACAAGAAGTGGGAATCAGTATTTATGAACAATATTGCATGTGTCCACTCAATTTCCAGAGGCTTTCCATTACTCAAAAGATTGCAAAGAAATTACTCAAATTTTTCATCAGATATGGACTACCCACAGAGATCCAATCAGATCAAGGGTTAAACTTCAAATCAAAATTGTTCGAGGAAGTTAGAGACATTTTAGAAATAAAACAATTCAAATCTACTGCATACCATCCAATATCACCAGGAGTGCTGGAAAGGTGGCATCAGACATTAAAGACCATGTTGAGGGCTTATAGTCAACACTATCCAGATGAGTGGGAGAAGGGAATTCTGTTTGTACTTGTTGTGATCAGAGATGCACCAAATGAATCGACCAAATTCAGTCCATTTGAATCAGTTTTTAGTCATGAAGTGAAAAGATTGGTAAAATTGATTAAGGAGAAATTGTTAAGTCATAATTCAGAGAACACATATTTGGACTATGTGTCAAATTTTAGGGAACGATTGAATAGAGCAGGGGAGTTGGATGGACACCATTTAAAAGTATCACAGAATACAATGAAACAGGATAAGAAATCAAAAACTCGCAATTTTGCTATCAAGGATAAGGTGTTAGTGTTATTCCAGTGATAGGTGAATCTTTAAAAGCAACCTTGCAGTGACTAGAGCTCACCTATAGTAATGGTGCCAAAACCAAATGGTACCCAATGGTTATGTGTGCACCATCACAGAGTCAATGCAATTACAAAGACTGTGTTGAAAAGGTGGGACAAGCAACTTATATTTCTAAGTTTGACTTGTTCAGAGGATATTGGCAGGTACCTTTGTCAGAAAGAGCGAAGACATTTTCGGCTTTCATAATGCCAAATGGACTATCAGTTTAAAATCATGCCATTTGTTATGAAAAACACTCTAGCCATATTTCAGAGACTAACCAATAAGGTCATTTCTGGATTTCCCAATTGTGTAATTTATATTGATGCCCTGGTGATTTTTAGTCATACATGGAAGGAACAGATGCATCATTTATCGGAATTGTTTGATCAACTTTGGGAGGCAGGCTTGGTGGTAAACCTGGGTAAAAGTGAATTTTCCAAAGCCCAGTCACCTTCCTGGGCCATGGTATTGGACATGGACAAATTGCCCCACAAAGTGCAAAAAGAAAGGTCATTGGGGGGTTTCCTGTACCATTGACAAAAACAGCAGTACTACAGTTCCTGAGATCGAGTGGGTTTTATTGAACATTTGTACCAAATCTTAGCAGAGTGGCTGCTCCACTCACTGAATTGCCAAAGAGAGGCAAGAGGTTTCAATGGACAGCGGACTGTCAGAAGGCATTTCACAACCTAAAAGCGTTAACCACTACCCCCGTATTACCCACACCTAATTATGCAAAGCCATTCAAGGGAGCTATCGATTTGAGTGATGTGGTGTTGGTGCTGTACTCTTACAGGAAGATGACAAGAAGGTAGAAAGTGTCCTCCAGGAAACTGAACATTCATCAGCAGTAAAATTCCACAGTTGAGAAGGTGACTTTGAGCTTGGTGTTGGTGCTACAACATTTCAATATTTATGTTACCAGTAATGTATCTGAGACAATCACATACAATAATAATGTGGAGAAATTTAAGGACCAAAATTCCAGACTGTTTAAATGGAGATTGTTCTTACAGCCATTTAACTAGAAAACTGTTCATGTGGCAGGAGGAGAAAATGTGACATTTCGATGCATTATCAAGACTTGAATGAGAAACTGAAGTGTTCGGTGGCAGTGGGAAAACAGACTGAAACAGAATTTAGTGTCGAGAGGAAGGGCTTTTGCTCGAAACGTTGATTTTCTTGCTCCTAGGATGCTGCCTGACCTGCTGTGCTTTTCCAGCACCACACTCTTGACTCTAATCTCCCAGCATCTGCAGTTCAGACTTTCGCCAAGTTGATTGAAACAGAATGTAGTCATGCATGTTTACATGTTTATAGTCAATTTAATGTATATATGTGTTGTAGTGTACTAACAATTTAAAATTAAGGATTTTTAGAATGAAGACATTTTTGGATATTGATGGCTCATTTTAGTACAAGGGGGCATGTGCGATGATGCTACTCCTTTCACAAGATTAAACTGTTGTTAGTTTCTTTTTATGAGAGTTGTAAAAGCAGCAATTCCAAAATGTCTGGATTAAACTACTTGAGAATGCTTTCAAATTAAAAAAAAACTTGTACAATGAAAGGCAAGTGGCCAGTTCTCCCAACTCAGCTTTTCTCTGGTTTGGGTTGGTTTTTCCAAGCAGTTAGTTGTGAAGCTGCTGGACCCAAAGAAGCAGGTCCATGCTGATCCTCCCTCTCTCTGACATTCTCCTGTAAGAACCTGTGTTTGAATTTACCGTTTGCGCACAAGGGGTGTAAATGGATATTGTTGTAAATATTTGGAACAGCATCATTAAGTTGGGATAATCTGTTGGGTTTTTGGATAGATTGTTATTCTCTATTCAGTTATCTTTTGGTTGTGTTCCATTCGGTAATTCTATAAATAAATTCTGTTTTGTTTAAAACTAAGTGGTTGTGCTAGCTGCATCTTTCCTGTGTCACACATCTGGTTTCTTCTTTTTCCCTCAAAGCCGTTCCTTTTCTCAAGGTTACTATGTCCTTGGTTTTTATCTGAGGGGTAATAAACCGCTGTCGGATCCGATTAGACTGGTTTGGTACAGAGATTAAAGGGTATTGAGAGGCCTTTTTGTTTATATGTAAACAGATGAGACTTCAGGCCAAAGTGGTCATGTTTTAGAAGTGACCAGTATAATGAAAGGGGAGTGGTCAGCTATCTGGCTTAGCAGTTTAGTTCAGTCCAGAACTGTTTGGGAGTTCAACAGTGAGCTGCGTAGAAACTCTCTCTCTCCTTCTAACTTCAACCTGTAAGCATGTGTTCCACTTGTACTGGTTTTTAAGGGTGCTTGCTTATTGGGACTATTGTGTATATTCAGAACAGCATAATTAAGTCTAGTTTGGACAAACTCAGTTCTGTAGGGGTTCTTTATCCTGTCCTTTGTTTCATTGTGTAATTTTGTGAATAAATTTCTGTCTATTTTAAAATCGAGTAGTCAACCTAGCTACCTCACTCCGGATAATTTTCACTGTACACTTACTGAAACAAGTTGCACAATTATTCCTGAAGAAGGGCTTATGCCTGAAATGTTGACTCTCCTGCTCCTCTGATGCTGCCTGACCTGCTGTGCTTTTCCAGCGCCACACTTGTCGACTGAGGGGGGAGTGGAGGAAGAAGCATCTGGATGAGTACTTATAATACTAGGGCATTGTAGGCTATGAACCGAGTGCAGGTAAATGGGATTTGTGCAGTTTGGTGTTTATTGATTTGCATTGACATGGTGAGTCCTACATCAGTGCTGTATGACCCTATGGCTCTATTCTTCACCTTTCGAGGTGAAGATGGCTGTGTTTATCCTCTGGGGTGTTTAGCAGCTTTCCAGTGGGCTATTGGGTAACTGCTAAACTCAATTTGTGCCTTGAAAAGAGACATAGTAAAATAGTTGATGATACAATGCCAAGTGGGAATGCTAGCTGTGAAAAGGACAAAAAGCATTTGCAAAGAGGGAAGGGGTGGTAGTGTTGCGATATTGTCACTGGAGACTAGCCAGAAACTCAGGCCAATGGGTTCAAATTCCACATGGCAAATGGTGAAACTTGAATAAATGAAAATCTATAATTAAAATCTAGCCTATTGGTGTCCACATAACCATTGTTAATTATTGTAAAAGCCACCAGGTTCACTAATGTCCTTCAGGGAAGGAAATCAACTATCTTTACCTGGTCTGGCCTACGTGTGACTTCAAACCCACAGCAATATGGTCTTAAATGCCTTCCAAAATGGTTCAAGCAAGCCACTTAGTTAAGTGATAAACAGAGATGAGGAATACGTGCTGGCCTAGTCAGCAATGCTGTACATTTTTTTAAAAATCAGGTTTCGTGATTGGGCAATAAGGTGACAAATGGAATGTATGGAACAAAGAGATTTTACACCTTAGTAACAGAAGCAAAGAGTCCAGGAACAGTATTTGGCCACTTGGCTCTTGGAACCTGCTCCACTATTCAATATGATCATGGCTGATCATCAAACACAGTGCCCTCTTCCTGCCTTTCCACTATACCCTTTGACCCTTTCAGAGCCAAGAACTATATCTATCTCCTTTTTAAAAAAAAAATGATTTAGTTCAATCGCTTTCTCTGTTGGAGAATTTCACAGGCTGACCTTGCTCTGGGTGAAGAAATTTCTCCTTGTCTCAGTCTAAATGGCCTACCCTGTATCTTCAGATTGTGTTCCCTGATTCTGGAGTTCCCAATTGTTGGGAACATTTAGAACTGTAAGATACAGGAGTAGAATTAGGCGATTCAGCGAATCACGTCTGGTCCACCATTTAATTATGGCTGATACGTTTCTCAATCCCATTCTCCTGCCTTTTCCCTGAAACTCTTGATCTTCTTATAATCAAGAACCTATCCAACTCTGTCTTAAATACACTCAACAACTTGGTCTCCACAGCCCTCTGCAGCAATAAGGCCCATAGATTAACCAAATATGTGGTGCTGGAAACGCACAGCAGGTCAGGCAGCATTCGAGGAGCAGGAGAATCGCCGTTTCAGGTAAAAGCCCAGGAATGGGGATGTGAGCTGAAGATGTGAGGAGACAAATGGGGAGGTGGGGCTGGGGTGCAAGGTAAGCTGAGAGTGCAATAGGTAGATGGATGTGGGGGGTGATGGTGATAGGTCAGAGAGGAGGGTGGAGCGGATAGGTGGGAAGGAAGATGGATAGGTAGGACACGTCATGAGGGCAGTGCCAAATTGGAAGGTTGGAACTGGGATAAGGTGGGGGGAGGGGAAATGAGGAAACTGGTGAAATCCACATTGATGCCATTGGGTTGGAGGGTCCAGAGGCAGAAGATGAGGTGTTCTTCTGCAGACGTTGGTGGTAAGGGAGGGAACCCCATCACCAGAGATATATTTTTCTCCCTACCCCATCTGCTTTCTGTAAAGACCATTCCCTCCACGAGTTCCTCGTCAGGTCCATGCCCCCTACCAATCCATCCTCGCCTCCTGACACATTCCTCTGCCACTGCAGGAATTGCAAAGCCTGTACCCACACCTCCCCCCTCACCTCCATTCAAGGCCCCAAAGGAGCCTTCCACATCCATCAAAGTTTCACCTGCACTTCCACACATGTCATTTACATGTCAGTCAGTCTTTTTTGTGAATAGGTTGAAAATAAAGGTATTTGGATTTATAACACAGACCAACTAGATTACTTTGTTGTTTAATTTTTGCTCTCCCAAAATTATTAAGAAATTGCTCAGCCTTGCAAATCTGTGTCAAGAATTGATTGTTTGCAGAGTCTGGGATTGGTTTTTCAAAAGTCTGGTTAAGAACTACTTAGGCCAATTTTGAGGGTCTTTGATGGCTGTATTTTTATTGTGTTGCAAATACAGAGGTAAAAAGGTTGGTTCGACTGTCTGTGTTCTATGTCATAATATTATAAAGGCCAACATACCATTTGCCTCTTTACCACTAGCTATACTTTTATGCTTACTTTCAGGAACTGGTGTATAAGGACACCCAAATCTCATTGCATCTCCCTCTTCCCCAATAAGCAACAATTTGATTTCAGATAGTCAACATGGTTTCGTCAAGGGCATGTCTCACAAACCTCATTGAGTTTTTTGAGAAGGTGACCAAGCATGTAGATGAGGATAGGGCAGTTGACGTGGTATACATGGACTTCAGTAAAGCCTTTGATAAGGTTCCACATGGTAGGCTGATGGAGAAAATGCAGAGGCATGGAATTGAGGGTGATTTAGCAGTTTGGATTAGAAACAGGCTTCCTGAAAGAAGGCAACAAGTGGTGATTGATGGAAAATATTCAGCCTGGAGTCCGGTTACTAGGTCCGGTGTACCACAATGATCTGTTTTGGGACCACTGCTGTTTGTCATTTTTATAAATGACTTAGACGCAGGCATAGGTGGGTGCATTAGTAAATTTGTAGATGACACTAAAGTTGGTGGAGTAGTGGACAGTTTGGAAGAATGTTACAGGTTGCAGGGGGACTTGGATAAACTGCAGAATTGGGCTGAGATGTGGCAAATGGAGTTCAATGCAGCTAAATGTGAGGTGATGCACTTTGGGAAGAATAACAGGAAGGCAGAGTACTGGGCCAATGGAAAGATTCTTGGTAGTGTGGATGTGCAGAGGGATCTAGGAGTCCATGTGCATAGATCCCTGAAGTTTGCCATCCAAGTGGATAGTGCTGTTAAGGAGGCATATGGTGTGTTAGGTTTCATTGGTAGAGGGATTGAGTTCTGGAACCGCAGTATCATGCTGCAACTATACAAAACGCTGGTGCGGCCACACTTGGGAATACTGTGTACAGTTCTGGTCGCCCCATTACAGGAAGGATGTGGAAGTATTGGAAAAGGTGCAGAGGAGATTTACCAGGATGTTGCCTGGTCTGGAGGGAAGATCTTATGGGGAAAAGCTGAGAGACTTGGGTCTGTTCTCATTGGAAAGAAGAAGGCTAAGGGGGATTTGATAGAGACATACAAGATGATCAGAGGATTAGATAGGGTAGACAGTGAAAGACTTTTTTCCTAGGATGATGATGTCAGCTTGTACGAGAGGGCATAACTACAAATTGAGGGGTGATAGATTTAAGACAGATGTCAGAGGCAGGTTCTTTACGCAGAGAGTGGTAAGGGCATGGAATGCCCTACCTGCTAATGGAGAAAGTGAGGTCTGCAGATGCTGGAGATCAAAGTTGAAACTTTATTGCTGGAACAGCACAGCAGGTCAGGCAGCATCCAGGGAACAGGAGATTCGACGTTTCGGGCACAGGCCCTTCTTCAGGAATGAGCAGAGAGTGTTCAGCAGGAGAAGATAAAAGGTAGGGAGGAGGGACTTGGAGGAGGGGCGTTGGAAATGTGATAGGTGGAAAGAGGTCAAGGTGAGGGTGATAGGTCCCATACTCCGACCTATCACCCTCACCTTGACCTCTTTCCACCTATCACATTTCCAACGCCCCTCCTCCAAGTCCCTCCTCCCTACCTTTTATCTTCTCCTGCTGAACACTCTCTGCTCATTCCTGAAGAAGGGCCTGTGCCCGAAACGTCGAATCTCCTGTTCCCTGGATGCTGCCTGACCTGCTGTGCTGTTCCAGCAATAAAGTTTCAACTGCTAATGGAGTCAACTCAGCCACACTAGAGAGATTTAAACAATCCTTAGATAAGCACATGAATGATGATGGGATAGTGTAGGCGGACGAGCTAAGAATAGTTCACAGGTCGGCGCAACATCGAGGGCCAAAGGGCCTGTTCTGCGCTGTATTGTTCTATGTTCTATGTTCTAAATTACCATTCAGAAAGTAATCTGTCTTCCTGTTCTTGCTACCAAAGTCAATACTTCATCTGCCACGTATTTGCCCACTCATTCAATTTGTTCAAATCACACTGAAGCATTTCTGCATCCTCCTCACAGTCCACCTTCTCACCTCGCTGCAAACTCAGAGATACTGCATTTAATTCACTCATCTAAATCATTCATATATATTGTGAATAGCTGAGGTCCAAGCAATGACCCATTTCTACTGACTCTTTGTTTCCTGTTTGTGAACCAATTCTCCATCTATGTCAGTACACTATCCCCAATCTCATACGTTTTCATATTGTATTCTAATCTCTTGCATTGGACCTTATTGAAAGCATTCTTGCAGTCCAAGTAAAGCACATCCAGGGATTCCCCCTTATCAATTGTATTAGTTACATCCTCAAAAAAAAACTTTCATGCTTCTCCATATCCCTTGACATTTTTAGTGTCTTGAAATATGTACATTTCTTTCTTAAGAATGTTCAGACTTGGCCTCCACAATTTTATGTGGTGGAGAATTCCACAGCTTCACCACTCTCTGAGTCAAGAAATCCCTCCTTTCTCAATCCTAAATGATGTACCCTACATCCAGAGCCAATGAGCCCCTTGTTGTAGACCGACCATGAGAAGAAACATTATCCCTGAATCCAGTCGATCCAGCCCTATCCGAATTTTATACATTTCAAGGTTATTCTGGCTCCCTCCAACTCTATTCTTCCAGATTGCAGTGAATACAAGCCTAGTTAAAACAATCGCTCTTATCCAACAATCCTGCTATCCCAGAAATCAGTCAGGTATGGCAAGTCAACCCTTTCATCGATACGGAAACTCAGACTGTATTCACTACTTCAGGTGTGGCCTTACCAAGATCCATTTAGACTGGAGTAAGACAGCCTTGTTTCTGTATTCACATGTTCTTGCATGAAAGACTAACATACTATTTGTCTTCCGAGCTGCATGCTACACTTAAATTCTTGCTTTCAGTGACTGGTGTAGAAGGATATCCAGGCCCTTTCTACATCAACATTTCCCTGTCTAATTTTTCTATGTTTCTTTTATATCCAGGTGGATAACATCACACTTGTCCAGGATGTACTGCATCTGCCATGTGTTTACCAATCACCCAATCTGTTTGAATCATCTTGTAGCCTCTTTACATCCTTCTCACCACTCACAATCCTAACGAGCTTTGTGTCGGCAGCAAATATCTTCAATCCCTGCAATACCCCACCAGGTGCAGTCTGTTTGAAAAACACCCATTTATTCCTGTACATTGTGTTTTTCTGTTGCTGACCATTTCTCATACCATGTCAATATATTAAAGTCAATTCCATGTGCTTTAATTTCACACACTTACATCTTAATATTAAAAAACTGGCACCAATATTTGTCCATGGAAATATACCTACCCAGTTGCATGTGTTCTGCTAGTTCATTGATGTTTGCATGTTTCTCTGTGTAAACAGATTTGTAGCTGTTGATAAAGGCAAGGTAAGATTTGGGAGTTATATGTGTTCTTCGTCGATATCTGAAAAGTATGAATGTGAAGGACTTATTATTGTGCAGTTATGTACACTGTATTTCAACAGTAATAAAACATCTGTGAGCCTGATGAGATATCTTAAATTGAATTTATGCATTTACTGTTGTCATTATTCTTCCTATATTGCTTATCAATTGTATCTATTTTTGCTGGAAAATATCTTGAACAAAAATATAACCAGTTGAATATAAAAGACAGCATAAACCCTCAGTAGCAATGTAATCTTCATTTACTTCTTTAATGCAATTGTTTCCAGAAGTATCCAACATCTCAGAAACCTCTTAAACTACGTTTGTACCTTCTAAATAATTTAAGACAACCATTAAGTCAGAGACGTTATAAATGTGTACCTGTCACTCTGTGCCTCCCTACAAGCAAAGTACCTGGCAAAAGAAGATCAAGGAGCAACAAGACCCAAAAAATCAAAAGGATTGTTTTAATAAACTCTGTCGACTAGAGATCATTGAACTTCCTTCCCAATCTTTCATTCTATCCATCACTCTGATGATTTTGTCTGTCTGTCTGTATTTGTAGGGGGTGGTTTTATAAAGTAACTAGAGTTTTAACTAGTGGGGTCATATGCTGGAAGTTCATAATTGTACATTTGTAGCTAGAATTTATTTGTTTGGAATAAATCCTTGGAGTAAAAAAACCCTTGTTAATTCTTAAAGCCTGCTCAGTACTTTCTGTCACCCTGCGTCTAAAATCACACAAATTGGGGAATTCTGTGAACTTTTATCATATCTTTAACATTCATGTTGACTCCAGAAATAGGGGTCTTGATTTCAAGCTCCATATCCCAGTGAAACATAACGCCAAGCCATCTAGTTTTGAGATTTTGGAGTGGTGGTACAGAACTGCATTCTACTGACTATTTATCTTGTTTCCCTCTACTCATTATATTTGTGTGTCTGTTTTCTTTGTGTATCCGTGTATGTGTGTGGAAGTTACAAAAGGGGTAAAGTTGAAATTACTTAAATTGGAAATCACATCTTTTATTGTATTAAAGAAATAATTGGACACAAAATGTTAACTCTGTTTCACTCTCCACAGATGCTGCCAGACCTTATGTGTTTCTCTCACACTTTATGTTTTTAGTTCTGTATTTGACTCTTGCTGCTTAAGTTACACATTAATAGATTAGCAGTTCACATTGTATTGCAGTTTACTATTGGTTAAAGACGGTTTACTTAAAATAAGTGGTAATTTTGCTATCAATGGGAGAAACTGTAGTGTATATTCTTTTACATAGAAATATCAAAAATAAGAGCAAGAGTAGGGCATTCGGCGCTACCATTCATTATGATAATGGCTTATCAGCCAACTCAGTATCCTGTTCCTGTTTCTCCCCATTTCCTTTGATACCTTTAGTTCCAAGTGTTATATCCAACTCCTTCTTAAAATCATATAATATTTTGGCCTTAACTGATTTCTATGGTACTGAATTCCATTGGCTCACTGCTCTCTGATTGAAGAAATTTCTCCTCATTTCAATCGTAAATGATTTACCCTGTTTCCTCAGACTGTGGCACATGGTTCTGAACTTCCCCATTGTTAGGAACATCTTTCCTGCATCTACCCAAATAAGTAGAATGGATGGCTTTGAGGTATGTAGAGAAGAGGTGTTGGAAATCCTGGAAAAGGTGAAAATAGATAAGTCCCCTGGGCCTGATGGCATTTATCCTAGGATTCTCTGGGAAGCAAGGGAGGAGATTGCAGAGCCATTGGCCTTGATTTTTATGTCCTCTTTGTCTACAGGAGTAGTGCCAGAAGACTGGAGGATAGCAAATGTGGTTCCCTTGTTCAAAAAGGGGGGTAGGGATAACCCTAGTAACTATAGGCCGGTGAGTCTCACTTCTGTTGTGGGCAAAATCTTAGAGAGAATTGTAAGGGATAGGATTTATGAACATCTGGATAGGAATAATGTGATCAAGGATAGTCAGCATGGTTTTGTGAAGGGCAGGTCGTGCCTCACAAACCTTATTGAATTCTTTGAAAAGGTGACGAAGGAGGTTGATGAGGGGAAAGCGGTAGATGTGGTATATATGGATTTTAGTAAGGCATTTGATAAGGTTCCCCATGGTAGGCTACTGCAGAAAATACGAAGATATGGCATTGAGGGTGAGTTGGAGGTTTGGATTAGGAATTGGCTGGATGGAAGAAGACAGAGGGTAGTAGTTGATGGCAAAGTTTCTTCATGGAGTGCCGTCACTAGCGGTGTTCCGCAAGGATCTGTTTTGGGACCATTGCTGTTTGTCATTTTTATAAATGACCTGGAAGAGGGGTTAGAAGGTTGGGTGAGCAAGTTTGCGGATGATACGAAAGTCGGAGGAGTTGTTGACAGTGAGGAAGGATGTGGCAGGTTACAGCAGGATATAGAGAAGCTGCAGAGCTGGGCAGAAAGGTGGCAAATGGAATTCAATATAGCTAAGTGTGAGGTGATTCACTTTGGGAAGAATAACAAAAAGATGGGGTACTGGGCTAATGGTCGGATACTTGGTAGTGTGGATGAGCAGAGGGATCTTGGTGTCCATGTACACAGATCTCTGAAAGTTGCCACCCAGGTAAATAGTGCGGTGAGGAAGGCATATGGCGTACTGGCTTTTATTGGTAGAGGAATTGAGTTCCGGAGTCCTGAGGTCATGATGCAGTTGTATAAGACTCTGGTGCGGCCGCATCTGGAATATTGTGTGCAGTTTTGGTCGCCATACTATAGGAAGGATGTGGAGGCACTGGAACGGGTGCAGAGGAGGTTTACCAGGATGTTGCCTGGTATGGAAGGAAGATCGTATGAGGAAAGACTGAGACACTTGGGGCTGTTTTCATTAGAGAAAAGAAGGTTTAGGGGTGACTTGATTGAGGTGTACAAGATGATTAGGGGGTTAGATAGGGTTGACAGTGTGAACTTTTTCCCGCGTATGGAGTCGGGTATTACAAGGGGGCATAGCTTTAAATTAAGGGGGGGGTAGATATAGGACTGAAGTTAGGGGTAGGTTCTTCACTCAGCGAGTCGTAAGTTCATGGAATGCCCTGCCAGTAGCAGTGGTGGACTCTCCCTCTTTATGGGCATTTAAGCGGGCATTGGATAGGTATATGGAGGATAATGGGTTAGTATAGGTTAGGTGGGCTTGGATCGGCGCAACATCGAGGGCCAAAGGGCCTGTACTGCGCTGTATTCTTCTATGTTCTATGTTCTACCCTATCCAGTCTTGTTGGAATTTTATTGGTTTCTATCAGATTCCACTTATTCTTCTGAACTCTAGCAAATATAATCCTAACTGATTCAATCCCTCCTTATATATCAGTCCCACCATCCCAGGAATTAGTCTGGTAAACTTTGTTGGACTTCCTCCCAAGCCATAACATCCTTCTTCAGATAAGGAGACCAAAATTGCACACAATAATCCAGGTGTTGTCTTTCCAAGGCCTTTTACAATTACAGCAAGGCATCCCTATCTTGCTACGAAGGGCAGTATACCATTTGCCTTCTTCACCACTTGTTGCATCTGCATGCTTACTTTCAACAACTGGTGTACAAGGACACCCAGCTCTCATTCCACCTCCCCCTTTCCCAATATATTGCCTTTCAGATAATAATCTGCCTTGGTGTTTTTGCTATCAAAGTGGATAATTACACATTTGTTCACATCAAACTTCATCTGTCATGCATTTACTCACTCACTCATTTTTTAAATCATGCTTTGTGTCCTCCTCACAGTTCCCTATCTCACCTAGTTGCAAACACGGAGATATTCTAAATTACATTCAAAGCAAGCCTTGTTGATCCAATCTCTCTTCCGCAGTAATCTTACTATCACAGGAATCTTTTGGTGCTCCATCTCCGCACTGGCACGTCAATCCTTTCTTAGTTAAGGAGACCAAAACTGCATACAATATTTAAGGTGTGGTCTTACTAAGGTCCAGAAAGACAGCAGTGAGACATCCTTACTTCTGCATGTACATTCTCTTTCAATAAAGGCCAATATACCCTTTATCTTCTGAACTGCTTGCTGCACTTGAACTCTTACTTCCAATAACCAGTGTAGAAGGACACCCAGGCCTTTGGTACATCAACATTTCCCAATTTATTACCTATAATAGGTGTCCCTGTACCTCAAGTACCAGCAGTTTATGAAGGCAGCTCACCACCACCGTCTGAAGCGTAATTAGGGATGGACAATAAACAGCCAACAACGCCCACATTTCATGAATATAATAACAGGCTTAAATCTTATTTATATCAGTTTGCACCCATGTCGTTATGTCCTAACCCCACAACCTACATTAAATAGTCTGTTGTACCTTGTACATATATGAGATTGAGATGGTCATCAATAAATAAATCATCACTAATCAAAACATACCTCTGAAAATAGTCCTCACATGTTTGATAAACCCTGTCATGAAACAAACCCATTGTTGCTACCAATTGGGCTTTGACCTCGGCTGAGCAGGCGATGTAAAAACCAGAAAGGAAATAGTTTGAGACAGCCACCAATGCCTCTCTGGGCCAGCGACTGAACCAATCCATTGTGCAACCAGAGATCAGACCGGGGAACTTCAGTGCACGTGATCGAAACTTTTCACCAACCTAGCATCCAGAAAAAGAAACTCAGAAATCTGCAAACTATATACACATAAAATACATATATTTATTAAAAAACTACCGACACTACTAACATACAAAATGAACCACATTCGGAAGCAAGAAATCTAAAAAAGGTTGCTGGGAAGTCTCTGTACTTCTGTCATTGGAAAGATACAGCATTAGAAACTCTTATTTAAGATATTATAGCAGGACACTTAGAAAACAAGCAAGGTAATTGGGCAGAGTCAACATGGTTTTGTGAAAGAAAAGTCATGTTTAACAAAGTTGTTGGAATTCTTTAAAGAAGTAATACATTCAATGGATAAAGAGGAATTATGGTAAATATTAAGTATTATACATAAATTTTCAGAAGACATTTGATAAGGTGCCACAACAAAGGCATTGCAGTAAATGAAAACTTATGGTCTAGTGGGTAACAAAGGAATATTGGCTGATATTAAGGAGTAGTGCACCGTAAATTAAAACTTGCCTTTTCCAGAGGCCAATATACTATCCCATTTACCTTCCTAGTTGCTTGTTGCACTGGCCTGTTTGCTTTCATTGACTGGTGTACAAGGATATCCAGATCTGTTTGTATATCAAACTCCTCAATATATAGTTAAAAATCACACAACACAAGATTATAGTCCAACAGGTTTAATTGGAAGCACACTAGCTTTCGGAGCGACGCTCCTTCATCAGATGATCGTCACTTTCACATGAGGACCAGTCTTATCTTCTCCATAACAATGTTAAAACTTACGGAATTATAATCGCTGTTCTCAAAATGCTCCCCCACTGAAACTTTGATTACCTGGCCAGGCTTATTCCCCAGTACAAGGTCTAGTGCAGCCCCTTATCTAGTTGGACTATTCACATATTATTTCAAGAAACTCTCCTGGAAGCACCTAATAAATTCTGCTCCATCTAAGCCCGTGGTACTGAGAGTACCAGTTAATATAGGGGAAGTTAAAATCACCATTACCAACTCTGTTGTTTTTAATATCTTTCCATGATGTGCTTACATATCTGTTTCTCTATCTCCTGCTGGGTATTAGGAGGCCTATGGTTTAACCCCACCATAGTGAGTACACCTTTCTTATTCCTGAGTTCTACCCATAAGGCCTTACTGGATGAGCCTTCATAGATGCCCTCTCTCAGAACAGGTATGACGTTCTCCTTAATCAGTGATGCAACTCCCCCAGTCCTTTTACATCCCTTTTGATCTCACCAGAAACATCTAAATCCCAGAATTCTGAGCTGTCAGTCCTGTCCTTGTCTCAACTAAGATTCTGTAATTATTACCACATTGTAGTCCCATGTATTAATCCAGGCTTTAAGCTCATCTCCTTTACCTGTTGTACTCCTTGCATGAAAATAAATACACTTTAGATCACCAGTCCCGTCATCTTCATTAACCTGGCCCTGACTTTTCTACCTACTGACTTAATCTCTACTTTCTCAGTCACTTCACATGCTGATCTACTGCTCTGCTTCCCATCTCTTTGCCAAAACACAAACAAATCAGCCATAGATTTATTGAATGATGGAGGTGGAGCAGGATCAAGGGCTAAATGATCTACTTCTGCTCCTATTCCCATGTTCAGCAGGGACACAAGGAGACAAAATCTACTCTATCTCTTGATGAAGCAAAACTCTACATTCAAGAGATTTACCTGCTCATGTGCGCAATACCAACTTTGAGAATTGATATCGCCATTAGTAGTTCTGAATTCAGAGCAGTTGCAGATGTAACCAAGCTAATATCTCCCAATGTTTCTCTGTGACTGCAGCAGTAGAAAATGCAAAATAGCTATGAGCATATCCTGATCAGTGAGAGGTGACAGATGACATAAAATTACTGACCTCCTTCAAGGAGCACAGAGGAAAGTGAGGGGACTATGCCTTTTGAGCTTGGAGAGTGAAGGGAATGTGCCTTCTGCCTGAACTGATGGGGAGATTGAATATCAGCAGCCATCTGATGAAAAGGCCCCACTCTCCTCTTTCCAGGTGTACAGGAAGCAATAACATCTTAAGAACACCCAAGGTAAGTGTGGCAGCTTGACACACTAAGAGGTTTTTGAGGTTTTCATGGCAACCTTCAATCCCTGTCTTGGAAACCTAAAAGATAAGCCTCAACCCTAGCACATCCAACACCACACCTGAGAAGCAAGAGTGAAGAGCCCCAGAGGATTCTTTGCCTTCCTTTCCACGCTCTACCAGGACAGAGACAGTCACCATGATACGTAATCTATCTATTTAAGGTTCTGAACTTGTAATACAGTGAGGAACTGACCGGAGAGAAGCAGAGGACAACATGTAGATTAGTTCTAGCTCTGTTGATAAAATATTCATATAAATTGTCAAAAGTAGGAGGAATGCGAGGTGCTTCTTTCTTCATCGGTGCAATCAGGGATTGAGTGATCTCATCAAGTTCATCCCGAGCAAATAAATTTGATACCTATCAAAGAGAAAAAAAACCAAACAAATTAAATATACAGTGCCTCAAAAAGGATCTTCTGGAAGAGTGATAGTGTCCCAACCTCTGGGCCAAAAGTCAAGTCCCATCTGCTTCAGAGATGTGTCATAACATTTCTGATCAGGTTGTTTAGAAAAGATCTATTATTCCTCACATGTATTATTGGATTCAGTTTTACTCCATTCAAATGGCTTATTATAGTTGATAAGCTAGTTATTTTTAGCAGGTTTACTTTAACCTTTGTAATGTTTCAAATTGCAAAAGTGGAGTTACGTGGGGTGAATGGACACCTGAAATCATAGAAGTGAGATCCATCAGGTCACTGCACCATTTCAAACAAGTGAATATTTTCTATTTTACAACAAGAATGAGCTTTTTATTCCAACTCCAGTTACATTGCTGAATGATTCAGGAAGAATCCTGTACTAATCCTGAACATTGAGAGGATCCAGCCAAATACAGTGCAGCTGCCTTATCCACGGGTCTGATTACCAGGGTTTCAGTTATCTATGGTTTACAATGGCCCAAACATATTACAAGGAACATTCCAGAACCAGGTACCGGGGGCTGTCGGGAAGGTAATTTTCCCATTTAAATAAATGGGTTCGTACCTATCTGCAGTTTTGGACTTCCATGGTAGGTCCTGGAACGTATGTCCTGTGGGTACAGTGGGACTACTGTACCTCAGGTGAATGATGCTGAAAAATGTGTTGCTGGAAAAGCGCAGCAGGTCAGGCAGCATCAAAGGAGCAGGAGAATCGACATTTCGGTCATAAGCCTTTCTTCAGGAATGAGGAGGGTGTGCCAAGCAGGCTAAGATAAAAGGTAGGGAGGAGGGACTTGGGGGAGGGGCGGTGGGAATGTGATAGGTGGAAGGAGGTTAAGGTGAGGGTGATGGGCCGGAGAGGGGTTGGGGGCGGAGAGGTCAGGAAGAAAATTGTAGGTCAAGAAGGCGGTGCTGAGTCCGAGGGTTGGGACTGAGAAAAGGTGGGGGAGGGGAATTTTTTATTTCAGGGCAGAGGAGATGACCTGGGGGGTGCAGTGAGAGATTTATTTCAGGGCAGAGGAGATAACCTGGGAGGTGCAGTGAGATCTCTCACTGCACCTCCCAGGTTATCTCCTCTGCCCTGAAATAAAAAACTGCATCCGCTGCACCCGATGTGGCCTCCTATACATTGGGGAGACAGGTCGCCTACTTGCGGAACGTTTCAGAGAACACCTCTGGGACACCCGCACCAACCAACCCAACCGCCTCGTGGCTGAACACTTTAACTCCCCCTCCCACTCCGCCAAGGACATCCAGACCCTTGGCCACCTTCATCACCAGACCCTGGCCACACGACGCCTGGAGGAAGAGTGCCTCATCTTCTGCTTAGGAATCCTCCAACCACACGGGATGAATGCAGACTTCTCCACCTTCCTCATTTCCCCTCCCCCCACCTTTTCTCAGTTCCAACCCTCGGACTCAGCACCGCCTTCTTGACCTACAATCTTCTTCCCGACCTCTCCGCCCCCACCCCCTCTCCGGCCTATCACCCTCACCTTAACCTCCTTTCACCTATCGCATTCTCAACGCTCCTCCCCCAAGGCCCTCCTCCCTACCTTTTATCTTAGCCTGCTTGGCACACCCTCCTCATTCCTGAAGAAGGGCTTATGCCCGAAACGTCGATTCTCCTGCTCCTTTGATGCTGCCTGACCTGCTGTGCATTTCCAGCAACACATTTTTCAGCTCTGATCTCCAGCATCTGCTGTCCTCACTTTCTCCTAGTTGATTTTAACCTACTGCGAATCCTCTTGCAAGGATGCCTTCCTTGAAGAAGCTCTCCTCCTCCCTCTACAAAGATCTCAGTGAGCCCCTCTCTCACTGCACCCCCAGGTCATCTCCTCTGCCCTGAAATAAAAATCCTTCATCATTTCCGCCACCTCCAAACAGACCCCACCACCAAGGATATATTTCCCTCCCCCCCCACTGTCAGCGTTCTGGAAAGACCACTCCCTCCGTGACTCCCTCGTCAGGTCCACACCCCCCACCAACCCAACCTCCACTCCCGGCACCTGCCCCTGCAACCGCAAGAAATGCAAAACCTACGCCCACACCTCCCCCCCCCGCCAACTGCCCTCCAAGTCCCCAAGGGGTCCTTCCATATCCGTCACAAATTCACCTGCACCTCCACACACATCATTTACTGCATCCGCTGCACCCGATGTGGCCTCCTCTACATTGGGGAGACAGGCCGCCTACTTGCGGAACGTTTCAGAGAACACTTCTGGGACACCCGCACCAACCAACTCAACCGCCCCGTGGCTGAACACTTTAACTCCCCCTCCCACTCTGCCAAGGACATACAGGTCCTTGGCCTCCTCCATTGCCAGACCATGGCAACATGACACCTGGAGGAAGAGCGCCTCATCTTCCGCTTAGGAACCCTCCAACCACAAGGGATGAATGCAGATTGCTCCACCTTCCTCATTTCCCCTCCCCCCACCTTTTCTCAGTCCCAACCCTCAGACTCAGCACCGCCTTCTTGACCTACAATCTTCTTCCCAACCTCTCCGCCCCCAACCTCTCTCCAGCCTATTACCCTCACCTTAACCTCCTTCCACCTATCGTATTCCCAATGCCCCTCCCCCAAGTCCCTCCTCCCTATCTTTTATCTTAGCCTGCTTGGCACACCCTCCTCATTCCTAAAGAAGGGCTTATGCCCGAAACGTTGATTCTCCTGCTCTTTTGATGCTGCCTGATCTGCTGCACTTTTCCAGCAACACATTTTTCAGCTCTGATCTCCAGCATCTGCAGTCCTCACTTTCTCTCAGGTAAATGATGACACCTTCAACAATGCAGCACTCTCTCAGTGAACTGGAGCAAAATCTTTTTTTGAGTTCAATTCTTGGAGTGAGCCTTCACCTGTGAAATGCCCAACTTTCTTACTCAGAGGTGAGAATACTACCAACAGTCACATCTTGCATGCATTCCAAGTATCTTTCACCATTCTGAGTTACTTTTCTCAGATCCAAGTAATATCTTCACGCCTGCCCACTGAATGCCATCAGCCATAGTTCAGAAGCATCTCCTCATATATGAACACTTCCTTGATGTCCTCAGCCTCTGAAGTAAAGTGTTGACATTTAAGTGAAGTTCCACTTTCACACTGCAGAATTTGAATCCGTGCTGCAGGCCTAATGTTTTGACTCTGATCAAACTTCCTTCTCCTCTCCAGCACGGGTTCTTGGAATTGATACGCCTAACGATTGTAAAGATTGACTGATTCTGGAAGCCAAGACAAAGGAATACCATCTCATTGAATGGCATTGCAGAAATGTTGGGCTGAATGGCCTACTTCTGCTCCTATGTCTTGTGGTTTTATTGTTTACATTCTGGCATGTTTATATTTCATTATACAATTACAAATAATCCAGTTAGAATTTTTAAATTTAACTATCGGATGAATACTAAGAACTAATGGCTACAGCAGCAGTATATACATATACATATACATTAAAATAAATGGTTGAAAATATTAAATCAGGAGACAGATGTAAAAGAAACATAACGCTCAGGCTGTAAGAAAATTAAGAAATTAAATACCTCTCCAGAAGAAAGTACATTGTTGAGATATTCAAGAAAGGACTCTTCCTTGATTTCATTATCAGTGAATATGAAAGTGATTCCCTTGCCTTCTGCCCCAGCTGTTCTGTACAATATCTTCAAGTCGTCCATTAGATTGCTAACGTTGTACGCCCTGACAGAAGCAATAAAATTACACATCTTACAAAAATAACCACTTACATATATGCACATTTTGAACATCGAAACAAGATGTCACATAAGGGGAGATTGAGATTGCATCCCAAAATCTTAGTGAAAGATTTGGCACGATCAAAGGTATTTCAGAGTACAAGGTTTACTCCAGCTGTAATGACTATTAAGGCGATGCATACTCTTGTATAGACATGTGATTTTTTTTTTAATAGGTATTTTTATTGAAAAAAGGAAATTTTAAAAGATTTTTTTTACAAAATTACATAAGTAATACAAACAAGTATAAGCACCAATATAAAATTAAATAAATAAGAAAAAGGAAAAGAATAATAACCGAAACAAGAAAAATTGAAAAACCCAACTAACTACTGATCTATCCTACAAACAACCAAAATATAAAATAGGATATCATACATTGCTAGCGATAAACAACAGAATAATTAAATAACTAAGTACATGCTCAAACTAGATTTACATCAAGTCATAATGAAACCCGTATTTATACGGGATTCCTCCTCCCGGGTGTCCCCGGACCAGCCAGAACCACTACCACAGCCAGACAAAAACCCTGGGCAACATGGCCGAAATATCTGTGTCAATATAGTTCAAAAGGGCTGCCATATTTTATAGGAGAAAGTGAGGACTGCAGAATTTGTTTTCCCAAGCAGGCTAATTCAGTTTTTTGGTGCACCATATTTGTGAGAAGTCAAGGGGGATATATTCCATGATTATTAACCTGTGCCAGTTCAAAAGTCCTGGAGGGCCTTCAGCTGCCCAGTTCACTAAAATATTTTTCCTTGCACAAAAGGAGAGAATGGAAAATAGTTTCCTCCCGTGTACATCCAGGGAGGGAAAATCTGAAAAGCTCAAGAGTAGAGACACTGGATCCGATCTAATCTCCATACCCAAGATCTCTGTCAAGGCATTTGCTACTCTGTCCCAATATCTGCAGATCTTATGGCATGTCCATAGGCAATGCGTGAGAGTGACAACTTCTATTTTGCATTTAGGACACATTGGGGATGCTCCTACCTTAAATTTTGTAAGTCGTTCAGGTGCTATATGAGCCCTGTGGAGTATCTTTAATGGAATATCTTGAGCTCTATTACAAATAGAGACCTTTCTGGCATTTTCCCAGATGTCCTCCCACATTGCTGAAGAGATTTCTAACCCCAATTCTTGGTTCCACATTTTAAATAATCATTCCATGTCTTTCGATACCTCATTAAATAATGAGTGATAAAGAGTACTGACCGAGGCGGCCCAATCGGCCATAGCACTCTTCTTTCCCTATCCGATTTGTGGGGATTGCCTATCGGTGTGGTCTTCTTCTGTATATAATCTCTTATTTGGAAATACCGAAAAAGGTCCCGGTTAGGCTGTCCAAACTTATGGTGCAACTGCTCAAAAGACGTCATAACCTCCCCATCGAACAGGTCCCCCAAGCAAGAGATACCTCTGCATTTTTAAGTTTTAAATGTAGTGTCTGTCAGCCCTGACTGAAATCCCGATGCTCCCACTATAGGAGTATAAGGGGAGGTTTTTTTGCAGGTTACCCTCATCTTGTTGCATTATCCTCCAGGCTTTAATTGTATTTAATACAATGGAGTTTTTGCAATAGTCCATAATAGCTCTCATCTTATCCATAAATAAAAGATTGATGTGGGGACACTTTGCTTGGGAGGTCTCAATGTCTAACCAAATTGATTGTGGGTCACAAGAGACCTGATCAGCTACATAAGATAATAAAGAGCTCAACTGATACCTCCTAAAGTCTGGGAAGTCCAGTCCTCCCCTTGCCTGTGGAAGCTGCAGCTTTTCTAATCTGATAAGGGGCCATCTGTGATTCCAGATAAAGGAACCAAGCCAGCTGTGGAGCTTAAGCAACGCCAATCTCGGCAACATCAGAGGGAGCATTCTCATAGGATATAGAAGACGAGGTAGAATATTCATTTTAACCACGGCTACTCTGCCTAACCAGGATATTGGGAGAGCTCTCCAGCGTTGAAGGTCCTGCCTTATTTTCTCTAATAGGTGTACAAAATTGGCTTTGTACAGCTGACCAAATACTGGGGTGATAAAAATACCTAAGTATAGAAAACCTTCCAGTGACCACCAAAAGGGAAAACAAGATCCATCTCGTAAGTTGGATATACAGGCGAGATCACCCAACGCCATGGCCTCCGATTTCATAAAATTGATTTTATAGCCTGTGAACATGCTAAATAGATTGGCCACTTGAATTAGGCAGGGCATGGATATCAAAGGATCACTTAAGAAAAGGAGGACATCATCTGCATAGAGAGTAATCTTATGTTTACCTGAACCAACCCTTGGGTATGGGTCGGGTATGTTAGGGTCAGTTTGTATAGCTTCCGCTAGTGGTTTGATTACTAGCGTGAATAATAATGGTGAGAGAGGACATCCCTGATGACAGCCCCTATCAATACTGAAGCTATCCATACCTAAACCATTGGTGATCACACCTGCTTTGGGGTGATTGTATAATACTGAGACCCATTTAGAAAATACCTCTCCGACACCAAACCTTTCCAGTGTATAAAAAAAATGACCATTTTACCCGATCAAAAGCCTTCTCTGCGTCCAAGGAGGAAACTAATTCCAGTATTCTTCCCTGTTGACAGGCTTGTATCATATTTAAGACCCTTTCAATATTATTTGTTGATCTGCGGCCCTTAATAAACCCCATCTGGTCCTCTTTTATGATGTATGGTAAGACCCTCTCCAATCTTAATGCTGACATTTTAGAAAGAATTTTAAAATCCACATTTAGCAAGGATATTGGTCTATATGATGAGCAATCTTCTGGGGCCTTTCTTATTTTTAAGAATGAGAGAGATATTTGCTTCTCTCAATGAAGGCGGAAGGCAGCCCTGACCATGTGAGTAATTATACATATTTATAAATGGCCCAGCCAGTTCCCCTACAAATTCTTTATAAAACTCAACCTGGAATCCATCTTATCCAGGGGCTTTGCCACTCTGAAGCTGTCTAATTGTGTCGAGTAGGGGATTCTATAATTAGGGGGACAGATAGTATCCTTTGCAAGCCGGATCGGGAGTCTCGCATGGTGTGTTGCCTGCCCAGTGCCAGGGTGCGGGACATCTCTGACCGGCTTGAAAGGATATTGGAGCGGGAGGGGGAGGATCCAGTTGTTGTGGTCCACGTTGGGACTAACAACATAGGCAAAGCTAGGGTGGAGGACCTGTTTGGGGATTATCAAGCACTAGGAAGGAAATTGAAGTACAGGTCCTCAAGGGTCATAATCTCCGGATTACTGCCCGAGCCACGTGCCAATTGGCAAAGGGATAAGAAAATTAGGGAAGTAAACACGTGGCTAAGGGATTGGTGTGGGAAAGAGGGATTCCACTTCATGGGGCGTTGGCATCGGTTTTGGAACCGGGGGGGATCTGTACCGCTGGGACGGTCTCCACCTGAACCGATCAGGTACCAATGTTCTAGCGAAGAGGATAAATAGGGTGGTCAGTAGGACTTTAAACTTCTGAGTTGGGGGGAAGGGAAAGTGAAAGCAAAAGGGAGAGGAACAAACGAAAATAGACTGGAAGCAGAGCCTAGCAGGGAAGACAGTAGAGCAAAAATGGCAGGAGTTTGTGGGTAAAATTGAGGACACTATACAGAGGTTCATCCCCAAGAAGAGAAAGATTATCCGGGGAGGGATTAGACAGCCATGGCTGACAAAGGAAGTCAGGAAATCTATCAAAGAAAAAGAGAGATCCTATAAAGTGGCCAAGAGCACTGGGAAATCAGAAGATTGGGAAGGCTACAAAAACAAACAGAGGATAAACAGTGGGTGGCATGGTGGCACAGTGGTTAGCACTGCTGCCTCACAGCGCCTGAGACCCAGGTTCAATTCCCGCCTCAGGCGACTGACTGTGTGGAGTTTACACATTCTCTCCGTGTCTCGTGGGTTTCCTCCGGGTGCTCCGGTTTCCTCCCACAGTCCAAAGATGTGCAGGTCAGGTGAATTGGCCATGCTAAATTGCCCGTAGTGTTAGGTTAGGGGTATGGGGGGGGGTTGCGCTTCGGCGGGTTGGTGTGGACTTGTTGGGCCGAAGGGCCAGTTTCCACACTGTAATGTAATCTAATCTAATCTAATAACAAAAAGAGAAATAAGGAAGGAGAGGATCAAATATGAAGGTAGGCTAGCCAGTAATATTAGGAATGATAGTAAAAGATTAAGGGGAGATCTAATAGAAACTTACAAAATAATACATGGCTTGGAAAGGGTGGATGCTAGGAAATTGTTTCCGTTAGGCGAGGAGACTAGGACCCGTGGACACTGCCTTAGAATTAGAGGGGGTAAATTCAGAACAGAAATGCGGAGACATTTCTTCAGCCAGAGAGTGGTGGACCTGTGGAATTCAGTGCCACAGAGTGCAGTGGAGGCTGGGACGCTAAATGTCTTCAAGGCAGAAATTGATAAATTCTTGATGTCACAAGGAATTAAGGGCTACGGGGAGAATGCGGGGAAGTGGAGTTGAAATGCCCATCAGCCATTATTGAATGGCGGAGTGGACCTGATGGGCCGAATGGCCTTACTTCCGCTCCTATGTCTTATGGTCTTATGGTCTTATGGAGTATGGAGTTAAATGGAAATTTAAGCAGCAGGATAGCACATGTGCAGGCGGATTTAAACTTGAGGCAGACTGGGAATGCAGCAAAAAGGAAGGATAACTTAGGACATCTTATGACTTCCAATATCTCTAATGATAAGAAAGTTAGCATTCAGGCACTTTACTTGAATGCTCGTAGCATTCGTAACAAAGCAGATGAACTAATGGCACAGATCATCGTGAATGATTATAATGTGGTAGGCATCACAGAGACGTGGTTACAGGGGGGTCAGGACTGGCAGTTAAACATCCAAGGATTTTCAACTTATCGAAAAGACAGGGAGGTGGGCAGAGGGGGCGAAGTTGCTATGTTAGTTAAGAACAAAATTAAATCTATGGCACTGAATGACATAGCGTCGGAGAATGTGGAGTCTGTGTGGTTGGAATTGAGGAACCACAAAGGCAGAAAAACCTTTGTGGGAGTTATGTACAGACCTCCTAACAGTGGTCAGGACCAGGGGCGGGGAAGACAGTAGAGCAAAAATGGCAGGAGTTTGTGGGTTTAATTGAGGACACTGTACAGAGGTTCATCCCCAAGAAAAGAAAGATTATCCGGGGAGGGATTAGACAGCCATGGCTGACAAAGGAAGTCAGGAAATCTATCAAAGAAAAAGAGAGATCCTATAAAATGGCCAAGAGCACTGGGAAATCAGAAGATCGGGAAGGCTACAAAAACAAACAGAGGATAACAAAGAGAGAAATAAGGAAGGAGAGGATCAAATATGAAGGTAGGCTAGCCAGTAATATTAGAAATGATAGTAAAAGTTTCTTTCAATACATAAGAAACAAATGACAGGCAAGAGTAGACATTGGGCCACTTCAAACTGATGCTAGAAGCCTAGTGATGGGAGATAAGGAAATAGCAGGAGAACTTAATAAGTACTTTGCATCAGTCTTCACAGTGGAAGACATGAATAATATCCCAACAATTAAAGGGAGTCAGGGGGCTGAGTTGAGTATGGTTGCCATTACAAAAGAGAAAGTGCTAGAAAAGCTAAAAGGTCTTAAAATTGATAAATCTCCTGGCCCTGATGGGTTACATCCTAGAGTTCTGAGGGAGGTGGCTGAGGAAATAGCGGAGGCGTTGGTTGAGATCTTTCAAAAGTCACTGGAGTCAGGGAAAGTCCCGGATGATTGGAAGATCGCTGTTGTAACCTCCTTGTTCAAGAAAGGATCAAGGCAAAAGATGGAAAATTATAGGTCAATTAGCCTAACCTCGGTTGTTGGTAAAATTCTAGAATCCATCGTTAAGGATGAGGTTTCTAAATTCTTGGAAGAGCAGGGTCAGATTAGAACAAGTCAACATGGATTTTGTAAGGGGAGGTCGTGCCTGACAAACCTGTTGGAGTTCTTTGAAGAGGTGACAAGTAGGTGAGACCGGGGAAACCCAGTGGATGTGGTCTACCTAGACTTCCAAAAGGCCTTTGATAAGGTGCCACACCGGAGGCTGCTGAGCAAGGTGAGGGCCATGGTGTTCGAGGTGAGCTACTGGTATGGATTGACGATTGGCTGTCTGACAGAAGGCAGACAGTTGGGATAAAAGTTCTTTTTTGGAATGGTAGCCGGTGACAAGCGGTGTCCCGCAGGGTTCAGTGTTGGGGCCGCAGCTGTTCACATTATATATTAATGATCTGGATGAAGGGACTGGGGGCATTCTAGCGAAGTTTGTCGATGATAAAAAGTTAGGTGGACAGGCAGGTAGTACTGAGGAAGTGGGGAGGCTGCAGAAGGATCTAGACAGTTTGGAGGAGAGGTCCAGGAAATGGCTGATGGAATTCAATGTAAGCAAATGCAAGGTCTTGCACTTTGGAAAAAAGAATACAAGCATGGACTACTTTCTAAATGGTGAGAACATTCGTAAAGCCAAAGTTCAAAGGGATCTGGGAGTGCAAGTTGAGGATTCTCTAAAGGTAAACATGCAGGTTGAGTCCGTGATTAAGAAAGCGAATGCAATGTTGTCATTTATCTCAAGAGGGTTGGAATATAAAAGCACCGTTGTGCTACTGAGACTTTATAAAGCTCTGGTTAGACCCTATTTGGAGTACTGTGTCCAGTCTTGGTCCCCACACCTCAGGAAGGACATACTGGCACTGGAGCCTGTCCAGCGGAGATTCACATGGATGATTCCTGGAATGGTAGGTCTAACATACGAGGAACGGCTGAGGATCCTGGGATTGTATTCATTGGAGTTTAGAAGATTAAGGGGAGATCTAATAGAAACTTACAAGATAATACATGGCTTGGAGAGGGTGGACTCTAGGAAATTGTTTCCGTTAGGCGAGAAGACTAGGACCCATGGACACAGCCTTAGAATTAGAGGGGGTAAATTCAGAACAGAAATGCGGAGACATTTCTTCAGCCAGAGAGTGGTGGGCCTGTGGAATTCATTGCCGCAGAGTGCAGTGGAGGCTGGGACGCTAAATGTCTTCAAGGCAGAGATTGATAAATTCTTGATGTCACAAGGAATTAAGGGCTACGGGGAGAATGCGGGTAAGTGGAGTTGAAATGCCCATCAGCCATAATTTGAATGGTGGAGTGGATTCGATTGGCCAAATGGTCTTACTTCCGTTCCTATGTCTTATGGTCTTATGGTCTTGTGGAGTACTTCCTGTGTTGTCAGGGGGGCATTCAAGATCGAGACCTGCTCCGAGATTAAGCCTGGAAAGGCCAAGTTTTTAAAGAAGGACTCCATCTTCTCAGTTCTATCCTCACAGTCCTGCGATTTATACAGTTCAAAATAGAACTTTCTAAAGGCTGTATTGATCCTTTTACGATCACAAGTCAGAGTACCAGCACTTTCTCTAATGGGCGTAATAGCTTGAGGAGCCTTTTTTTTCCTAGCAAGATATGCTAGGTATCTGCCAGGCTTGTTACCATATTCATATAATCTCTGCTTTGTAATAATATTTCCCTCTTTGCTGTTTGGGTAAGTGTGGTATTCAAGGCTGCCCTAATGGCTGTGATACCTTGTAGCTTAGTGATAGAGGGCCTATCAACATACACTGTGTCAGCTGCCTTCAAGCGAGCCTCGAGCAGGGGTTGTCCTCCCTTTTGTCTTTTCTGGGTCGCAGAATATGAGATGACCAAACCTCGCGTATAAGCCTTAATGGTCATCCACATTGTCGACAGGTTGCTGGACGTACCTGAATTAATTTCCAAAAAGGATTTTAACTCCTGAGACAAATATTTTATAAATTTGCTATCCTTCAATAAGAAAGAATCCATATGCCAATGTGGGGGGCCTATCCCATCGTCCCTAGTCTTGACTTCCATATATACTGCGGCATGGTCAGAAATAGCTATATTACCTATTTTACAAGACAATATGGAATTCAAAAGGATAAAGGGAGCAAAGAACATATCAATTATGTGGGTTAGAGTAGTAAGTAAAATCTCTACCCTGGGGGTGAACGCACCTCCACACATCTACTAGCCCTAGCTCCTTATTCAGATCCGCCAGTTGTCTCGATCTAAGAGATATGTCCATAGTGCTCTTAGGTATCCTATCTGTTTCTGGGTCCATAATACAGTTAAAATCTCCTCCTATAATTGTATGGTGGACCCCAGAAGCCATCAACTTAGAGAACGCCTCCATTACAAATTTAAAATGGTACGCTGGGGGGTAATAAAGATTCAAAATTCCATATTCCTCTCCATATATTAGGGCTTTGATCAGTATGTACCGTCCAGACTCATCTTTTATCTGGCTTAACATTTGGAATGGAAGGTTCTTCCGAATGAGAATGACTACTCCCCTACTTTTTGAACTGAAAGATGAGAAAAAAGCCCAATCAAATCCACCCTGTTGCATGTGTCTCCTGTAAGAGAGCTATATCAACCCTTACTTTTTTGAGACTTGATAATATCTTTTTCCTTTTGATTGATGAATTACTCCCCTTGACATTCCAGCTGCACCACCTAAGCGAATAGCTAGCCATGATCGTCCAGGCAAGCCCGAGACCCCCCAGGAGGAAGAAGCCCACCCAAAACACCTTGAATAAAAACCATAGAAAATTCACAAATGCACAAATTCTTTAAAACAATCACACCAACACAATTAAAAACTATTCCTAAGTAAAAAAAAAGCAAAACACATTTGAAAGGAGACTTTCCCCCTTGTTCCAGGCGGGCGTGACTACCTGTCAGTAACCCCACCATAATCTCTCCTAACGAGGGCCCTACCCTTGGCCCAGGCGTTAAAGAATGGAGTAGACAAATTCCAGAATTGTATAAAACCAGAGTTAAAAGTGAGTGACCCATCCCCCTCCCCTCCCCCCCCCTCCCCCCCCCCCCAGCTCCCACGCCAACACCTAGGTGCGTTTAGCAAGCATAATACAAAATATAAACATATAAAACTGCAAAGTTACAATCCCAGCAAGTATTAGGTAACTAAGTAAAATGACAAAAGAAGAAAGAAAGAAAGAAGAAAACCCCGCTCTAAAGAAACGTAGAGCAAAACAAACCCCCTTCCCACACAAATCGAATAAGCCACACGATCTGTAAAAAAGAAACCAAAGAGAGAGTAAAGAATAAGCCCCCCTCCCCCACCCCCAGGGAAAGATAATGGAAAAGAGATGAAGAAGGAAAGAAAGGGTAAACAAAGGAGGGAAGCAAAATAAAATCGTTACCTATATGGTTTAAGTCCCGCAGTCTATTTAAGAGAGTCCGAGTTCTTTAGCTTTTTCCAGTGATCCAAAGTTATATACGGATCCTTCGTGGCTGAAGCACAGTGCTGCTGGGTAATGCATCGAGTATTGAATATCTAGGTCTCTTAGATGCTTCTTCGTCTCATTGAATGCCCTCCTCTTGCGGACCACGGTTGGAGAGAAGTTCTGAAATAACATTATCTTGGAACCCTTGTGCATCATGGCCCGGGGATCCTTCCCCAGGACTCTGGAGGCTTCCAGGAGCATTTAGTTTTCTCTATAACATTAGAGTCGGAATAGAAATGGCGCTGGTCCGACCCGGGCGCTGGTCCGACCCGGGCCTGCATACAGCAATCCGGTGGGCCCATTTCACCCGCACCTGGCCTGGTCCCGACTCCAACTTTAATATTTGTGTGAGCCATCGCTCCAGAAAGTCTACAAACTGGCCTTCCTCTTCCCATTCAGGAGGCCCAGCAACTGAATTTTTTTTGACAGCCCCGATTGTCGAGGTCGTTGATGTGCTCCTCCAGGGTCCGGATTCGCTGCTTGAGAGCCCAACCCACGGACGACTTGGCAGCAGTCTCCGAGGCCGTGGCCCGTTGCTCCGCCCCTCTGACGCGCTGTCCAGTTTTTCCTGGACCTGGACTTTCAATAAAGAGGTCGATCTTCTCTTGAAGTCTGTTGATCCCGGAGATCAGGCTCGCCTCTGCAGGTAAGTCCCCCAAAGCGGCCGCGGACATCTCTGCTGCTGTGGGAGGGGATGGGGGAGGGGTCCCAGCCTGTTGCAAACTGTGGGAATTTTTGCCCTTAGTCATTTTAAAAACAACACCAAACTGTCCAAGTTTGATACAAAATGACTAACTATGCTGGGCAAAAGCCACCTTAAATGATTTAAAGGGTGTGGTGAAGGCGGGTGCCCACTTTGCCCGGGTCTTAGGCAGAGCTCAGACTAGCTGGGTCACTGCCGTCTTGAATCTCCCCAGTTATGTAATTTTAAAGAAGTGGCTTTAGAAAGAATGGATGCATTAGCAGTCGCTTTTCAAGATTGTATAGACTCTGGAACAGTTCTTATGGATTGTAGGGTAGATAATTTAACCCTGATGTGTAAAGAAAATGGTAGAGAGAAAGCAGGAAATTATAGACATGCTAGCCTTGTATTAGAGTTGGGAACAATGCTAGACTCCATGCGAGAACAGTTAATGGCAAAGCACTTGAAAAGCAATGTCAGAAACATGCAGATTCAGCATGGATTTACAAAAGGGAAATCGTACTTGATAAATCTACCAGAATTTTGACAGGATGAAACTAGTAGAGAGGATAATGGGGAGGCAATATATGTCGTAGAATCATACAATACAGAAGAAGCTTTTGGCACATTGACTCTGTCCTGGTCAAACCTACTCTAAATCTACAGTAGCCCCACTTCCTACCACTTAGCCCACAGTTATAACAGTTCAAATGCTCATCCAAATACTTTTAAAATGAAACAAAAACAGAAGTTTCTGGAGAAACTCAGCATAGGAGAAAGTGAGAACTGCAGATGCTGGAGATCAGAGTCTAAGAATGTGGTGCTGAAAAAGCACAGCAGCTCAGGCGGCATCTGAGGAGCAGGAGAATTGATGTTTCGAGCATAAGCTGTTCATCAGGAATGGGGATGGCCCAAGGGAGCTAAGAGATAAATGGGAGGGGGGATGGACTGAGGAGAAGGTAGCTGGGAATGCGATAGGTAGATGAAAGTGGTGGGGGGGGGCATGATGGTGATAAGTTGGAGAGGAAAGGGTGAAAATAGATAAGTCCCCTGGGCCTGATGCGATAGGTAGATGAAAGTGGTGGGGGGGGGCATGATGGTGATAAGTTGGAGAGGAAAGGGTGAAAATAGATAAGTCCCCTGGGCCTGATGGCATTTATCCTAGGATTCTCTGGGAAGCAAGGGAGGAGATTGCAGAGCCATTGGCCTTGATTTTTATGTCCTCGTTGTCTACAGGAGTAGTGCCAGAAGATTGGAGGCTAGCAAATGTGGTTCCCTTGTTCAAGAAGGGGGGTAGGGATAACCCTAGTAACTATAGGCCGGTGAGTCTCACTTCTGTTGTGGGCAAAATCTTAGAGAGAATTGTAAGGGATAGGATTTATGAACATCTGGATAGGAATAATGTGATCAAGGATATTCAGCATGGTTTTGTGAAGGGCAGGTCGTGCCTCACAAACCTTATTGAATTCTTTGAGAAGGTGACTAAGGAGGTGGACGAGGGGAAAGCAGTAGATGTGGTGTATATGGATTTTAGTAAGGCGTTTGATAAAGTTCCCCATGGTAGACTACTGCAAAAAATACAGAGGTATGGCATTGAGGGTGAGTTGGAGGTTTGGATTAGGAGTTGGCTGGCTGGAAAAAGACAGAGGGTAGTAGTTGATGGCAAAGGTTCATCTTGGAGTGCCGTCACTAGCGGTGTTCCGCAAGGAACTGGTGAAATCTACATTGATCCCCTGTGGTTGGTGGGTACCGAAAGACAGAAGGTGAAACATTCTTCCTCCGGGCATCTGATGGCTAGCGTTTGGCGGTGGAGGAGGCCCATGCCTTGCATGTCCTTGGCAGAGTGGAGGTGATGTTGTGTTTGGTCACAGGCCAGTGGGGTTGTTCAGTGTGTGTATCTCAGAGACGTTCCATGAAACATTCCACAAGTTGGGGTGCTGTCTCCCCAATGTAGAGGAGACCACATTTGCAGCAACGGACACGTATATAACGTGTGGAAATGCAGGTAAATCTCTGTCGGATGTGGAAGGATCCTTTAGGGCTTTAGACAGAGGTGAGGGGGGCGGTGTGGGCACAGGTTTTGTACTTCTTGCAGTGGCGAGGAAGGTGTCGGGAGGGGAGGGTGGGTTGGTAGGGGTCATGAACCTGACAAGGGCATTGTGGTGGGAATGGTCACTGTGGAACGCAGATAGGATTGGGAAGGGAAATACATCCCTGGTGGTGGGGTGGCAGAAATGGCAGAGTCTGTTTGTAGGTGGTGGAAATGGGTCCATTTCCATCACCTACAGTCAGACCCACCACTAGGGATATATTTCTCTCCCCACTTCTGCACTTCAGAGAGATCTTTCCCTCCATGACTCCCTTGTCAGGGCTATGCCCCCCACCAACACACCCTCCCCTCCCGGCACCTTCCCCTGCCACCGCAAGAAGTATAAAACCTGCGCCACACCTCCCCCTTACCGACATTCATGAGTCCAAAGGATCCTTCCACATCCAAGATTTACCTGTAATTCCACACACGTCATCTACTGCGTCAGCCGTTCCTGATGTGGTCTCCTCTACATTGCGGAACAACTTGCGGAACGTTTCAGAGAACATCTCTGGGACACATACACTGAACAACCCCATCACCTGTGGCCAAACACTTTAACTCCCCCTCCCACTCTGCCAAAGACATGCAAATCCTGGGTCTCCTCCACTGCCAAACCTTAACCAGCTGACATCTGAACACCTCATCTTCTGCCTTGGGAATCTCCAATCACATGGGCTCAATGTGAATTTCACCAGGTTCCCCATTCCCCCTCCCTCCACGTTACCCAGATCCAACCTCCCACTTAACCGCTCTTGAACTGTCCTACCTGCCCATCTTCCTTTGCACCTATCTGTTCTATCTTCCTCTCTGACCTATCATCTTCATGTACACCTTCATGTACACATCGCATTCCCAGCTACCTTCCCCCCAACCCCACCTATTTATCTCTCATGTCTCTTGGGCCACAAGCCTCATTCCTGATGAAAGGCTTATGCTTGAAACGTTGATTCTCCTGCTCCTCGGATGCTGCCTGACCAGCTGTGCTTTACCAGTACCACACTCTTTGATGGAGAAACTCAGCATGTCTGGCAGCATCTGTGGCAAGAAAGCAGTTAATGTTTTGGGTCCATTGACTGTCCAGTTTTGAGGAAGGGTCACTGCGCCCAAACATTAACTCTGCTTTCTCTCCAGAGATCCAGGTGGATCTGCTGAATTTTTTCAGTAGTTTCTGTTTTTGCTACAGATTTCCAGCATCTATAGTTCTTGTTTTTTGCATTAACATGGTTTACTTTAACTTTCAGAAGGCTTTAGTTAAGTGCCATATAAAATATTAGCATAAGTCTATAAGAAACATCAGCAGGACTAGGCTGTTCTGCCCCACAAACCTGCTGATATTCAATCGGGATCATGGCTGAAATTCACCAAAGATCCTTCGACAGCACCTTCCAAACCCATGACCATTTCCATTGAGAAGGACAAAGGGATACAAGGGAGGACCACCACCTGGAAATTCCCCTCCAAGTCATTCACCATCCTGTCTTAGAAATACTTTTCTAGTCCCTCATTGTCACATGATCAAAATTCTGGAATTCCCTCCTTGAGGGCATTATGGGTCCACCTGCAGCATGTGGAGTGCAGCGATTCAAGAAGACAGCTCATCATCACCTTCTCAAGAACAACTAGGGATGGGCGGTAAATGCTGGCCAGCCAGAGAAGCCCACATCCCACAAGCAAATTAAAAAAATGATCTGGCAGAAAAACAGAAATTGCTGGAAAAGCTCAGCAGGTCTGGCAGCATCTGTGAAGAGAAATGAGAGTTTGTGGGCAGCATGGTGGCTCAGTGGCTAGCACTGCTGCCTCACAGAGCAAGGGACCTGCAATCAATTCCAGCCTCGGGCAATTACTTGCACATTCTCCCCATGTCTGCGTGGGTTTCCTCCCAGAATCCAAAGACGTGCAGGTTAGTTGAATTGGCTATGCTAAACTGCCCAAATTGTTCAGGGATGTGTCGGTTAGGTGCATTATTCAGGGGTAAATGTAGAATAATAGGGTAGGTGAATGGGTCTGGATGGGTTAATCTTCGGAGGGTTGGTGTGAACCTTTTGAGCCGAACGGCCTGTTGCTCCACTTTAGGGATTCTATGATTCTTAACGTTTCAGGTCCTGTGACCCTTCCTCAGAACTGATGGCAGCTAGGAAAATGTTAGTTTTTATGCAGAAGATCAGTTTGGGTGTAAAGGGTAAACAATAGGTGGAGATAGAGTCCAAAGAGAATTAGACAGACAAAGGAAAGAATAACAATTTGGCTGTTAATGGAGACTGTTAGTGACCAACAATGGGTTGTGTGGAATGGCAGACTATGTGAGAACAAGGCCTGGTTTATGGGGGCTGGGGTCAGAACATGGGACAGTTCAAGCCCTAAAGTTGTTGAACCTTATTCTGAGTCCAGAAGGTGCAGGGTCCACAAGTGGACTGCAGCAAGCCTGAGACAGAGACGTCAGAGAACAGGGTGGGATGTTAAAATGCCAGGCAACTGGAAACTCTGGGTCTTTTATTCATACAGAATGTAGGTGTTCTGTGAAGCAGTCACCCAGTCTACGCTTTATTTCCAAATGTAAAGGAGACCACATTGTGAGCAGCAAATGCAGTGGACTAGGTTGTGTGGAATGTAAAGCTATACTCCATGCACTGTAGATCTTTTGCACAGTGTACTGCGATCATCCTATTGTCAGCATATTGAAGCTTCAAGATGGAGGTGATGGAAACCTTGCCCATGGCCTTGAACTGATTAAGGATGAGCACCTGTTGTCCATATAGTAAATGATTTGAATTCCCTTCAGGGAAGTTTTGGCCAGTGAGATGGAGGATGGCGTCAATGTAGGTGATGCAGCCGAAAATAACTCCACAAAGGCTGGTATCCCGTCATCAAATCACCCTTTATTTATATGTTCATAGTAAATGACACTGACCCAGCTAGCACAGAGTGAACAGAACCCTGACACTCCTGTTTATATCTGTCCATCGGGACTCCATAATGGCACCAGGTTAACAACTCCAATCAGGAAACTTATACTCTATGAAGTCCACCTGGCTGAATTCGTTATAAACATTACATCTCTCCCTTTCTAAGTCCTGGGTTGCAGGCTTGTTTTTTGTCCTGTAGCTTCTCCTGGGGCATTTTTGCATCAGATTTGGTTCCTTCAACTCTGCCTTGGATACCGGTAACATGTACCACATCGTAGCCTGCCTCTTGTGGCTGGAGCATCTCGAAAAAAATTCAACTGCCTCTTCAGGCAGTACATATACACACGCTCTCTCCCCAGGTCTGGAAAGGTCAGGTTTAACCTGGTGCAGAGTCTTCTCCACATCAGCAACTCTGTTGGAGTTATCCCAGTAGTTGTGTGAGGGGTGGTCCCACAATTGTATAGGAACTGGGACAGTTTGGTATTGACTGAAGTTATAGGATGTTTCTTTAAGCCTGCCTTCAACCTTTGGACTGCTCTTTCCACTAGGACATGGGAAATGGATGGTACGGACCTGTCTTTATGTGCTGAATGCCATTCGACTTTAGGAAAACCTCAAATTCCTTGCTGGCAAATAATGGCCCATTGTCTGTGACTAACACCTGGTGGGAATTTTTGTTCTTGGCATTCTGGACACTGTCCCATGAATGTGGCTATTCAGTCCTGACCACCAGTCATAACTTCTCACCAACATATTCCTTTGGAAATCCCTGGATGACCCTGATGGAGTTCAACCAGTATCAACCTTTGTTTGGGACAATCACTCTTGCCCCTGTAATAATATATCATACAATATATAATATATTGTGACTTGGTCTCTTCAGCTTTCAATTCTGTTTGTGATAGTCCTTTGGTTTCCCTCATCACCACCAGCTGTTTTAGTTTTACCAGTTCAAGATGCCATTTAAATGTTGTTAATGTACCCGCCTCAACCACTTCTGCTGGCAGCTCATTCCCACCCTCTGTAAAGAAAAAAGGTTGCCACTCAGGTTCCCTTTTATTCTTTCTCCTCTAACCTTAAATTGAAGCTCTCTAATCCCCGATTCCCAACCCTGGGAAAAAGACTGAGTGCATTCATCATATCCATGCCTCTCATGAGCTTATACACTTCTTTAAGATCTCCCCTAAGTCTCCTATGCGCTAAAGAAAAATGCTGGTTGTCCAACCTCTTTCGCAGAGTTTAATACCATCCTTCCTACAACAAGGAGAAAAAACTGAACACAATACTCCAAGTGCAGCCTCACCAATGTCCTGTATAACTGCAACATAACTTCCCAATTTCTATACTCAGTGCCCTGATTGCTGAAGGTCAGTGTGCCACAAGCCTTCTTTGTTGCCCTGTCTACCTGTGACTCTACTTTCAGCTAACCGTGCACCTGAACTCCAAGATCACTCTGTTCCACTACAGTCCTTAAGGCCCTACAAGTCACCATGAAATCCCAACCTTGATTTGACTTTCCAAAATGCAAGACCTCACACTTATGTATATTAAACTACATCTGCCATTTCTCAGCCCACTTCCCCAGCTGATCAAGGTCCTGTTGCAATTTCTGAGAACTTTCCTCACTGTCAACAATACCGCCTATTTTACTGTCATCTCCAAACTTACGAATTATGCCTTGGACATTCTCATCCAAATCATTGATATCGATAACAAACAGCAATGGGTCCAACACTGACCCCTGTGGACACCACTATTCACAGACTTCCAGTCCAACAAGCATCCTTCCACTATTACCCTCTGCTTCCTACCATCAAGTCAATTTTGTAACAAATTTGCCAGCTCCTTGGATTCCGTGCAATCTAACCTTCCAGAGGAGCCTAACATGTGGAACGTTATCAAAGGCCTTACTGAAATCCATATAGACAACAGCTACTGCCCTGCCCTCATCAACTTTCCTGGTCACTTCACCAAAGACCTCTAACAAATTTGAGGCATGATCTCCCACGCATAAAGCCATGCTAACTATTCTTAATTGAATCCTGTCTGTCCAAATGCATGTAAATCTTATCCCTCAGAATCTTCTCAAGTAACTTACCCACCACAGCTGTTAGGCTTACTGGTCTGTAGTTCCCAGGCTTTTCTTTGTAGCCTTTCTTGAATAAAGGCACAACATTCGCTATCCTCCAGTCTTCCAGGACCTCACCTGTGGCTAACGATGATGCAAAAATATCAGCCAGGGCCCCCGGAATTTCTTCTCTAGCCTCTTGCAATGTTCTTGGATATATCTGGTCAGGACCAGGAGATTTATCCACCTTCATACATTCTAACACATCAACACCTCAGCTACTGTGACATGGACTGTCCCCAGGATATGACCAAGTTCGAACTCTCCAAGTTTGAAATCTTCATGTCTTTCTTCATGGTAAATACAAATATTTATTGAAGATCTTGCCAATATCCTGCGGTCCAGACATACATGTCCACTTTAGTCCTTGAGTGATCCTATTCTCTCTTTAGTTATTATTTTTCCTTTAATATACTTGAAGAACCTCTTTGGATTCACCCTAATCTTTTTAGCCAATGCTATCTCATGTCTATTTTTTGTCCTCCTGATTTCCTCCTTCAGTAAACTCCTGTATCCCCTATATACCTCCAGGGATCCCAGCTATCTGAACCTGAGCCATACCTCAATATCGCTTGTCAGCCAAGGTTCCTATTCCTATCAACCTTACCCTTCATCTTCACAGGAACATATAACCTTGAACTCTAGCTACCTTACTTTTAAAGGCTTCTCCCTTGCCAGAGGTCCTTTTCCCTGCAAACAAACTACTCCAATCAACCTCTACAAGCTTCTGTCAAAATTCACCTTGCCCCAATTTAGAACTTGAACCTGTGGACCAGTTTTGTCCCTCTACATAACTCTTTTAAGATTAATAAAACTATGGTCACTGGTCCCAAAGTGCTCTCCCACTGTTACCTTCATCACCTGTCCAGCCTTATTTCCCAAGACTAGGTTGGGTTTTGCCCCTTCCCGAGTAAGACCCTCTACATACTGCTTGAGGAAACGTTCCTGAACACACTTAACAAATTTCACTCCATCTAAGCCCTTAATGCTCTGGCAGCCCCGGTCTCTGTTAGGAAAATCAAAATCCCCTATTATGATAACCTTATTGCTCCTGCAAGTCTCCCCAAACTCCCTGCATATTTGTTCCCCTAAAGAAGGCCATGTAAAACTGGTAGCTGGCTGATGCTGGTGACTTAAGAGGCTTTGTCAGGTTGTTCCTGCCACTTTTCTAATAATTGATGTGCTGTGAAGATCATGTCTATTGTTCCTCTGGATGGGCGAACCCACATTGTGATTGAGGGAGTGTTTCCTCAGATAATGGCAGAAGTAGCAAGGACACTTGCAAGTACTTTCCCAGTGGTTGAAGAAGAGAGATATCCCTGTGATTCCCACAGTCAGCCTTGTCATCCTTTTTGAATATGATCACAATCAGAGCAACCCTGAGCTCCAAAAGGAGTTCTTCTTTGAGCCAAACATTCAAAAGTAAAGCGTGTGTGTGTTCCTGGAGCTGTGGGTCACCTCACTTTCGGACGTCTGCAGGAATCTCATCAGGGAGAGCAACCTTGTTATTTCTGAGACTCCTTATGGCATCTTGTACTTCGGTCACATTGGGAGGTTCTCCGATGTCACCTTGCATGGATCTCTGGGGATTTGTTTGATGATTTCCAAGTTAACATTGGTACAGGTTGTTCTGGTATAATGTGCGTTTCGCCAACCCAAGTTAACTATAATGCGGTTGATGGATTGTGGATGCTATTTGGATAATGCAAACTTTCTACTGAATGATTATAATGATTTTCTATAGCAATCTTCTGCAGTGCGATTTTCTCTAGCAGTTTTCCATAGCGTGACTTTCTACAGCTCAAGGTTGTAGAGAAACACAACTGTGGAGTTGTAGCAGACCGACGTGTATTATGGTTGAGGAGTTCTTGGAAACAATCTCTGCAGCAGGTGTTTATTGCCTTGATGTCCTTGAGCAGATTTTGTCCATTTTAGAGCACAGTAGCTTGGACTGTACATTGTTTTAGTGGCACTGAAGAAGCCTTTTGTGTCACTGGCAGCTGCCATATGCTGGATTTCAAAAGCCTTATCAGTCCACCGATTATTTTTGAGCTCCTATACTCTCATCTGGACATCGGTCTTATGTTTGGCACAGGCCCTTCTTTTGACCTTGCAGTTCATATCATTTTGCTGCTCACAGAAGCCTGTTCTTGTCTTGGAGATGAGCTGTTCAATTTCCCTGTCATTCTCATCGAATCAGTCCTGATGATTTCTGGACTGGTACCCGAAGGTGTTATTGCAGGTACTGAGAATGGTTGATTTAAGCAGACATCGATGTTCACTTTTGTTCTTTGGGTATTCCTGAGGTAGGCTTTTAGCAGGTGAGGCCTGTACATGTTGCGTAGTGACTGTTTCACCCAGACTCTTGATGTTGAATCTTGGCCGGGTCTGTTTCACCTGAACCCTCTTCTTCTGTGTATTTTGATGCACTTTGTGGAATGGATAAGGTGGTGATCAGTGCAGCAGTCATCTAAGCCAACTGTTGTCCTGGTCACATTCACATTCTGCCAGTCCCTGGAGCAAACAATGACATAATTGATTAGATGCCTTTCTTTCGAGAGTAGGTACCTCCAAGGTGCTCTGGATTTATTTTTCTGATGGAAGAGCATATTTGTGCTCAGCACATTTTGTGAGAGCCAAGATTAGAGTGGTGTTGGAAAAGCACAGCAGGTCAGACAGCATCCAAGCAGCAGGAAAATTGACGTTTCGGGCAAAAGCCCTTCATCAGGAATTTTGTGAGAAGAAGGACTCCATTAGAGTTCATGTTTCCAATACCTTCCCTCCCTATGGTGCCATTCTAAAGGTTGTAGTCTGGACCAACCCTGGCATTAAAGTCTCTAAAGAAGTATTAACTTGTCCTCCTTGAGGATACTGGTCAATAGTGTGTCAAGGTGGATAGAAAGTCTCCTTTACTTCCTCCTCCGAGTCAAGGGTTGGGGCATAAGCACTCACAACTGTAGACATCTGGTTGTTGCTGAGCATCAGGCGGATGGGTCATTGATCCCCACAGGAAGTTCAGAGAGACAACTGTTAAACTGCTTCTTCATTGCGAATCCAATACTGTGAATTCTAGACTCATCAGCAGCCTTCCCTTTCCAGAAGAAGGTGTAACTACTTTTCACCTCCTTCAGTTGCCTTTGTCTGAAAGGCAGTTTTCACAAAGAGTAACTGTGTCAATCTGGCAACTTTGCAGTTCTCTGGCTATGATTACCGTTCTTCTCTCAGATTGGTCACTGTTAGCTGGGTCCTTCAGGGTTTTTACATTCCAGGCTGCAAAGTTTATTGTTCTTCATTTCTGACTGCATGTGGGTGATCCCCCTGGATGCAGTAATCCAGTCAGGATTTTTGAGGCAGGCTATTTTTTGGACACCTTTTCCAGCCCCCTCCCCGATTGGGATGAGCAGAGTGGATCCTAAATAGGGCTGCTCAGCTGTGGATGCAGCTGCTGAAGTGCTCAATCTGCCTCGTCCAGGAGCAAGACGACTGAATCTGACACTCACTGCCTAATGAGTCAGTTTGTGACCAGGAGCTTCCAGCTATCACAGTCCAGCCCCCTCTGCCACTAGCTAATCGCCATAGGACTTTTGTTTGGGGTGTAAGTAGGACTTTTAACCTTTTGTGAGGACACCTGTGCATGACATCTTTTATTGTGGAGAGGCTTGTGCACAGATACCCACCATAATAACCTTGGTAGTTGGGGGGTTCGAAGGCCAATGGTTTGGAGGTGAAGATGACTGGTGACTCTTCCCTATTGCAGCCTTCATTTGCCTTCACAGCTATTGTGATATTCCAATTTAAGTTCAGTTATCATCCTCTGCCATTGAGGTCTTCATGGATCAGCGCTTTGATTGGAACCTCCTCCTTGACCTTATCATCATGGATGACCTTGCCAGGAGCTATGCTCAGGTTCCCAGGTACACACAAGCCTCTCTAGCACAACAAGGTGGTGATCCTCAGACAGGATTCTTTGAAGTCATTGTGTAAAGGCAAGTATGTTCTTTGGATTCATTCTTGCTCCTTGCATCGAGTCTCAGAAAAATGTAAGATTGTGCTACTGTTTGATCAAACGTTTTGATGAATGTATTGAATGAAACAGCAATTAATATTTAGTTATCAAATGCTTGTATTCAACAGGATTAAACACTGCAGCTTAGAATTTCCTTTGGAGTTTACTCAGTCTCCTATTATTGCTCCAACAGGTAAATAAATAAAAACACACAAGAAATGATCTGTGGCTGAGAACTGTTACTTTTACTGTTATTCCGAGGCTCTTATTTTCTTCCCTACTGCAATCATGATGAGAGGCTAGTGAATTACTTTTCCCCTGTTGCATTTTCAAAAATGTTTGATCTGTTCTGGTAGGACTGCCTTTTGGAGTTGTGCTGGTTGGGAGCATCATCACAAAATAGCCTAAGCTGTTGAAATGCCAAAGAGTAGAGGTGTGGAGCACTAGGTCAACGATGTGTTCACTTTTTTTACTTCAATTTTACTGGGAAACTGTCAATAATGTGACTTTGCTTTAACAGAATTGTTTCTGAGATAGGTTAGATGGTGCAGCCATGAATACAGCATCCAGTCAGGTCATAACCAACACTGTCTGTAAATGCCCAGGTAACATCTACACTCTACTTTTATAGCAATAATTCTTTTCAGACTGCAACAGACAACAACAATAAGCTCTCATATTACAGTGATGAATCTTGGAGGCTCACCACACCAGGCATCTTCTTCATGAGGTTTTGCTGACATGGCATGCTTCCTCATGGTGCAAGATGCCACGAATACTTGGAAGGTGACCTTGAACAGCCTGGCACCAAGATAACAGACTGCACTGACATTGGCAGCAGTCTAGCTGGACATGAGCCAATGGCATCGAAGGAGTGAGTGGCAAGACAGCACTTGTTCTGAGAAAGATTCCTATTCTATGGAGCCAATGCCCTTTGCACAGGCAGTGCCCCGATACTCCTAATATTTTCCCTCAGAATAGAAGGCTGGGGTTACATGAAAGCTTTAGTGGTTCATTTCTACAGTGAACCTCACAAGTAAGATGGCAACACTATGTGATGCATTGGAACCTGCATGGATGCTGTGGTCTGGTGGTGTTCATGACAAGCCTGTGCAGCAAGTTGAAGGGAACCTCTGCAATTGCTATACAGTTTCTTCAGGCTGCCCAGCATCTCCAAGATGTGGTCATCTTCAGTATCCTGGCCCATCAAATTCTGTATTTGAGTCCTTTGCAGCAAAACTTGTGTGTGACCTTACTGATCAGCAAACTGGAACTAGCACTATCCTATCCATGCCCTCACTTCTACAGGAGTGTTTAAGTCAGTCAATACATTGGAATTCAACTTCTGAGATTAGTGTCTGAGGTGGAGCTTGCAAGATTGAAACCTAGTGACAATGAATCATGTGTTGCAGAGCATTTGGGGAGGGAAGTCAGAAGAGGTAAGGTTTAAATAAGATGATACTCTGCTTGGTGAGTTCCACTGGTAATTTCTTTTTCATAAAGGGGGGAGCAGGGCGTTCGATATGGTGGTTCCACATCTGTGGCAGTCTGATACCTGGGGAAAATTTTCCATGCCCAAATGCGAGTGAGTATGGAAGTGGGCAGATATGCAACTTTGCACTGTTGGCCTTCCTGCCAGCACCATTTCACCATAATCTAATGCCAAGGACTATCCATCCACAAGTGGTGAGTAAATAGTCTGTTAAAGCCAATCAGCAGATCAATTGGAATTTTTCATTTAGCCTGTAGATTTCCCCCACAGCATTCAGAATGGGGTTAGCTGTCTGCAGACAGATAAGGGGTGGGAAACAGTAGGCAAGGCAGGCTTCGAGTCTCCCCACAACCGCCTGGCAACAGTTTTGGCCACAAAGAAACAACTGTATGGAGGTGATCCCCCACCATAATGGTAGTTTGACACTCTGGCCATTTTTTAGCTTATAAGTTGAGGAGGGAACACCACGAGGTGAGGTGGCCTCTCCCTCTCTTATCTGAAATGGTAGGCTGCTGCTTCTTTTGAGTTCAATTTGTAGATTCAAAGGAAAATCACTCTTTCCCACTCATTGTGGAGTCAGGAGCCCTAACTGACCCTTACGTAAGTGTCCTAACTGGAAACCCAACATTCTGTCCCTACTGTTATGTACTTGGTTGTTCTGTAAGTAATAGGGAAGTGTTTTATTGAGCACCTGATGACTACATTGCTCTCTATATGATTTTCCATGAATATTAATCTATCCTAAAAATGTTTAAATCTCAGTAGCAACTATACAATTTCTGCAAAATGTGTATTTACCTGGTTAAAGTGATCTGAAAGATTTTATATCCAGCAATATATGATGCCAGCTTAGTAAAGCTTTGTTTTCCAGAACCTCCAACTCCTACCAGCAAAGCATTTCCACAATCCGTACGGATTATACGTGATATCTATAAAACATTGTCAATTTGCTGTCAGAATAGGATACATCTTTTTAAATGAAGAAACTAAAGAAGCAATATAAGTAGTCAATGTTTACCAATCTTCTTCAAGTATAAAATCACAATGTATACAAAGCTTTAATTAAAAAGATAAAGCAAGGTATCTAGCTTTTATTACAATTATTCACAGCATCACGATTTTTTTGATTTGTAATTGAGAGTTGGGGTTAAGAGTTGAACTTTGAATACCTCCTTGTTTCAAAAAGAGAATGAAAGCAGATGTCGTCTGTTGGAAACTGATCTGGAAGGTAATGCAACTTAATTTCTGTTCTAAGAACAATATTGATGATTCAGCATTGAGTTGTGGAAATGCTCAGGGCTTGCAGCTGGTTGGATATTAAACTGGTCAAACAAGTGAAGACTAGTGCTAACTGGCCAACCACAGGTTGATATAAAAAAGATACTGACTAAAAAAAAAGAACTTATTCTTATTCTAAACTGGGTTTTGGCAGATTTGAGAAGCTCCTGGACAGCTGCTCTATTTTGTTCTTTCTAGTTTTCACGCCAGTTATCAAATTGTTGAATGTTCTAAGAAAAGAATCCAAGTCTGAAAAAAATAACTAAGTACTCTAAGGTGTCTGTCAAAATTGGTTGTGCTAACTGGTATCATCAGAATTTGAAGAAGCTATCTAGTTCTTTGTGGCTGTGAACAGTTCATTGCCCAAGGATTTAATGAAGGACTGACATTCATTGTCTGAAGCTGATTAATTGAACTGGCAATTTCGAATAGTTACTTTCTTTCCAATTTATTCATAGACTGTGTCTGTTGTCAGCCTGTCTGTGTGTGAGTGAGGGTCACGGTCAAAGAAAATGGGGTTCAGATTGTAGTCATTAAGTACATAACCTGGTTTATCTTTGTTCTGTTACATTATTAATAATAAATAGTTAATTTTTATTTAAGTTATAAACTTGATTTCCAAGATCTGTTGTTTGTTAAGTCTGTTTAGGAACAACTGAGCAATTTTGAGGATCATTGAGTGTTGTAATTTCACTGTGTTGCGAATCCAGTGATTTGGGCTGATTTGGTTTGGCTTGCTATCCCTATGTTATAACATAACACAATTAGATTTAATCGAATTGGCCAAGCAAAGGCCACAGATAATCTCATGTTTTTAGACTAATTTTACAAAAATACTGAGGATAAATATACTGTTTCAAACAACTCTGCATCAAAATAAAGCCATGTTTGTCTCAATGATTAGAAATGGGCTGATGGTAAAATAAATCCATCATGGATAATGTGCAGAATACAAGTTAGATTGAAACAGAAAGCCTTGAAATAGCATCTTGGAAAAGAATAAGGTACTGCAGGAGTTTGCAGAACTAAAGATTGACTTAAATAGAATGGCAATGTAAGGAGGAGGAAGTACTTGCAGGACAGTTTAATACAGGTGCACAGAGGAACCTCGATTATCCAACAGTCATGGGTAGGGAGTATTTCATTCTGTTAATCAAATTCTGGCTAATCGAAAGACAGATAACATAGTTTAGCCAAGCATTGGGACCTAGTGATCTTGCTGGATAATCCGATATTTGGATAATCAAATGCTGAATAATTGAGGTTTCTCTGTAGATATGGGGAAACTAGACAAGAGTATAAGAGAGAAGGGGACAAATGATTATAACTGCAGATTTAGATGGGAAAAGATGGGAGGAGACTTGATTAGAATATAAGCACTGGCTGGACTGGTGGGGCTGAATGACTTAGTTCTGTGTTGCATATTCTATGTAATCCTTAGAAGGAATAAGAGTATAACATTCAGAGAAGCAGTGACTGTAGTCTTGAAAATAGAGGCAGGAAAAGTTGTGTTGGAGAGACACATTGGAATTCAAATTAACAAGAACTTGCTTATCATACAGGGCCTTTTTTCTTGCAGGTTCCAACAAAAGGTGAAACTGAGGTCTGCAGATGCTGGTGATCAGAGTCAAAGAATGTGGTGCTGAGAAGCACAGCCATTCAGGCAGAATCCGAGGAGCAGGAGAATCAACGTTTTGAGCATAAACTCTACATCAGGAATGAGGGGTTGGCCCAAGGAGGATGAGAGATAAATGGGAGAGGGTGGGGCTGGGGGGGTAAGGTAGCTAGGAATGCGATAGGTAGATGGAGGTGGGGGGTGATGGTGATAAGTTAGAAAGGAGGGTGGAGCAGATAGGTAGGAAAGAAGATAGGACAATTCAAGAGGGTGGTGCTGAGTTGCAAGTTTGGATGTGGGATAAGGTGGGAGGAGGAAAAATGAGGAAACTGGTGAAATCTACATTGATTCTGTGTGGTTGGAGGGTTCCAAGGCGAAAGATGGGGAGTTCTTCCTCCACGTGTCAGGTGGCTAGAGTTTGGCGGTAGAGGAGGCCCAGGACTTGCATGTCCTTGGCAGAGTGGGAGGGGGAGTTTGGCCACAGGGCAGTGGGTACCAGAGATGTTCTCGGAAACATTCCGCAAGTTGGTGAGCTGTCTCCCCAATGTAGAGAAGACTACACCGAGAGCGACAGACACAGTAGATGATGTGTGTGGAAGTGCAGGTAAATCTCTGTTGGATGGGGAAAGAACCTTTAGGGCTTTGGGCGGAGGTGAGGGGGGCACTGTGGGTGCAGGTTTTGCACTTCTTGCAGTAGCAAGGAAAGGTGCTGGGAGTAGAAAGTGAGTTGGAGGAGGGCGTGGACCTCACAAGGCAGTTGCGGAGGGAATGGTCTCTGTGGAATGTGGATAGGGGTGGGGAGGGAAATATATCCCTGGTGGTGGGGTCTGATTTGTAAGTGGTGGAAATGGCGGAGGATGATGTGTTGTATCTGGAGGTTGGTGGGGTGCAAGGTGAGGACCATGGCAATTCTATCCTTGTTGCGATTGGGGGTTAAGGTTCAAGGGCAGAGGTGTGAGAAGTGGAAGAAGTGCACTGGAGGGCATTATCGACCACATGGGAGGGAATATTGAGGTCCTTGAGGAAGAAGGCCATCTGGGATGTTATATGGTGGAATGGTGCAGATGCAGCAGAAGCAGAGGAATTGTGAGTAAGGGATTATGTTTTTACAAGAGGCAGGGTGGGAGGAGGTGTAGGAGAAAATGAGAATTGCAGATGCTGGAGATCAAAGTCAAGAGTGTGGTGCTGGAAAAGCACAGCAGGTCAGGCAGCATTCGAGGAACAGGAGAAACGCGTTTCAGGCAAGAGCTCTTCATCAGGAATGGGGCTGTGAGTTGAGGGGGTGGAGAGATAAATGAGAGGGGGGTCGGGCTGGAGAGAAGGTAGCTGAGAGTGCGATAGGTAGATGGAGGTTGAGGTAATAGTAATAGGTCAGAGAGGAGGGTGAAGTGGATAGGTAAGAAGGAAGATGGACAGCCAGGACAGATAATGAGGGCAGTGCCAAGTTGGAAGGTTGGAACTGGGATAAGGTGGGGGGAGGGGAAATCCAGGTAACAGGTTTCTCGTAGATGCCCATGTTGAGTCTGCTGCTGGAACCAAAAGGGCCAGTGCTAAATGCAACCAGTTTCTGATGAAGAATGTAATTTATATTTTGAAATTCCTAATGCTAGGAATAAAGCTAGTTCACAAAATGTTGACTAGATTTGAATGAAATTTGTAATATTTATGAAAGCTTTGAATTTTTTTGTGAATAATTGTTTACAGAACTTTGTTTTACTTCTGTTCCACTCTGACCTTATCCTATGAAAAGCATAGATATAATATTTACAGCACATTCTATGATTAACTAAAATGTAAAATCTCACTTTCATCAAGTGTGTCATTGCATCCTTGAAGAAGACGAGGTCAAAAAAGCCCGACCGGACACTTTCGTTATGTTGTGACTGATAAAATTGCAGTTTTTCAGTCAGGAATTCATAGCTTGGGACCTGAAACATGAGAACATCACAAAGGTAATGAAAGGTTAAGAATGCCATTAATGCATTGTACCTCACCCTTCCAGAATAACCTGCAAATATCCTATTAAGTATTTGTCTCTTCCAAATGCATTTCCTTTATTCTTTATTCATTCATGGGATATGGACATCACTAGCTAGGTCAGCATTTATTGCCCCATCCCTAATTGCCCAGAGGGCCGGTGAGAGTTAACTACATTGCTATGGGTCTGGAGTCACATGTAGGTCAGAGCAAATAAGGGTGGCAGTTTCTTTCCCTAAAGGACATCAGTGAACCAGATAGGTTTTTCCGACATTCAGCAATGGGTTCATGATCATCATAAGACTCTTAATTTCAGACTTTTTCTATTGAATTCAAATGTTACCATCTGCCATGGCAAGGTTCAAACCCAGAGTGTCAGAACATTACCTGGGTCTCTGGGTGAACAGTCCAGCGATAATACCACTAGGCCATCACCTCCCCATTTATAAGTTACAATTCAGTACACAAGTACTCCAGATCACGTACACAAGAATGATTTTCTGTTAGAGGCCAACCGAGGTTTCAGGCTTGAGGCCTGCCTGGCTTAGGATTCTTTGGTACTCACTGCCACATTGGGAGTGAGACAAGAAAAAACAAGTTCCTCAAAAGTTATATTGCTGCTACCCCAGAAGTATACAACGGTAAAACTAACAAATGAGAAATCCCGGTTCAACCCATCGTGTATTCTTCAAATTGTATTCCTCTTGTATTCTCCACAGATCCAGTATGATCAGTATAGTCATTCCAAACTCACAGATTTCCCTCTGGGATAGAACCTAGGGAAAGCAGAATGCTTGCTGGTCTCCACAGAGGGCCTCTTTTTGCCCTCTTTTTATCCTGTGGCACACAGATTGCCTTAAATTCGAATGCTGGCATGATCAGCTCAATCATATTGAAACAAGTTTAGAGGTACAATTTGAGGTGAACCCTGCCCTTTCAATTCAACCACATTAGGGACTTGGGACTTGGCAAACATTAAGATTGATAAGTCCCCAGGGCCAGACCAGATCTATGCCAGGTTGCTCCGGGAAGCAAGCAAGGAGGTTGCTAAGCCTCTGGTGAAGATCTTTGCTTCCTCACTCTCCATGGGAGTCGTACCGGAGGATTGGAAGTAGGCGAATGTTGTTCCTCTTTTCAAGAAAGGTAACAGGGAAATACCTGGCAATTACAGACTAGTCAGTCTTACATCTGTGGTCAGCTAGGTTCTGGAAATAATTCTGAGGGATAGGATTTATGACTATTTGGAAAAGCATAGCGTGATTAAAGGCAGTCAGCATGGCTTTGTGAGGGGCAGGTCATGCTTAACTAATCTTATTGAGGTCTTTGAGGAGGTGATGAGACAGTTCGACGAAGGTCGAGCAGTGGATGTGGTATATATGGGCTTTAGTAAGGCATTTGATAAGGTTCCCCATGGTAGGCTCATTCATAAAGTCAGGAAGTATGGGATACAGGGAGATTTGGCTACCTGGATTCAGAATTGGTTGGCTGACAGAAGGCTGACAGAGAGTGGTTGTAGATGGAAAGTATTCTGCCTGGAGGTCAATGTTGAGTGGTGTTCCGCAGGGCTCTGTTCTTGGGCCTCTGCTTTTTGTAGTTTCTACAAATGACTTGAATGAGGAGGTTGTGGGGTGGGTTAGTAAATTTGTAGATGACACAAAGGTCAGAGGTGCTGTTGACAGTATCGAAGGGTATTGCAGGCTGCAACGCAAAGAGGCAGGATGCAGAGCTGGGCTGAGAAATGGCTGATGGAGTTCAACCTGGATAAAGTTAAAAATCACACAACACCAGGTTATAGTCCAACAGGTCCAACTAGCTAATGTGCTTCCAATTAAACCTGTTGGACTATAACTGGTGTTGTGTGATTTTTAACTTTGTCCACCCCAGTCCAACACCGGCATCTACAAATCATAACCTGGATAAATGCGGTGATGCATTTCGGAAGATCAAACTTGAATGCTGAATATAGGATTAAAGACAGGATTCTTGGCAGTATGGAGAATAGATGTGTTCAAGTACATAGATCCCTCAAAGTTGTCACCCAAGTGGATAGGGTTGTTAAGAAAGCATATGGCGTTTTGGATTTTATTAACAGGGGGATCGAATTTAAGAGCTGTGAGGTTTTGCTACAGCTCTACAAGTCCCTTGTGAGACCATACTTGGAATATTGTGTCTAGTTCTGGTCGCTCTACTATAGGAAAGATACAGAGGCTTTGGTGATGGTACAAAGAAGGTTTACTAGAATGCTGCCTGGATTGGAGGGCTTGTCTAATGAAGAGAGGTTGACTGAACTTGGACTTTTCTCTCTGGAGAAAAGGAGGAAGAGAGGTGACCTGAGCGAGGTATACAAGGTAATGAGAGGCATGGATAGAGTCAATAGCTAGAAACCTTTCCCCAGGGTAGGATCGACTGGCATGAGGGGTCATAGCTTTAAGATATTAGGAGAAAGGTATAGAGGAGACGTCAGAGGTAGTTTCTTTACACAGAGAGTTGCGAATGCATGGAATGCGTTGCCAGCGGTGGTGATGGAAGCAGAGTCATTAGGTACATTTGAGTGACTGCTGGGCATGCACATGGACAGCATTGAATTGAGGGGTGCGTAGGTTAAGTTATTTTATTTTAAATTAGGATTAATTTTCGGCACAACAGTGTGGGCCGAAGGGCCTGTTCTGTGCTGTATTTTTCTATGTTCTATGTTCTATTAGTTTTTTTGTCCAAAAATCATTATAGAGTTTAACATTTTATTATGTTGTAATGGAAAAAATTTCTTATTAAGATCAAACACTGGATTCTGTAATGTTTATAAAAACTGTCATTTTTGGTGGGTTTGTGATGTGTGTTCTGTCATGTCTCACAGTGGTATCTCACACACTACCATCCTCACCACAAAAGCATCCATTTCACAATTATATGATAGGGAAGGGGAAATTGTCACTGCTGTTAGGATCTTCTGGAGTACAAATGACTGGAAACCCTATGGTAGGAAAGATATTATTTAAGTGGAGAGCATCCAGGAAAGATTCACGAGGATGATGCCAGGAATGGCAGGTTTGAGATATGAAAATAGACTAAAAAGGCTGTGGCTTTTTTCACTGGAGTGTAAAAGGGTTGAGGAGTGACTTTATTGAGGTTTATAAAATTGTGAGGGGAATAGATAAGGTGAATGACAAGGGTCTTTTCCCTAGAGGGAGAATTCAAAACTAGGGATCATATTTTTAAGGTGAGAGATGAAAGACATGAAGGGCAACATTTTTTACACAGAGTGGTTTGCATGTGGAATGAACTGCTAGAGGAAATTGTGGATGAAGGTACAGTTACAATGTTTGAAAGACATTTAAAACATGTTTAAAATAGGAAAGGTTTGGAGGGATATGGGCCAAGCATAGGCAGGTGGGAATCGATTAGTTTAAGAACATAGTCGCGTGGACTAGTTGGACTGAAGGGTCTATTTCCAAGCTGTATGACTCTATGACTCTATGACTCTATGAAACAGAAACAGGTATAGGTCAGTCAGACCCTTGAGCCTGTTCAACCATTCAGTGAAATCATGGCTGGCCTATGGCCTAATTTCATATACCTGCCTTTTGCCCACAACCGTTAATACCTTTCCTAAACAGAAGAAGATCTATTTCAGATTTTAAGATAATAACTGATTTAGTATCAATTGCTGCTTTTGGTAGAGAGTTCCAGAACTAGAATCTAGAAGCGGTGGAAGTAGCTTATCTTTATCTACCTTGTCTTTTTCTGTTATTATCTTGAAGACTTTGATCAGAGGACTCTTTTACCCTCTAAATTCGAGAGAAAAAGGCTTAATCTACAACTTCCTCACAACTTGAAGTCAACACATCATTCTTGTAAACCTACAGTTATATGTCCTCCTAAGCTTTGATGTCAGATACAGTACTCCACTGTAACCAGGGCTTTGTAATGCTGCAGTTATATATCTACATAATTGGACTCCAAACTTCTAGATATAAAGACCAGCATTCCATTAGCCTTCTTGATTATTTACTGCACCTGTTCGAGGCATTTTAAAGATCTATGCACCTGAATGTCCAAATTTCTTCAGTCATCTGCTGTACTTAACTTGATACAATCTAGAAAAAACCCTGATCTATCTCTTTTTGGTGCAAAACAGATAGTATCACACTTGCCTCAATGTGCCAGTTTTTCCCATTCATCTAGACTATCAATATCCCTTTGTAATTTTATGCTAATTTCCACACTCATTATATTGCAGCCAACATTGTGTCATCAGCAAATTTGGATATTATCCAAGCCGTTAAGAAACAATGTGAATAATTAAGGTCCTAATACCAATCCTTGTGCGACACCACTGGTCACATCCTGCCAATTTGGGTACCTGCTCATTGTCTCTACTTTCTGTCACTTGCCACTCAACTAATCTCCCAGCCATTTTAGTAATTTTCACTCAATCTCATGGGTTTCTACCTTAGTTAACAGTCTCTTCTGAGGGACTTTATCAAATGAGAGACAGTCAACAATGGCTGTGACCTCTAGAAGTTGACTGTGAAAGGATTTTGAAAGAGGTGAGAAGGAATGAAAAGTTCAACTGCTGAGACAAGGCCAATGAGTCTTGCAAAGCTCCCAGCCATTTTCTTCCTTGGCAGCAAATGTGGCAGAGACTGCTGTGCCAGAATGGGGTTCCTGAGTAACTCCAGGTTATGTTTAACACCATGGCACAAACTGTCACCTCATGAGAAGGAAGATCACTGGAGACATGCATACCAGAGAATCAATCAAGCTTTATTTCATCATAAATTTGACGTGATTTATAAAAATAGATTCAGGTGAAAAATGTATATATATTTAGAAAAATAATGAATTGAGAGACATCCTTAAGAAAAAAACAAGTAGGTAGTGTTGTGATTTAAAAAAGAAGAGGAGCTATTTTTGTCAGGATCTAACAGCATAATAAACAGCTTCTCTTGAAAGCTAATAAAGCTATGACGTACCATTTCATAGATTTTTGGGAGAACAAAGACAAAATCTTCAGGCTCATCACCAGTTGGCTCTGGCATATCCCGGAGGAAATCAACGAAGTATGGCTCTTCATGAATCATCTGTGCTACTCTTTTTCCAATAACTTTTTCAACTGCGCGAGTAATTGCACTTTCAAACCAATCTTTGTCTTCTTGATTTATAAATCTATGAAGTAACCAGAAAGTCACTAATTAATCATTAAAAATTTTAATGCAATGAAGATAACTACTTTATTCAGTGTGAGTCTTGAATCTTTATGTTTATATTTTCAAAGTATGTAGGGGTAGTCAGAGAGAATGTCCTGAAGATTGTTACCTTGCATTTTAACTAAGCTCCACTTTGGATCCCAATTGGAAGAAGCACTAAGGGCACAAAATACACTCTGGTTGGGGGCCCTTCAATTTTCATCAATAAGACTGATTTTAGCAGCACACTACTTACTGAGCTAATGAATCAGTCAGATTTAGCTGTCAGACTTCGATCATAAGATATAGAAGATAGTTAGGTCATTCAGACCAATAAGTCTGCTCCATCATGGCTGATATGTTTCTCAACCCCATTGTCCTGCCTTCTCCCCTTACCAATCAAGAACCTATCTATCTATTTCTTAAATATATTCAATGACCAGACCTTCACAGTTTGTTGTGGCAATTAATTCCACAGATCAACCACCCTCCGGCTGAAGAAATCCCCCCCATCTCAGTTCTAAAGGGTAATCCCTTCACTCTGAGCCTGTGCCCTTGGGTCATGGTCTCTCCTACTAGTGAAAATGTCTTCTCCAAGTCCACTATATCCAGGCCTCTCAATAAGCTTCAGTGAGATCACACCAAATTCTTCTAAACTCCATTAAGTACAGACCCAGAATCCTCAACCGCTCGTTATATGATAAGCTCTTCATCCCTGGAATCCTTCTCGCAAACCTCCTCAAAACTTCTCCAACACATTCTTCCTTAGTTATGAGTTCCAAAGTTTTGTCCCTGGCAAGTAGTAAACAACAGGATAGAGACTCCTACTAGCTTTGGTCTTTACCTCAGTCTGGTAGTGGAAGATGAACCTGTCCCTGATAAGATTGGTAGGATTGGCTACTAACCAATCCACACGAACATAAAGCCCTGATTCAGAGCAGATCTAGCAGCTAAAACCTGGGCAACCCTGAGGTGCTGTAGGCCAACAGTTTTAGAAGAATTATTTTCAACCACAATCTCTAATTTCATAGCCCAGCATATTACGCACTCTATTCTTATTATTAGAAAAGCAACATCATAATTTCTGATTCAATGAAGAAGTCAAGAGAATCTCCAGAAGGAGCAACAGGTATGTCTGAAGTGTCAACCTGGTGAAGTTACAAAACAAGACTACCTGACAGGCAGGGGAAACAGCAAACAATTGATAAGAGGTAAGATGAGAGTAGTGCTGGAAATGCACAGCAGGTCAGGTAGCATCTGAGGAGCAGGAAAATCGACGTTTCGGGCAGGATGCTGCCTGACCTGCTGTGCATTTCCAGCATCACTCTAATCATGACTCTAATCTCCAGCATCTGCAGTCCTCACTTTTGCCTAAATAATTGATAGAGTTAAGTGATCTGATAACCAATGTGTAAGGTTAAAGCTCTGTAGTCTTATCACTTGTAGTCATGGCTGGGAGTGAACAATGAAACAACTAAACAGGAGCCTTACAAAAGGGAAGTCAAACATTAACATTACACGAAAGTGGTGAGTTGACTGGTTGGTGACTAGTTGCTGTTAGCGACTTAGTGTAAAATGTTGAAATTGAAAAAAATGCATTTTATTTCAAACAACTGTAATTACCTAGTTTAAGGGACTCCATTAGAAGGGAAATAAGAAACTCGGGATTTTACTGTGTGTTTATTCTTAAATGGTAACATTTATTATGTTCTGATGTTTAGGCTAGTACAGTACATGATAAAGTGAAGAAACATTAAATTATTTTGGAATTAACTAAACATATACGTAACTAATTATGAATGAAGACACAATAAAGATTACAGGGCAGGTGATGTATCATAATTGCTTTTGTCAGGGGTCTTGGATGCCAGTGGTTCAGGGTAAACATGTCTGCTGTGAGTGGTTGCAACATGAGCAGCTTCAGCTCAGTGTTTATGAAATGGAAGATAAGCTACAGGCATCATGTCATATCAGGGCAGGGGAAGTTACCTGGACACTGGGAAGTTGTGAGAAATCAAACATTAGAAGCTAGAAAAGAAAGAAAGGTATCAGTAAGGTAAGTGATAAACAGATCATGAAAGGAGGGTTCAAGCTGCACAAATCTATGAGAGAAATTAAAGAAGAAAGTTCCACAAATATCACCATCCTCAATGATGGGGGACCCCAGCATTCGCAACAATCTTCAGTAGATGATCCATTTCAGCTTTCTCCAGAGATCCCCAGCATCACAGCCAATTTGATTCTCATAGACACACAGACATTGACAGCACAGAAGGAAAGCCATTTGGTCCTTCCTGTTCACACTGGTCAAAAAGGATGTGACCATACTAATTTTATTCCCCAGCTCTTGGCCCATGGCCTTGGAGGATATAGAAAACACAAGTGAACACATAAATAAATGTTACAATGGTTTCTTACACAACTTCACTTTCAGACAGTGACTTCTATGCTCCCACTTCCAGCTGGGTAAAAAAAAATCTCAACTCACCTCTTAACTTTCTACTTTTTGCATTAAATCTACATTCCTTGGTTACTGACCCCATGAGTAATGGAAAAAAGTGCCTTCTTATCCACATTATCAATGTCTCTCATTATGTCGTATATCCCTGTTAGGTTTACTTTCAAACTTTGTTGCTCCAACAAAATATCCTAGCCTATTCAATATTCCATCATAGCTCAGACCTTCCGACTCAGGCAATACCCTGATAAATCGCCTCAGCATCCTCTTCAGCTCAACCATGGTGTTCTTATGATGTGATGACCAGAACTATATGCAGTACTCCAGTTGTGACTTAAACAGCATATTAAACTCCCATGAGATTAACCATCCTCTCAGCATGGAGGATATAGACGGGCTGGTCAGATGGGTTTATCAGCGGTAAATGGAATGTAATCTGGATAAATATGAGGTGATGTACTTGGGAGGACAAACATGCCAAGGGAATACATGATGAACTGCAGGACCCTGGAAAGCACTGAGGATCAGAGGGACTGTGGTGTGCATGTACATGGGTCCCTTAAATTGTCAGGATATGCAGATGAAATAGTTAAAAAGACATTTGGGATACTTGCTTTTATTAACCAAGGTATTTCGTTTAAGAGCAGAGATGTTGTGCTGGATCTTTATAAAACATCAGTTAGGCCACAGCTAGAATATTGGCTGCAGTTCTGGAATCTATATTATAGGAGTAATGTGGTCAGATTGGAGCGGATGAGAGAAGATTTGCCATGTTGTTGTCTGGACTGGAGATTTTCAGTTTTACTGAGGGGTTGGATAGACTGGGCATGTTTTCCTTAAAGCAGAGGAAATTGAGAGAGAAATTGATTGAGATGTATATGACGGGTTTAGATATGGTAGACAGGAGAAAGTTATTACCCTTGATGAAGGGAGCAATGACTAGGGTGAATATAAATTTAAGGTAAGGAGCAGAAGTTTTGAGGAGATGAAAGGAAAACCTTTTGTATGCAGAGCTGGTAGAAATCTGGAATTCACTGCCTGTAAGAGTAATACAGGCAGAAACCTTCATAACATTTAAGAAGTATTTAGAAGTGCACTTGTGATGCTGAGGCATAGAAGACTATGGACTGTGGGCGGCACGGTGGCACAGTGGTTAGCACTGCTGCCTCACAGCGCCAGAGACCCGGGTTCAATTCCCGCCTAAGGCGACCTACTGTGTGGAGTTTGCACATTCTCCCCGTGTCTGCGTAGGTTTCATCTGGGTGCTCCGGTTTCCTCCCACAGTCCAAAGATGTGCAGGTCAGGTGAATTGGCCATGCTAAATTGCCCGTAGTGTTAGGTAAAAGGGGTAAATGTAGGGGAATGGGTGGGTTGTGCTTTGGTGGGTCGGTGTGGACTTTTTGGCCCGAAGGGCCTGTTTCCACACTGTAAGTAATCTAATCTAATCTAACACTATGGCCAAGTACTGAAAGAGGGGCCAGAATAGTGAGGTGGTTGCTTTTGATCCGAGCAGACATGATGGGCTGAGGGTCTCTTTCTGTACTGTATGTCTTTATGGCTCTGTAGCAGGCATTTAAATGAGGGATTAAAGCTCTTGAGGTGAACAGTTCCATGCATTAGGGTAAAAGATGGAAGAGAAAAAAAACTGCTGTTGTCAAGTGACAAGGATCAAGTAATACAGAAGGTCAGAATAATCGAATCAAAGCTAAGCATTGTGCAGTTTCATTCAGAGAAAAGAGACTCCGAATAATAGAAGTCAATTTATCAATAGTCTCCAACAAACCTGGACTAAAACAAAAAGTCCTGATTCACTTAGATGTTAGGAAGAAAAAAAGCTCAAGAAGTAGAACTTGTTGAAATGTCAGAGGGGAAGATATCTGCAAGGCTGTTTCAAGCAAGATTTCAAGGAACAAATGTACATTGGCAAATGAACCAAGACTAATGTCAAACCAAGTAGATTTACTTGCCTAAGGGTGTTATAAAAAAGTTATTAACTCAAACGAGTGAAATTAGGTGAATGAAGATATTTAAATGGGAGTGGCCTGATGGTGAAGGGACCATGATGGTCAATCCAGTTTGACTTTATCTGATCCTAGATTCTAGCCTATAGCAAACTACTTTGTTCAGCCACTGCAGTCTATCCCGTGGAAAGGACAGGATACATACCTACTTAAGATGATCACTAACATTAATGGTATACTGCTGATTACCACATACTGTCCTTCCTCAAGTGATGGATCAGTGCTCCTGCTTGTTGAACAGCACTGAGCGTGGCAAGGGCACAGAATGTATTCTAGCTGGTCAAACTTGAAAGATACTGCTGATCAATTGGGTCTGAGGCAGGTGGTGAAGGAACCAAGTAAGATGGAAAAGGTATTACAGCTTATCCTTGCTAATCTGCCTGCCACAGACGCATCTATCCATGACAATATCAATAAAGATGACGCTCTCATTGTGGAAACAAAATTCTGCCTTCACACGAATTCTACCCTACATTGCGTGGTGTGGCACTATTACTGTGCTAAATGTGACTGACTTTCAACTAGTCCAGCAACTTGACACTGGACCTCTGTGAGATGCTAGGAGCCACCAGCAGCAGAACTGTACTCCAACACAATCTGTGACCTTATGGCCTGACATATCCCCACAGTACCATTCCCATCAAGCCAATAGATCAACTATAGCTCATTGGAAAGTGAAGGAGGGCATGCTAACAGCAGGACCAGGCATCCCTAAAAATGCCCTTGAAGTTACAAAAAATGCCAAACAGCATAAGTAGCAACAGATAGACAGAGCTAAGTGATTCAATACAAATGATCAGATCTGTATTCTGTAGTTCTGCCACATTTGGTTCTGAATGCTGGTGGATCGTTAAGCACTGCACTGGAGGAGGAGCCTTCATAAATATCCCCAAATATATGTGATATCAAAAAACATTGGATACTGCAAAAGTGATGGACCATGATAACATTTCAGTTAAAGTACCAAAACTTTGCTGCTCCTTTAGCCAAGCTATTCAAGTAAAGCTACAACACTGGTATCAATCTGACAATAAGAAAATTGCCCAGGTATGTCCTGTACATAAAATGCAGGACAAATTCAATCAGGAGAAAGTGAGGACTGCAGATGCTGGGGATCAGAGTCGAAGAGTGTGGTGCTGGAAAAGCACAGCTGATCAGGCAACATCCAAGTTAATTTGACATCGTCAGTGTTCCGTTGAGTGACGTTGGTGGTTAATTTGTCATTGGCGGCGTTCTGGTGAGTGACATCGGTGGTTTTATTTTTGTAAATATTTTTATTGAGGAAAAAGATTTAAATTTTTTACGAAATCACAAAATCACTACAAACCAGTATAACAACCTTATAATAAAGCGACAATAACAGTAAACAAACTACTACTCTACTCCACAAACCACTGAGGAGAAAGAAAAAAATCTACAAAAACCACAATTCCATAAATAACTAAAAAATAACTAAATTAAACCAAGGTAAATTAGATTAGATTCAGTTAAGTTACCGCACTAAGTTCAATCCCACCAAAGCTCCCCACCACCGGGAGCATCAGTAGGCATTTCCGGATTTGTTCGGAATTCTTCCTCCCAGGGGTCCTCGAACTGCCAGATATAGCCCTCATAAATACAGAAAGGCCCTGATCAATATAGCCGACAGGTCTGTATCTATATAATTCAGAAAGGACCGCCTCGTTCTATAAAACAATTCCGTTTTCTGGTGCACCATACTCATAAGGAAGTCAAGGGGGATGTGCTCCATAACTAATCTATGCCAGTCCCAGGGGATTCTTCGACAACCAGTGCATTAGAATGGTTTTCCTTGCACAGAATGAAAGAATATTAAACAGTTATTCCCATGCGCGTCCAAAGAAGGGAGATGTGGCAAGCCCAAAAGGAGGGACACCGCATCCACCTTAACTTCAGTTCCCAAAACCCCTTCCAAAACACTCGCTATAGCACCCCAATACCTACGAAGCTTGTGACATGACCACAAGCAATGAATAAGAGTGCCATTGGGGATGCTCCGGTCTTAAATTTCGTAAGCCGCTCTGGTGCCAAATGTGCCCTGTGACGTAGCTTCAATTGCATAGCCTGCATCCTACTACAAATCAAAATCTTCCTTATGTTCTCCCAAATTTCTCCCACATCTCTGATGAGATTTCCACCCTCAATTCTTGAGTGCAGATTCCGCACAGCCACGCAATGTGCTTCTAAACATTACCTCCTAACAAGTGATAGAGGGTGCTGACTGAGAGAGCGCCTGTAGACTGAAGCACTCTCCTTCCATATCCGACTTATAGGGACGAACCATCAATGTAGTCTTTTTCTGTATAAAGTCCCTAACCTGAAAGTAATGCAAGAGTTACCTCATAGATAGTTCATATTTCTGTCTCAGCTGCTCAAAAGACATCATGACCTCCTCGTCAAATAAATCTCTCAAACAGAAGACTCCTCTTGACTCCCAGAGCTTAAAGCCAGAGTCTATTGACCCCAGCTGGAATCCTAACATTTCTACTGTGGGACTGAAAGGGGAAGATTTTTGTAAGTTTCCCTCATTTTGTCGCATCATTCTCCATGCTTTAACCGTGTTAAGGACAATCGGATTTCTGCAATGGTCCATAACAGTCCTCACCTTGTTCATAAACAACAAATTGATGAGGGGGCATTTTGCCTGGGAGGCCTCGATGTCCAATCAGATTGACCGCAGGTCCTGGCAAGCCCAGTCAGCCACATAGGGTAGTAAGGAACTCAATTCATATTTCTTAAAATCCAGGAAATTCAAACCTCCCATCCCCCATGGAAGCTGCAATTTGACAAGCTTAATAAGAGGCCGCCTATGATGCCAGATGAAAGATCCAAGCCAACTGTCAAGTCTCCACAGTGCTTGCCTAGGCAGCATCAAAGGGAATATTCACATGGGATATAATAAATGAGGAAGAACATTCGCTTTGACCAGAGTTATTCTATCCAACCAGGATATCGGAAGATCTTCCCAGCACTGAAGGTTCTGTCTTATCTTCTCTAGCAACTGCACAAAGTTAGTTTTACATAATTAATCGAAGACCGGGGTGATAAAAATGCCTAAGTACAAGAAACCTTCCTGTGATCACCTGAAAGGGAAACAAGTTCCATCCCCAAAATCGGATTTCTAGTCAGGCCCCGCCACAGGCATAGCCTTTTTGTTTATAGATATTTTTATTAGAAATTTAACATTTTTACAAGTTTACAAACATAAACAATACTCTCAAATATAAACATTTATATATAATTAAATCAAATATACAATAGCCAAAATTTAACAAAAGAAGAAAGGAAAAAAACCGAAAAAGAAAAAAAAACTCAACTATCTACTAATCTAACCTATAACTAACCAGAGTGTATATTTAAGTCTCTTACATGCTCGGAATGTGTTAACATCAGATGTAATGAAACCCGTATTCGTGCGGGATTCCTCTCCTAAGGGGCCCCGGACCAGCCAGGTTTGTAATCTCAATTAAATAAAAGCCCTTGTTAGGATAGCCAAGATATCTGTATTTATGTAATTCAAGAAGGGCTGCCATATTTTATAAAATAATTCGGTCTTTCGGTGCACCATGTTTGTAAGGAAGTCAAGGGAATACATTCCATAATTAATCTGTGCCAATTTGAAAGTCCAGGGGGGCCCTCAGCCACCCAGTTCACCAAAATATTTTTCCTTGCACAGAAAGAAAGAATAGAAAATAGTCTCTTCCCATACATGTCCATGGAGGGAAAGTTCGAAAAGCCTAAAAGGAGAGATACAGGGTCCACTTTAATTTCCGTTCCTAGAATTTCTGTCAGGGTACTTGCTACTTTAGTCCAATATCTACGGATCTTATGACAGGTCCATAGGCAATGTACAAGAGTGCCCACCTCTATTTTGCATTTGGGACACATTGGAGATGCTCCTGCCTTAAATTCTGCCAGTCGAACCTGTGCTATATGGGCCCTATGAAGTATCTTCAGCTGGATAGCCTGGGTTCTGTTACAGATAGTAATTCTTCTAGCGTTTTCCCAAATATCATTCCACGTTTCTATAGAGATGTCTAGTCCCAAATCCTGATCCCATGTTTTAAGCAGATTATCCATATCTCCCGATACTTCATCATGTAGTAAATGATAAATAGTACTGACGGAAGATACCCCCACTGGTCGTAGGACACTACATTCTCTATCTGATTTATAAAGACTATCTAATAACGTAGTCTTCTTCTGTATATAATCTCGAATTTGGAAGTATCGAAAGAGGTCTCCATTAGGTAATCCGAATTTCTGACGCAGCTGTTCAAAAGACATCAGGACCCCATCCTTAAATAGGTCCCCTAGACATGAGATACCCCTGGATCACCAGAGTTTAAAAGTGGCATCTGTAAACCCCGGTTGGAATCCCCATGCTCCCATTATTTACAAAAATAAAGCCTCTCTAATACACTCACACCAATATAATAAAAAACTATTTCTAAATTAAAAAAATATAAAACGTATCTAAGTGGAGATTTTCCCCCTTGTTCCCAGGGGGTGTCACTTCCTCTCCAAAAGTCCATCATATCCTCTCCCAACCAATGCCCCACCCTTGACCCAGGCGGTCCAGAATAAAATGAGGAGAATTCAGATATAATACAAAGCTAGAGTTAACAGTGAGCACCCTACCCCCACCCATACCAACACCTGGATATATTTGGTAATGTTAATACCATATATAAACATTTAACTATAAAATTACAACCTCAACAAATAATAATAAATATACTAATACAAAATAACAAGGGAGAAACAACCCCGCTCCTAAGACAGAGGTAAAATTGAATAAGGTAACCACCTCCCCCTACCAACATTAACCAAACCCTCCAGCTTATATATATATATATATATAAATATATATATTATATATATATATATATATATACACACACATATACATACATCCCACATATATACATAAAATAATAAAAGAAAACAACCCCAAGGGGGGGGAGAAAATCAAATCCCTCTCCCCACCCCCATGATAATATTAATCAGTAAAGTAAAAAAACAAGGGGGGATATAAACCAAAGCGGGGGGAAAGGCAAACCAACATCCATTATGTCTTACAGTTTATCTAAGAGAGTCCAAGAATTCCTTAGCCTTTTCTGGCGATCCGAAGTTATACACGGATCATAGAACATAGAAGAACATAGAAGAATACAGCGCAGTACAGGCCCTTTGGCCCTCGATGTTGCGCCGATCCAAGCCCACCTAACCTACACTAGCCCACTATCCTCCATATGCCTATCCAATGCCCGCTTAAATGCCCATAAAGAGGGAGAGTCCACCACTGCTACTGGCAGGGCATTCCATGAACTCACGACTCACTGAGTAAAGAACCTACCCCTAACATCTGTCCTATACCTACCACCCCTTAATTTAAAGCTATGCCCCCTCGTAATAGCTGACTCCATACGTGGAAAAAGGTTCTCACGGTCAACCCTATCTAAACCCCTAATCATCTTGTACACTAATGGATCCTTTATGGTTAAAGCGTAGCGTCGCTGCGTAGCGTAAGGAGTACTTAATATTTAAGTCCCTTAAACGCTTCTTCGCCTTGTCGAATGCCTTCCTCTTTCGGACCAGAGCTGGGGAAAAGTCCTGGAATAACATGATCTTGGATCCTTTATAGATCATAGCTTGGGGGTCTTTTCCAAGATTTCTAGAGGCTTCTAGGAGTATCTGCCTCTCCTAGTAGCTCTGCAGCTGGAACAGGACCAGGCGTGGGCGCTGGTTCGAGCCGGGCCCGCGTATTGCGACCCAGTAGGCCCATTCTACCCTTACCTGGCCTGATCCAGCCTCCAGATTTAAAAGCTGTGGCAGCCACTTCTCGAGGAACGCTGTAAGCTGGCCGTCCTCTTCCTGTTCGGGAAGGCCCAGCAAACGAATATTTTTTCGACGACCTGATCCATGGCCGATTGTGCTGTAGTTTCAGAGGTCGCGGCCTTTAGCTCTGCCCCTCCGACTCGGCGCTCGATCTCCTTAATGTCTCGGTCGTGCTTCTGCAGCGCTGTCGAGAGTGAGTCCCATCGATTTCGGGACTCCTCGATAAAAGCGTCGATCTTCGTATCCAGTTTGGAGATCATTTCCACAAGGCTTGACATTGTAGGTAAGTCCCCTGGGGCGGCTGTGGACGCCTCAGCTGCAGCTGGAGAGGGTGTGGGAGGGATTCCTGCTTGCTGAGAGCTGCGGGTCCCTTCCCTTTGGTCATTTTTACTAAATATTAGATTGTTTAAATGTAATACTAAGCAACTAATTAAATTAAACAGCTGTTATGAATGATTTGATGGGGGTGGGAGACCAACTTTACCCAAGTCTTGGGAAGAGCACTATAGACTCAGACTTGCTGGATCGCCGCCATATTGGATCCCCAGGCATAGCCTTTGATTTCATAGAATTAATTTTATACCCCAAAAACAAACCAAATAAATTAATTGCTTGTATTAAACGGTGCACAGATGTTATTTGATCAGTTGAAAAGAGAAGGACATCATCCGCATAAAGGGTGATCTTATGCCTACCTGATCCTACCTCCGGAGAAATTATATTGGGGGTCCTCTGGATGGCCTCTGCCAACTGCTCAATTACCAATGTAAATAATAGCGGTGAGAGAGGGCACCCTTGTCAGCTGCCTCTGCCGATACTAAAATTGTCCAACCTTATACCATTAGTGAGAAATGCTACTTTCGGGTCATTGTATAACACTGCCACCCATATCTAAAAGAGGTATGGCCACTCTACCAGGTCAATTACTTTCTCTGCATCCAGGGAGACTACCAAGCCCGGAATCGACCCTTGCTGGCATACCTGGACCATATTTAATACTCTTTGAATATTATTAGTTGAACTATGACCCTTAATAAAACCTGTCTGGTCCTCCTTTACAATGAAGGGCAAAACGGTCTCCAACTTTATCGCCAACATTTTCGACAGCATTTTAAAATCCACGTTCAGTAAAGATATGGGCCTGTACGAAGTGCAATCCTCTGGGGCTTTTCCTTTCTTGAGAATAAGAGAAATATTTGCTTCTCTCAGAGAGGATGAGAGGCAATCCTGACTGTACGAGCAGTTGTGCACATCCAACAGTAGCCTGGCCAGTGCGTCCATAAACTCCTTGTAAAGCTCATTGTGAAATCCGTCTGGGTCAGGCACTTTATCACTCTGGAGGTGCCTCACTGCCTCCTGTATTTCTTGGACTGTCAGAGGGGCATTCAGAAAAGATGCCTGCTCTGAAGTTATACCTGAAAGGTCCAGGGTCTTAAAAAAAGACTCCATCTTCGTCAATCTGTCCTCACAGCTCTTCGACCGGTACAGCTCAAAGTAGTAATTCCTAAATGCTGCATTATTCTTTCAGCATTGCAAGTAAGAGTACCAGCACTCTCTCTAATGGATGTGATAGATTGGGGGGCATTCTTCTTTCTGGCCAGATATGCTAGATATCTACCTGGTTTATCACCAGACTCAAATAACTGCTGTTTTGCAAAAGAGGTTTCCCTCTTTGCTGATTGGGTGAGCGCAGCGTTCAAAGTAGCCATGAGGGCTGTAATCTGCTGCAATTTAGTTACAGATGGTCTGTCAAAGTATGCTAACTCAGCTGCCTTCAGGCAATCCTCGAGCAAACGCTACTGCTCTCCCCTCTGCCACTTACAGGTGGCCAAGTAATAAATAATCAGTAATCAAGAAATAGGTCTTGGCAGTCTCCCAGAGCACCGATGGATTACTAGCCATAGCCAAATTAATGTCCCAAAGGATTTAAAATTCCCACGAGAAATACTCTATAAACTTGCTATCCTTCAAGAGGAAAGAATCCATGTGCCCAGTGCCACAAGCCTGTTCCCATTACCATTGGCCTGGACCTCCATGTACACTGCCGCATGATCAGAAATGGTTATGTTTCCGATTCTGCAAGACAGTACCGAATTCAAAAAGGTCAATGGGGCAAAAAGCATGCCAATTCTGATATAGCACTCATGTGGGTTAGAGGTGAAGATATCTCCACACATCAACCAATCCCAGCTTCCTGTTCAGGTCCACTAACTGCCTGGATTGCGGGTATGTCCCTGCAAGGCCCCTAGGCATCCCCTGCAAAACGTGCGCCCACACCTCCCTCCTCAGCTCCCTCCAAGGCCCCAATGGATCCTTCCATATCCATTGCAAATTCACCTGCGCCTCCACACGCATCATTTACTGGATCCGCTGCACCCGATGTGGTCTCCTCTACATTGGGGAAACAGGCTGCCTACTTGCGGAATGTTTTAGGGAACACCTCTGGGACACTCGCACCAACCAATCCAACCGCCCCATGGATGAACACTTCAACTCCCCTTCCCACTCCGCCAAGGACATGTAGGCCCTTCGCCTCCTCCATCGCCAGATCCTGGCCACACAACGCCTGGAGGAAGAGCGCCTCATCTTCCGCCTAGGAACCCTCCAACCACACGGGATGAATGTAGATTTCTCCAGCTTCCTCATTTCCCCTCCCCCCACCTTATTTCAGTCCCAACCCCCAGATTCAGCACCACCCTCTTGACCTGCAAACTTCTTCCTGACCTCTCCGCCCCCACCCCCTCTCCGACCTATCACCCTCACCCTCACCTCCTTCCACCAATCGTATTCCGAGCGCCCCTCCCCCAAATTCCCCCCTCCTACCTTTTATCTCAGCCCGCTTGGCACACCAGCCTCATTCCTGAAGAAGGGCTTATGTCCGAAACCTCGATTCTCCTGTTCTTCGGATGCTGCCTGGCCTGCTGCGTTTTTCCAGCACCACACTTTTCAATTCTGGTCTCCAGGATCTGCAGTCCTCACTTTCCCCGAGGCATCCTGTCCACTTCTGGGTCATTAAGTCACTTAAAGTCTCCCCCTATAATTGTATGACGCGCCCAAGGTACATCAACCTGGAAAGCGCATCCGTTAAAAATTTGAGGGAATGTGCCGGGCGTCAATATACATTCAAAATCCTATACTCTTTTCCATGTATTAAAGTTTTAAGAATAATAAACCATCCATATTCATTCTTAATTTGGTCTAACAGTTGAAATAGGAGATTCTTCTGGATGAGAATAGTAACTCCTCTACTTTTTGAATTAAAGGATGAGGTAAACACCCGTCCAAACCCTCCCTGCTGTAACTTCAAGTGCTCCTTATCGGTTAAATGTGTTTCTTGCAGCAAGGCTATATAGACCCTCTCTTTTCTGAGACTTGAAAGTATCATTTTCTCTTAATTGGTGAATGACTCCCTTTAACGTGCACCATTTAAATGAATTGCTCGCCATAGCCATCCGAGACAGTCTGTGACCCACCGGGAGGAAGAACCTCACTCATAGCGTGCCGAGTGAAAACAGCAAACAGTTCATATAAATTTAAAAATACAAGGACCAAAACTACCAAATCAAAACTTCTAACAACTATTCTACAACATACCAACATATAATTCAAATGAAAGGAGACTTTCCCCCTTGCCCACAGGGGGCACTCATACTACCCACGAACCCCTCCGTGGCTTCTTCTAGTTGAAGCTGTGCCCCAGCCCCAGACAATACAAAGTAAGAAAAAATTACACACATCTTATAGCAAGAAATTTAAAAGTGGGTACTCAACCCATCCCATCCATACTTTAACCCAAGGCACTCCTGGTAAAAATATATAACCCCAGGCCCCCACTCCTGCTTTCCCCAAATGCAAATCCCCCTCCCCCCACTCCATACCAAGAGAGAAAAACAAAAAAGAAATGATGAGAAAGAAGAACAAAGGATAACGGGAGGGGAGAGAGAAGGGAGAAGAGAGAGAAAAAGAAAAAAACTATGAGGACACCCACTTATATTTTAAAAAACCTCAACAACCAGGTAAACCAGGCAAATTACAGAGAAAAAACAAAGTAAACATTATTGTCCATATTACTCGAGGCAACTAGTCTATTTTAAAGTATCCAGGAAGTCCTTTTCCCTTTCGGTTGAGTCAAAATTAAACACGGAACCTCCGTGGCTGAAATGTAATGTTGCCAGATATCTTATTGGAATACTGGATATTCAAGTCCCTCAGCTGCCTTTTTACCTCATTAAAGGCCTTCCTCTTGCGAATCATGACTGCAGAAAAGTCTTGGAAAAGTATAATTCACGGTCCTTTGTGGATCCTTCCCCAATGCTCTAGAGGCTTCCAGCACCATTTGCTTATCTCTGTAATGCTGGAGTTGTACTAGGACTGGGTGGGGGTGCTGGTCCAATCCAGGCCAGCGCACTGCCACCGGGTGGGCCCACTCAACCCGCACCTGGCCTGCCTCGACTTCCAGCTCCAAAAACTGTGGGAGCCATTGCTCCAAGAAGCTACCAAGCTGGCCTTCCACCTCCCGTTCTGGGATCCTCACCAGATGGATGTTCTTCGGATGGCCTCAATTTTCAAGGTCGTTGACATGCTCTTCCAAGGCCTGTACCTGCCGTTCCAAGGCCTGGACCTGACCCACCGAGGATTCTTCTGTGGTTTTGGAGGCCGCGGCTCTACCTCCAAGACACGCTGCTGAAGATACTAGATCTCATGGTCATGCTTCTGCAGCATGACTGAGAAGGGTTCCAGCATGACCCGGGGTCTCCTCCATTGTTGAATCGATCTACTCTCGGAGTTTCACAAACTCTGAGACCAGGCTCTGCTCCACAGGTAAGTTCCCTGGGATGTTCACGGATGCCGATGCTGTGGTCGCAGGCATGTCCATTACTCCAGGGGGGCGTCCTCCTTGCTGCGATCCTCATGGTCCCTTCCCTTTAGTCATTTTTCTAACTATTTTCAATGAACACTGAACAACTCTGGGGGTCAACAACTAACAATTTCTACCACAATGGGTAATAAAGAGAGGGTGAGTGCTCCACTTTGTCTGGGTTCTGGTGCAGAACTCAGCAGGGCAGAGCTACTGGGTCTGTGACATCGATAGTTAATTTGTCATTGGCAGTGTTCTGGTCAGTGACGTCAGTGGTTAATTTGTCATTGTTGGTGTTCCGGTGAGTGACGTCAGTGGTTAATTTGTTATCGGCAGTGGTCCGGTGAGTGATGTCAGTGGTTAATTTGTCATTGTTGGTGTTCCGGTGAGTGACGCCAGTGGTTAATTTGTCATCGGCAGTGTTCCGGTGAGTGACGTCAGTGGTTAATTTGTCATTGTTGGTGTCCGGTGAGCGACACCAGTGGTTAATTTGTCATCGGCAGTGTTCCGGTGAGTGACATCAGTGGTTAATTTGTCATCGGCAGTGTTCCGGTGAGTGACGTCAGTGGTTAATTTGTCATTGTTGGTGTTCCGGTGAGTGACGTCAGTGGTTAATTTGTTATCGGCAGTGGTCCGGTGAGTGATGTCAGTGGTTAATTTGTCATTGTTGGTGTTCCGGTGAGTGACGCCAGTGGTTAATTTGTCATCGGCAGTGTTCCGGTGAGTGACGTCAGTGGTTAATTTGTCATTGTTGGTGTCCGATGAGCGACACCAGTGGTTAATTTGTCATCGGCAGTGTTCCGGTGAGTGACATCAGTGGTTAATTTGTCATCGGCAGTGTTCCGGTGAGTGGCGTCAGTGGTTAATTTGTCATTGTTGGTGCTCCGATGAGCGACACCAGTGGTTAATTTATCATCGGCAGTGGTCCGGTGAATGACATCAGTGGTTAATTTGTAATCGGCAGTGTTCCGGTGATTGACGTCAGTGGTTAATTTGTCGGCGTCGGTGTTCCGGTGAGTGACATCAGTGGTTAATTTGTTGTTGTCGACCAATTACTGCTCCATTAATTTTCTCTCAATCATCAGTAAAGTGATGGAAAATGTCAAGCAATATTTGCTTAGCAGTAACATGCTCACTCTGACACCCAGTTTGGGTTCCAGCAGGCCTGACCTCACTATTGCCTGAGTTCAAACATGGACAATAGGGCTGAATTCCATGGTGAGGTGACAGTAACTACCCTTGACGTGAAGGTTACAATCAACTGAGCATGCAATTAAAATTCAATTATATTACTACCTATGTGAAGTCACATGTACACCAGATGAGGTAAGGATGGCAAATTTCCTTCCCAAAAGGACTTAAGTGAGCATAATGCATTTTCTTTTGTTAATTGACAGTAATTTCATGGACATCATGAGTCTCTTAATTCCAAATATTTATTGAATTCAAATTACGTGGCTGAATTCAACCTCAGATCTCAGAACATTATGTCGGATTCTGGATTAATAGTTGAGGTATAATCTCACTAGGCCATCACCTCTCCTCTGTAACCCTCATGAACCAAATATTGCATGTAACGCCATTTCCCTACCTGTCTGCAATGACCCTGGTACATTCATGTTTGAACAAAGCTAGGAGTGTCTTCAGGGTAGAGCATTCCTCAGCCATTATGTTCAACATTCCTTGCCAGATGCGAGATAGGTCCCTCAAATTGAAGATGTAATGAAATTTAGCTGGAGTGGGTAGCATTTTCACCTAGAAAAGAACAACAAAAACAACCTTCAAAATGTGCAAAAAACAAATTACTCTTGGGTAAATACGATCAGCTGTCTGTGCAGAGACATTACTATTATATACTATTTGAAGTTCTTTTTCACAGAGTTGTTATGGACCAGGCTAGCCCCTTTCAAAACATTTCAAGAAAGTATCCCAGACCGTAACTTTGCCAGATGTTTTAAGCAGGGGTAATGTGGATATCCCAGGAGAGATGTTAAACCACATAGTTTTAAACAAAAAGAATTAGAACACAGAACATAAGACAATATAGCGCAGAACAGGTCCTTTGGCCCTCGATGTTGTACCAACCTGTGAACTAATCTAAGTCCATCCCCCTACATCATCATCCATGTGCTCATCCAAGGATCGTTTAAATGCCCCTAATGTGACTGAGTTAACTACATTGGCAGGCAGGGCATTCCATGCACTTACCACTCTCTGAGTAAAGAACCTGCCTCTGACATCTGTCTTAAATCTATCACCCCTCAGTTTGTAGTTATGCTCCCTCATACAAGCTGATGTCAACATCCTAGGAAAAAGACTTTCACTGTCTACCCTACCTAATCCTTTGATCATATTGTATGTCGCTATTATATCCTCTCTTAGCCTTCTTCTCGCCAATGAGAACAGACCCAAGTCTCTCAGCCTTTCCTCATAAGACCTTCCCTCCAGACCAGGCAAATCCTGGTAAATCTCCTCTGCATCTTTTCCAATGCTTCCAAATCCTTCCTGTAATGAGGTGACCAGAACTGTACACAATATTCCAAGTGCGGCCGCACTAGAATTTTGTACAGTTGCAGCATGACATTACAGAACTCAATCCCTCTTCCAATAAAACCTGACACACCGAATGCCTTTTTAACAGCACTGTTATTCTGGATTGCAACTTTCATGGATCGACGTACATGAACTCCAAGATCCCTGTGCACATCCACACTACCAAAAATCTTTTCATTGACCCAGTATTATGCCTTCCTGTTATTCTTCCCAAAGTGAATCACCTCACATTTATCTGCATTGAACTCCATTTGCCACCTCTCAGCCCAATTCTGCAGTTTATCCAAGTCCTCCTACAACCTGTAACATTCTTCCACACTATCCACTACTCCACCAACTTTAATGTCATCTGCAAATTTACTAATCCATCCACCTATGCCTGCGTCTAAGTCATTTATAAAAATGACAAACAGCAGTGGTTCCAAATCAGATCCTTGCAGCACGCACTAATAACCGGACTCCAGGCTGAATATTTTCCTTCAACTACTACCCGCTGCCTTCTTACAGAAAGCCAGTTTCTAATCCAAACTGCCACATCACCCTCAATTCCATGTCTCTGCATTTTATCCAACAGTCTACCATGTGGAACCTTATCAAAGGCCTTACTGAAGTCCATGTATACCACGTCAACTGCCCTACCCTCATCCACATGCTTGGTCACCTTCTCAAAAAAACTCAATGAGGTTTGTGAGACATGACCTGCCCTTGATGAAACCCTGTTGACTACCTGCAATCAAATTGTTGCTTGCTAGATGATTATAAATCCTATCTCTTATAATCCTTTCCAAAACTTTTCCTACAACAGACATAAGGCTATAATTACCTAGGTCATCTCTCCTGCCCTTCTTGAACAAGAGCACAACATTTGCAAAGCTCCAGTCCTCTGTACTAAACCTGTAGACAATGGTGACTCAAAGATCAAAGCCAAAGGCTCCGCCATTTTCTCCCTAGCTTCCCAAAGAATCCTTGGGTAAATTCTATCCGGCCCAGGGGACTTGTCTACTTTCACTCCTTCTAGTATTGATAACACCTCATTCTTACTAACCTCGATCCTTTCTAGTTTAATATCTCGTATCTTATTCTTCTTCTTTACAATATTATCCTTTTCCTGAGTGAAAACCAATGAGAAATATTCATTTAGCACTTCTCCGATCTGCACAGGGTCCACACAAATTTCCCACTTCTGTCTTTGACTGGTCCTATTTTGAGGAGAAAGTGAGGTCTGCAGATGCTGGAGATCAGAGCTGAAAATGTGTTGCTGGAAAAGCGCAGCAGGTCAGGCAGCATCCAGGGAATAGGAGAATCAACATTTCGGGCATAAGCCTATTCATCCTTGTATTCCACACATACCTATAGAAAGTTTTAGGTTCTCCTTTATTCTATTTGCTAAAGATGCTCATGCCCCCTCTTTGGTCTTCTTAACTCTCTCTTTAAATTCTTCCTCACTGATCTGTAACTCTCCATCGCCTCATTTGAATCATCTTGCCTCATCATCACATAAGCCTCCTTCTTCCGCTTAACAAGAAATGCAATGTCTGTAGTAAAGCACAGTTCCCTTACCTTATCACTTCCTCACTGCCTGACAGAGATATACCTATCAAGGACACACAATATCTGTTCCTTAAACCAGCTCCACATTTTGATTGTCCCCATCCCCTGCATTTTGCTACCACATCCAGGCTCCTAAGTCTTGCCTAATCACATTATAATTACCCTTGCCCCATTGATAACTCTTGCCCTGTGGCATGTACCTATCCCTTTCCATCGCTACACAAAACGTAACTGAATTATGGTCACTCTCTCCAAAGTGCTCACCTACAACTAAATCAAACAACTGGCCTGGTTCATTACCAAGCACCAGATCCAGTGTGGCCTCCCCGCTTGTCGGCTTTTCAACATACTGTGTCAGGAAACCCTCCTGTACACATTGGACAAAAACTGATTCATTCAATGTACTAGAGTTTTAGCATTTCCAGTCAATGTTGGGGAAGTTAAAGGCCCCCTTAATGACCACCTTGTTCCTTTAACTCCTACCCAGATGCATTTTGTCAATCCTCTCCTCCACGTGGCCTATAAAAAACTCCCAGCAGTGTGACCTCTCCTCTCCTGTTTCTAACCTCAGCCCACACTACCTTAGTAGACGAGTCCTCGTCAAAAGTTCTTTCAGCCACTGTTATACTATCCTTGACTATCAAGGCCATGCCCCCCTCTCTTTTACTGCTCTGCCTGTTCTTAATGAAAGATCTAAACCTTGGAACCTGCAACGTCCATTCATGACCCTGCTTTATCCATGTCTCCGAAATGGCCACAACATCAAAGTCCCAGGTACCTATCCATGCTGCAAGCTCACCTACCTTATTCTGGATACTTCTGGCGTTGAAGTTGACTCACTGCAAACCAGCTTGCTGTCTGCCAGCACATTCCTGTGACCATGAAATCCTGTCCATACCCTCCCTACTCTCATTCTCCTGTGTACTGGAACTACACCTCAGGTTCCCATCTCCCTACTGAGCTAGTTTAAACCCATGCAATTTATTTACAAGATTATTAATTGAAGCACAAACAAAAGGGAACAGAATACAGAATAACTCAACCTATCTGATACTCAACAGATTTTATTAACTTAATAATGCTGTTCTCAATGCTCATAACAATCCCCATAAATAGCCTTTGGCCAAAAGGTAAAATCAAACACAGGGTCTTACAAGAGAGAAAGATGGCCATATGGAACACCCTCTTCCATGTTTCTTAGATCAGCAGCCTCAAAATTTGCCTGACTGCTTTCAGTGACCATCAAGACCAAATCAAAGAAAAGCTGAGCTGGAAGAACTGGTCACTCCCCTTTCATTGTACAAGTGTTTCTTTTAACATGAAAGTCTTTTGCCTGAGGCAATATCTGTTAGCTATAATCAAATTGGCCCTAAAACCTACCCAAGCCAGACTTTCTGAAGTCTATGGCTTTTACGACCTCATAATCTTGTTAAAGCAGCAGCATTGTCACACCTACCCATTTACAAAAAAAAGGTGAATACCCAATAATGCCTTCATTTTAAAACCCCTTAATCTTAAACTGTTAGTACTATACAACACGCATGCAGACATGGACTTCTCCATTTTGTTTCGGTCTGTTTTATTACTGCCACTGAATGACTCAGTTTCTCATCCAAGTTTCGACAGTATATTGGCAATCATGTTTTCTCGTCCCACCGCATGGACAATTTTCAAATTGAATGGTTGTAACAACAAGCTCCATCTAAACAGTCTGGCGTTTTTGTCCTTCAACTTCTCCACAAACTTCAATGGGTTATGATCAGTGCATATGATTGTCTCAGATACATTACTGGTAACATAAACATTGAAATGTTGTAACACCAACACCAAGCTCAAAGTCTCCTCCTCAACTGTCAAATATTTCTGCTGATGAATGTTCAATTCCCTGGAGAAATACACGATAGGTTGTTCTATCCTCTCGTCATCTTCCACTAAGAGCACAGCACCGACACCCACATCATTCGCTTCGATAACCACCTTGAATGGCTTTGCATAAATTAGGTGTGGCTAATACTGGCACAGTGGTTAATACAGCTTTCAGGCTGTCAAATGCCTTCTGACAGTCCACTGTCCACGTAAACCTCTTGCTTTTAAGAAGGAACCCAGTGAGTGGAGCAGCCACAATGCTAAATTTTGGTACAAATTTTCAATAAAATCCACTCAATCCCAGGAACCGTAGTACTCCTCTTTTTGTCGATGGTATTGAAACTCCCCAATTACCTTTGATTTTGCATCCTGTGGGGCCATTTGCCCATGTCCAATAATATGGCCCAGGAAGGTGACTTGGGCTTTGGCAAATTCACTTTCAGCCAGGTTTACCACCAACCTTGCCTTCCAAAGTCAATTGAGCAAGTCTGATAAATGTTGCAAATATACTTTCCACGTGTGACCAAAAATCACCAGGTCATCATTATATACAACACAATTGGGTAATCCGGAAATGACTTTATTGGTTAGTCGTTGAAATGTGGCTGGGGCATTCTTCATACCAAACAGCATGATTTTAAATTGATATCGTCCGTTTGGCATTACGAAAGCCGAAATTGTCTTCACTCTTTCTGACAAAGGTACCTGCCAGTCTAACTTAGAAATATAGGTTGCTCGACCCACCTTGTCAACACAATCTTCAAACGCAGAATTGGATATACATCAGTATTTATAACTGCATTGACTTTGTGGTCGTCCACACATAACTGTTGGGCACCACCTGGCTTTGGCACCATTACTATGCGTGCACTCCAGTCACTGATACTCACTTCGATTATGTTGTCTTGGAGCATGCGTTCAATCTCTTTTTGAACCTGTGCCAACTTTAGAGGGTTGTGCCTATAAAGATGTTGTTAATCAGAACAGCATCTCCCATATCTACATCATGCATAATTAGGCAAGTACTTCCCAGCTTATTTCCACAAATCTCCCCATGCAATGTAATAACTCTTTCAGGTAATTTCGATTTTCCTGTAGAAGGTAGTTCAACAATTTTTGACAACTTTCTCATCGTTCAATTTAATTTGAGGAATTGAAGAGTGTGGTGCTGGAAAAGCACAGCTGGTCAGGCAGTATCCAAGGAGCAACAGATTTGACATTTTGTGTCTGATGAAGGGTTTATGCTTGAAACATGATTCTCCTCCTCTGATGCTGCTTGACTGACTGTGCTTTTCCAGCACCACATTCTTTGACTCTGATTTCCAGCATCTGCCATCCTCATTTTCTCTTCATTTGAGAAATGTCCAATTCAGAATGGTCTGAACTTGGTTCTTCACTCTGTGTTGTAACCAATAACATAATCTCCTTTGGCTTTTCTCCCCTGTCAAAAGACATTTTGAGCACATTCACATGACACATTCTGTGAGATTTCTTTCTGTCTGGAGTTCTTATCAAATGGTTCACCTCACTCAATTTCCTTTTGACTTGTTAAGGTCAACTAATGGGCGGCATGGTGGCACGGTGGTTAGCGCTGCTGCCTCACAGTGCCAGAGCTGGGTTCAATTCCTGCCTCAGGCAACTTGTCTGTGGGGAGTTTGCACATTCTCCCCGTGTCTGCGTGGGTTTGCTCCGGTTTCCTCCCACAGTCCAAAAATGTGCAGGTTAGGTCTAATTGCCTGTGGAGTTAGGTGAAGAATGGGTTTGGGTGGGTTGCTCTTCGGAGGGTCGGTGTGGACTTGTTGGGCCGAAGGGTCTGTTTCCATGCTGTAAGTAGTCAAAATCTAAACTTTGCTTTTAAAGGTTCATCTATTACTGGAAGTAACACTAACACCTTATCTCCGATAGCAATATTGCAAGTTTTTCATTTCTTGTCTGCCTCCTGTTTTATTGTATGCTATGATACTTTTAAATGCTGTCTAGCCACTTTATTTAATCGTTCCCTAAATTTGACACATAGTCCACATATGTGGTTTCTGAATTCTGATTTACCAATTTCTCCTTAAACAATTTTAGCAGTCCTCTCACTTCATGCCCAAAAGCTAATTCAAATGGACTCCATTTGGTTCATTCATTTGGTGCATCTCTGATTGCAAAACGTACAAACAGAATTCCCTTATTCTAATCATCAGGATCGTCTTGATGAAAAGCCCTCATCATAGTCTTTAATGTCTGATGCCAGCTTGCTAGTGCTCCCTGTTATTCTGGATGACATGCAGTAGATTTGAATTGTTTCATTCCTAAGCTCTCCATAATTGCCTTGAATAATTTCGAAGTGAATTTTGACCCTTGACCTGATTGTATCTCTGTCGGTAGCCTGCATCACATGAAAAATTTGAGTAACTCCTCTATAATCCTTTTAACTGGGATATTACATAATGGAACAACCTCTGGAAATCTAGTGAACACTTCCATTATTGTTAACAAATACTGATTCCCACTTTTTGTTTTGAGGTAAGGGTCCTATGCAATCAATTAAGATTCTTATAAAATGTTTCTCAAATGCAGGAATAGTTATTAAAGGTGCAGGTTTTATTATTGTTTCTGGTTTTCCAATGACTTGACATGTATGCAATGTCTGGCAAAATTCAACTACATCTCTTGTGCAGTCCAAACCAGTAAAAATGCTTTTGAGTTTTTCTCACTCCTAAATGAACCCCTAGTGGGAGCTCATGCATCACTCGCAACACCTCTTTTCTATAACCCACTGGCAATATGACTTGATAAACCTCTGCCCATTTCTCATCTACCTGAATATGTGATGGTCTCTATTTCCTCATTAAGACATCATTTTCAATATAATAACATTCAGGATACAGTCAGATTCCTCTTCCGTGTATACCTTTTGATACAATTGCTTTAAATTTTAATCTTTCTGTTGTAACTCAGTTAATGTCTCTGAGCTAAAGATGTCTGCTTTTTCATCTATGTGCTCCTGATTTGTCTCCACCATCTGATCAAACAGGGTCTCTGCTAATTCCACTTCAACTTTCTTATCTGTACTCTTTGATCTCTCCTGTTTCAACTGGTGACTTTGTGACCTCATTACCACAGACACATCCCAATAGATGTGTCCTGCAATAGTTCAGTTGCCTGAGTTTCCATTGGCTTTTCAACAATAGTAGGCACCACTCCTACCTGTGAACCAGTTACATCATTAGCAAGAACAAATTGTATTCCTGGAGGCTGAGAGTTTGTCCAGTACTTGGTATCACAACTTCTCCACTCATCACTGGACACTCTAACCTCACTCTACAGACTTGAACGTTTTTTGTCTCACCGTGAATTCACCTTTTCTGGCAATAGTCCTTCAGCGGTACATATCGCCTCATCTTTCAACATCAAAGATTGAGAGGATTGTGTATCTCTCAATATTGTAACTTCTTTACTTGCTGCTCCAAGCCTATGTAAGTGAACTTTACCTTTGCAGGTATATGGTTTAAGAAGATCTGGCAGTTCCCCCTTAACCAACCTCCCTCCAGGTTGTTCATTCTAGTGAAGCTTTCTAGCCACCAGTTTGCTTTAGAACATAGAACATAGAACGATACAGCACAGAACAGGCCCTTCGGCCCACGATGTTGTGCCGAACATTTATCCTAGTTAAGCACCCATCCATGTACCTATCCAATTGCCGCTTAAAGGTCACCAATGATTCTGACTCTGCCACTCCCACAGACAGCGCATTCCATGCTCCCACCACTCTCTGAGTAAAGAACCTACCCCTGACATCCCCCCTATACCTTCCACCCTTCACCTTAAATTTATGTCCCTTTGTAACATTCTGTTTTACCCGGGGAAAAAAGTTTCTGACTGTCTACTGTATCTATTTCTCTGATCATCTTATAAACCTCTATCAAGTCACCCCTCATCCTTCGCCGTTCCAATGAGAAAAGGCCTAGCACTCTCAACCTATCATCGTACGACCTATTCTCCATTCCAGGCAACATCCTGGTAAATCTTCTTTGCACCCTCTCCAAAGCTTCCACATCTTTCCTAAAGTGAGGCGTCCAGAACTGCACACAGTATTCCAAATGTGGCCTTACCAAGGTCCTGTACAGCTGCAACATCACCTCACTACTCTTGAATTCAATCTCTCTGCTAATGAACGCTAATACACCATAGGCCTTCTTACAAGCTCTATCCACCTGAGTGGCTTTCTGTTACTACTCCAACAAAATTCTCTGGGTTATGCTGTTTTCTGACATCTGGCTTCCCAGTGCTTTTCCTAACCCACCAACATTGTGATGTCATGTGGCCTACTTTATCACAGTGAAAACACCGGAACTTTTTAACTTCTCTTTCCCCTTCAAGGGTTTCCTTTTTACCCTGTGTTAAGTTATCCTTGTTATATTCACCGAGATCTACCTCACCCTTTCCAAGTGAGGATTTTTCTTTTCCCTAATTTCTATCCCTCACAGATTGAAATTGATTTTGGAAGCCAAACTTTGATTTATGGACCAACTCATAATCATAGGGTGGCATGGTGGCACAGTAGTTAGCACTGCAGCCTCACAGTGCCAGACACCCAAATTCAATTCCCGCCTCGGGCAACTGCCTGTGTGGAGTTTGCACATTCAGCATGGGTTTCCTCCCACAGTCCAAAGATGTGCAGGTTAGGTGAATTGGCTATGCTAAATTGCCCGTAGTGTTAGGTGAAGGGGTAAATGTAGGGGTATGGGTCTGGGTGGGTTGCTCTTCGGAGGGTCGCTTGTTTCTACACTGTAAGTAATCTAATCTAATCAGCCATTTCAGCTGCTAATCTTGCCTTTTTAATTCTCTGCTCTTCCACATGAGTTCTCACTACATCAGAAAGTGAATTTTTGAACACCTAAGTGTCAATTTCTGAAGTTCAAAGTCTCTTTTTTTCTCTGCCGTCTGCTTTTAATTGTAATTCAAACTGTTTCATTTCTGATGCCCTTTCATTGTCTTTTGCCTCTAACTAAAACTGCTTCAATTGAATTTTATCCATTTCTAAAGATTCTGGTGGCATTTTCAGCAAATTTTAATGCTGAGGTATTAATGTAATTATCTCTCCTTTCCTCACAGAATGAGGCAGCTTCAGCTCCAGATTGCCATTGCTATCCCAAGCACTGTTTAAACCAACCAAAACAAAACACCCAGTACAAAAGACACTAACATCTACCACTTGTTGCCTTCAAATCCAGGAACCCTAATCCCAATCAGAATAATAGAAAAATCCCGGATGAGCTCCCAATCTGTTGTGAACCAGGCCAGACTCCCTCAATACATTTCAAGAAAGTAGCCCAGACTCTAACTTTACTAGTTGTTGTTGTGGTTCTGTTTGCTGAGCTGGAAGATTTTGTTGCAAACGTTTCATCCCCTGGCTAGGTGACATCATCAGTGCTTGGGAACCTCCTGCGAAGCGCTTCTTTGATGTTTCCTCCGGTGTTTATAGTGGTCTGTCCCTGCCGCTTCCGGTTGTCAGTTTCAGCTGTCCACTGTAGTGGTTGGTATATTGGGTCCAGGTCGATGTGTTTGTTGATGGAGTTTGTGGATGAATGCCATGCCTCTAGGAATTCCCTGGCTGTTCTCTGTCTGGCTTGCCCTATGATAGTAGTGTTGTCCCAGTCGAATTCATGTTGCTTGTTGTCTGCGTGTGTGGCTACTGAGGATAGCTGGTCGTGTCGTTTCGTGGCTAGTTGATGTTCATGTATGCGGATTGTTAGCTGTCTTCCTGTTTGTCCTATATAGTGTTTTGTGCAGTCCTTGCATGGTATTTTGTACACTACATTAGTTTTGCTCATGTTGGGTATTGGGTCCTTCATTCTGGTGAGTTGTTGTCTGAGCGTGGCTGTTGGTTTGTGTGCCGTTATGAGTCCTAAGGGTCGTAGTAGTCTGGCTGTCAGTTCTGAGATGCTCCTGATGTATGGTAGTGTGGCTAGTCCTTTTGGTTGTGGTATGTCCTCGTTCCGTGGTCTTTCTCTTAGGCATCTGTTGATGAAACTAATGTAGTGTACAAAATACCATACAAGGACTGCACAAAACACTATATAGGACAACAGGAAGACAGCTAACAATCCGCATACATGAACATCAACTAGCCACGAAACGACACGACCAGCTATCCTCAGCAGCCACACACGCAGACAACAAGCAAAATGAATTCGACTGGGACAACACTACTATCATAGGGCAAGCCAGACAGAGAACAGCCAGGGAATTCCTAGAGGCATGGCATTCATCCACAAACTCCATCAACAAACACATCGACCTGGACCCAATATACCAACCACTACAGCGGACAGCTGAAACTGACAACCGGAAGCGGCAGGGACAGGCCACTATAAACACCGGAAGAAACATCAAAGAAGCGCTTCGCAGGAGGTTCACAAGCACTGATGATGTCGCCTAGCCAGGGGACGAAACGTTTGCAACAAAAACTTCCAGCTCGGCGAACAGAACCACACCAATGAGCACCCGAGCTACAAATCTTCGCACAAACTTTACTAGTTGTTTTAATGCAGGTGCAATGTGGATATCCCAGGAAAGATGTAGGTGGTCCAACCTCTAAGTTTTGAACAAACCAGAATTTATTTACAAGATTATTGAATGAAACACAAACAAAAGAGAACAGAATACAGAACAACTTAAACCTATCTGAAAACCCAACAGATTATATAAATTTAATGATGCTGTTCCCAATGCTTGCAACAATACCCATAAACTTCCCTTGGCACCAAAAGTAAAATCAAACACAAGGTCTTACAGGTGAGAGAGAGAGAGAGAGAGAGAGCGAGAGAGAGAGAGAGAGAGCGATGGCAGTATGGAATACCACCTGATGAAGGGGCAGCGCTCCAAAAGCTAGTGCTTCTAATTAAACCTGTTGGACTATAACCTGATGTTGTGCGATTTATAACTTGGAATACCCTCTTCCATGTAGCTGTTTCTTTGATCAGCAGCCTCAAAACTGCCTGACTGCTTTCTGTGTACAGCAAGACCAAACCAAAGAAAAGTTGAATCGGGAGAACTGGCCACTCCCCTTCCATTATACAAGTGTATTTATTTAACTTGAAAGCCTTGCTCCTGAGGCAATATCTGTTAGCTATAATCAAACTGGCCCTAAAACCCTTCAAACATAGGCTTTTTGAATTCTGTATCTTTTATTACCTCTCTGAAAAAAGAAAGCCATGGACAACACAACCATGTTAAAGGAGCAACATCATGACAGAGTTCAATGGAAAAGAAAAGTGGGTTTATCATAAGAGATTGTTGATTTGTTCAATGTCTCTACATTGCATTTTTTCTTCAAAGATCAATTTCAACCTTATTAACTCTAAAATTATTTACCTGAAGCCATCAATTTATTTTTCATTATACAATTTCCAAAATAAAATTATATTATCAGATTAAATCAAGAACATTTAATTTAGCTAATACAATAGATTAACAGCCTGAAATTCTGAGAGAAAATGAATTGTCTGCATTGGTTGTGATTATTTAAAAGCTGCAGTCTGTAGAATGGTTGCCAAAATGTTTAAGTTTGGAAATATAACATTTCAATTCAGGAAAGGATTAAGAAGGAAAACAGGGTACTCCAGGCCACATAAAATTTATTATGAAAGAATGCACATTAAAATTCATTTTATGATTAGATGATTTTACAAACAAAAATAATTTTGATAAATTTCTTAAGAGTTTTTTTCAGTGGGACCACAGAGTGAAGATGGGGAGATTTGAGTGTAATGAGGAATGAGTGCTCACTTGGTAATTTGGTAAAATCATTGATAGATTTTTCTCAAGCTATAATTTAGGCTAACAGTTAACTTTCTCTGACTAATGACTTCAAAGCTGCAAGCTTGTTAAGAAACTCAGCTGAACTACTGAACATTTATCTCTCAATCCACAGTATGTCTGATTTAATATTTTATTCATTTAAATGTTTGAATAGAAATTAGGAACATATAACCATTTCTGATAGCATCAGTACCTTTGTCCACTGCCAAAGGACTCTGCTTGTGACAACAAGTTTTGTTATCATGTCAGTGACTTCAGAATTAAATCGTCTTGCTGGATGAAAATATCCATTTCCAATAATTCCTGCCAAAAATACAGACAAAATTTTAATGAATTGACATTTATATTAACAATCCTGCTTGACAGAGTAGAAATCTAAATTTTGATTTTGTTCCATAACTTGTCAGGATAATGCCATAGGGGCTTAGAAACTGACGTAATTTGAGAACATGCCAAAAACTGCTTCCACATAATCTAATTGATTTATTTTCATATTCTTGGACCTGAAGTGCATCTTTAAAATACTAAAGGCCTGTTTGACGGTACTCAGGTCCTATTATAGTTGTGCTTTCCTCAAATTATAGGGTCTTTTGGGAGCTCACCAATCAAGTTCTTAAACGTTACTCCTTCTCTTGAGATCTGTGTTGGTTAATGAAACAGCTGAGAGAGTTGTGACTTTCTATTCATGAGGCAACCTTGAAAACAGTTCTTGATGTAGCCAAAATCTGTGGGAAGATCTGCCACCCTGCCTACTCATAATAGGCCCACACAAAACATAGGAAGCAAACTTGGCCAAACTATACCAAAAACACACAGAGTGCCTCAGCAGGGATCAAGCAGGCTGACAAGTGAAATCAGACAGCACTCGCAGACAATGGAATACACTTCCCAGCAATCACTAACAATGTCAGATCAACCACAGCTATCCCAAAGCCCCAAGGGCAGTCTCATAACCCAGCAATACCAAAGCCATTTAAAGAACAGGTCAGACAGAGTAGCACCACTAAGAGCATTGCTCCCAGGACAAGACAATGGAAGCACCTCACCGCTTCAGAAGAGACATTAGCACCTACCTGCGAAGAGGATGGGAAGCTCCTGACTCATTGATACTGTCAGGATGTTGCATTGTATTGAGAATCAGGACATTCATCCGATAACTGTTTTCCAATTAGCATCATTGTAGCTAGATTACTCCATTTCCAGATACATTGTATCTTTCCCCATTTCTAATTAACCTTCTTGTACAAGATTATCATAAAACCTGGCTTCTTCCTCAGCTCGAAGAAGAGAACCCTTGATCTACCTGTACAGACCGTAGCAGTTCTGTATCAGCCTAGTCAATTTCTCTTCCAGCAATATCGCTTGTAATAAACAGCTTGTCAATTTAACCTGATCTGATTTGTGTGATCTCTGCTTTAATGGGCTAATTTCTCCAACATAAACTACCTGGATATTCACAGAAGTGTTATGGCACAGCAGGAGGCCATTCAGCCCATTGTGCCTGCACCAGCTCATTAAATGTGCATCATTACCCAGTGCCAGTCTCCTGATTTTTCCTTCTTGCTCTTGCACATTATTGTTTCCAAATAATCATTTAAATGTTCCTTTAAATGCCTTGATGAAACCTATCTCCACCACACTTCCAGGCAGAGTATTCCATACACTAACTACACAGAGGGAAGTTTTTTTTTCCTCACTTCACTCATAACACCATAAAACATAGGAGAAGAAATTAGGCCATTCAGCCCATTGAGCCTGCTGTGTCATTCAATCATGGCTGGTAAGTTTCTCAAACCCATTCTCTCACTTTCTCCTCATAGCCCTTGATCCCCTTGATATTCAAGAACCTATTTATTTCCTTCTTAAATATATTCAATGACCTGGCCTCCACAGCCTTCCAAAGCAATGAATTCCACAGATTCACCACACTCTGACTGAAGAAGTTTCTTCTTATCTCCATTCTAAGAGATCTTTCATTTTCTTTAGAGCTATGCCCTCATGTCCCAGTCTTCTCCAACCAATGGAAACATCTTCACAACATCCACACTGTCCAAGCCATTCAGTATTTTGTATGTTACAATTAGATCCCCCCTCATCTTTCTAAACTGCATTCAATATAAATCCAGAGACTGCAAACACTCCTCATACGTTTCATTTCTGTGACTTTTCTTGTGAACTTCCTCTGAACATTCTCCAGGGCCAGTACATCCTTCTTGAGATATGGGGCTCAAAACTGCACACAGCACTCCAAATGTGGTCTGACCAGAGCCTGATAGAGCCTCAGAAGTCTAACCCTGTTTTTATATTCAGGTCCTCTCAAAATATGTGTCATCATTGCATTTGCCTTCTCAACTACTGATTAAACCAGCAAGTTTACATTGTGAGAATCCTGGAGTAGAACTCCCAAGCCTCTTTGCACTTCAGACTTCTGAATTTTTCCCCATTTATAAATCAGTCCATGCCTCCATTCTTCTTACCAAAGTGCATGACCTCACACTTTTCCATTTTTTACTCCATTTGCCACTTCTTTGCCTACTCATCTAGCCTGTCCAAATCCTTCTGCAGCTTCCCCACCTCCTCAATGCTACCTGCCCTTCTACGTATCTTTGTATCATCTGTAAATGTAGCTAGAATGCTCTCAGTTCTTTCATCTAGATCTTTAATGTGTAAAATGAAAAGTTGTGGTCCCAACACTGAGCTTTGTGAATACCACTTAGCACCAGCTGCCATCCTGAGAAGCACCCTTTTATCCCCACTCTTTGCTTTCCGCCAGACAGCCAAGCTTCTATCCATGCTAGCTCCTGGCCCTGAACACCACGGGCCCTTATCTTACTCATAGCCCCCTGTGGGGCACCTTGTCAAAGGCTGTCTTGAAGTCCAGATAGATAACATCCATTGGCTCTCCTTGGTCTAACCTGCTCATTACTTCCTGAAAGAATTTTAGCAGATTTGTCAGGCATAACTTCTCCTTGATGAAACCATGCTGATTTTACAATATTTTACCACAGTTCCAAATATTCATAAATCTCATCTTTCACAATGGATTCCAGAATCTTACCCATGACCGAGGTTAGGCTAATCTGTCTATAATTTTCCATCATTTTGCTTTACTCCCTTTTAAATAGGAGTGTCATGTTAATGATTTTTCAGTCCTCTAGCACCCTCATGGATTCTAGCGATTTCTGGAAGATCACCATTAACGCCTCCACTATCTCTTCAGCTATCTTCCTTAGAACTCTGAAGTGTAGTTCAATTAGCCCAGGTTATTTATCCACCTTCAGGCCATTCAGTTTTTCTAGCACCTTCTCTTTGGTGAAGGTCATCATACTCAGCTCTGCCCCTGCACTCTCTTAAATTTTTGGGGAAGTACTCGTGTCTTCCACCATGAAAACTGGCATGAAGTAATTATTCAATTCCTTAGCCATTTCCTTGTTCTCCAGTATTATCTTTCCTGCTTCATGTTCCAGTGGCCCAAAGTCCACTGATGTCTCTTTTTTGCCCTTTATATATCTAAAGAAACTCTTACAGTCTTTCTTTATATTACTGGCTAGCTTACCCTCATATTTAATCTTCTCCCTCCTCATTTTTTTTGTTATTCTCTGTTGGTCTTTGTAAGCTTTCCAATCCTCAGGTTTCCCACTGCCCTTCCCCACATTATATGCTTTCTCTTTTGCTTTGATGCTATCCCTGACTTCCCTACTCAACCATGGTTGCCTCATCCTCCCTGTACCATGCTTCTTTTTCCTCAGGATGAATCTCTGCTGTCTCTCCTGAATTACTCCCAGAAACTCCTGCTATCGCTGTTCCACTATCTTTCCTTCTCGGCTCCTCTCCCAGTCAATTCTACCCAGCTCCTCCCTCATGCCTCTGTAGTTACCCACCATCTCACACCTCCCAATTTCGATCTGTGCCACAAGCTCATTTACCTTATTCCTTATACTGCATGCATTCAGATTATAACACCTTCAGTCCTGTATTAGCCACCCCTCTTCTCATTGTCATTTGTTTTTCCAGTGTGCTTGAAGTTTGATTGCCAAATCTTTCCATACACTTTGTCCTATTTGTGTCTGTGCTGGAAATTTTAATGATGTCTCCTGAATTCTGCACTCTTACCTCCTCCACCCCTCTTACCACCCGTACTACTTTTGCAGATCACTTTAAAGTTATGTCATCAAACACATTTTTTTGTTATGAGCAGGATCAGCTTCTCCCTATCGACTCTATCAAGCCCACTCATGATGTTGGAAACTTCTATCAGATCTACTTTTCGCCTTCTTCTCGACAAAACCAACAATCCCAATTTCTTCCATCTATCCTCATAGCTGAAGTTGATTGAAGTGAACACTGTTTGAGTGGAAGGTATTAGAAATGATGGAGGTGTCAATATGCTCAGTTGGGTTCTTCATGTGAATACGGGTGCAAAGAATGATACTCTGCACCTGAGATACGGTTACTTATTGGATAAGGTCCTGGTTCTCTGCATCTGAGATCAATTTGCTCTCCCTCACAAGAAACATGGCTACACAGTCGCTGCTTTAATAAACCTGTATGTTGCTAACCGGAACGTATGAGACTGGTTATATATGTGCAGAGGTTGAGTGCAATAATTTGCAGTGATTGGCAGGACACAGAGGCCAACTGAGAGTTTCTGAACTATACAATGTTCACTAGCTTCTGTGTCTCTGTAAGATGGCACCAGGCTCATCTTTTATTTTTCTTACATATGTTCTCCTCAAGCACAAGATACCTTCTGGCACCTGAGGGCACATACCTGCATAGGCAAAAAAAAAACATGCACTGGAAAACAGGCAGCTCACCTTTCTCCTCTCAGGTTAAAATAAGACAGTTGGAATTACATTTGGGCCAATTTTGCAGCAAAACATACAATTTTGAAATGATTTCATAAGAACGTAATAAATAGGAGCAGGAGTAGGCCATCTGGCCTGTGAATTCAGCTCCACTTAACCCATCATAACCCTTAATTTCTTTACTGTTCAAAAATCAATCTACCTTTGCCTTAAAAACATTCATCAAAGTCACCTCAACTGCTTCACTGGGCAGGGAATTCCACAGATTCACAACCCTTTTGGTGAAGAAGTTCCTCTTAACCTAATTCTGCTCCCCCTTACCTTGAGGCTATGCCCCCTACTTCTAGTTTCACCTGCCAATGGAAACAACTCCCTGCTTTCCTTCATAATTTTCATGTGCTTTCATAAGATCCCCCCTTAGTCTTCTAAGTTCCAATGAGTATAGTCCTAGTCCACTCAATCTCTTCTCATAAACTAACCCTCTCAATTCGGGAATTAATCTCGTGAACCTCGCCCGCGACAACATGCACTCCCCATCCCCCCTCCCCCGCCAGCTGCCTCCCGTGCCACTATATCCTTTCTTAAGTAAGGAGACCAAAGCTGTGCACAGAACTCCAGGTGTGTCCTAAATAGCACCCTATACAACCGCAGCATAACCTCCCTGTTTTTAAACTCAATCCCTCCCGCAATCAAGGACAATATTCCATTCTACAGGTGTTTCTTGTTTCTCCAAAAGGAAACCGTGACAACCCAAACAAATGCACACGGTTCAGATTTATATTATTACGCCTGCTCTGTACCCTTCTTTGGAGCTCAAGAAACACAATTGACTCAGTTTCAAAAACAGAAATTACTGGAAAAGCTCAGCAGGTCTGGCAGCATCCGTGCAGAGAAATCAGTTAACGTTTCAGATTCAGTGACCCCTTCCTCAGAACTCTTTCAGTTTTTATTAATTCAGTTTCTCTGTCCATGGATACAGCAAGACTTGCTGCGTTTCCATGTTTTTTTTTTGTTTAGTTGCTGCAGTGGAATCTGCCTTTAAAGCTAATGTTTGAGGAGGTAACAAGTAGGATAGATAAAGGGGAAGCAATCAATGCAATCGATTTGGATTTTCAGAAAACATTTGATAAGTAAACACATGCTAGATTACTTAAAAAAATAAGAGTGCTGGTGTTGGAGGTTGTTTATTAGCATGGACAGAGGATTGGATATTTAATGGAAGACAGAGGGTTGACTTAAGGGAGTTTTTCAGGATGGCAATCTGCACCTAGTAGAGTGTTGCAGGAATCAGTGCTGGGGTCTCAATTATTTAGAATATATATTGATAACTTCTGTTATGATACGGGGTAAACCCTCCTGCTTAATTTAAACCAGCAACGCAGAAATGACTTATCCTGTGCAGTGATCTGTGAAAATTGGTGAGGCCAAGAACTATTTAAAGTAAAAATTAACATCTTTAGTTCTTAAAGTATAACAGAGAATAATTAACTAACAACTATTTACAACTCCTTCCTCTAACCTATCTTTTACCTTCCCTTCTATAATACTAGTCCGATATAGCACCCCCCACCACCATTTACAATTACCAAAAAATCAAGTTTTCAAAACCAGCCAGATATCAAATTTTCTCTTCATATCTTCCTCGGTCTTCTTTTCTTCTTCTTAAGGATTTCTGCTTCAGAGGTTACTGATCGATAAAGGTATCTTTAAGAGAGCTATTTTTGGGCAGTCTTTACATGCTGGTGGCTTGGCAGTTCTCCCCTCAACTGTTCAAATTTCTCCGGTCTTATACCCCCAATGACCCGATTGTGTCATTGCTTTTTAAGATTGTCAATATACTAAATTGAAACTGGATTGGAGATTGGTACTTTTTTGGGGTATAATTTAAACTGACAGGCCTAATTCAAATCTGTTTTTGTCTCCAGGCAACTAGCTACCCTATTTACGCCAGTAGCTGGACCACATGTTACATTGAAACTTATTCAGAACACTTGGTGCTGTCAAGTTGTTCTGCTAGCTTTTAACTCTCTTAAAGGTACTGTACGCCCACATCTTCATAACACTTAGAAGAGGAATGTAAAGAAACTCCAGCTAAATTTGTGAATGACACAAAAATAGGTAGGACGGCAAGTGGTGAGGATGACACAAGAGGGGATACAGACAGGTTAAGTGAGTAGTCAAGAACTTGGCCGATGAAATATATGGGAAAATGTGAGGTTTGGACTCTGGTAGAAAGCAGCATAAAAACTAAGAGCAAGAATAGGCAATTTGACCTTTTGAGGCTGCTCCAACTATAGAGAAGCTGAGCATTATTTAAATAGATAATGACTGCAGAATGCTACAGCACAGAGGAATTTTGTGAGTCCTTGCTCACAAATGCACAAACAAAATGTGCATTTCTCATTCAGCAAAGAACAAATTGCAATACAGCACAGGAACAGACCCTTTGGCCATCCAAGTCTGCGTCGACATATTTTGCTCTTTCACACTCAAACTGTCTTCACTTGGTGGTGGCATGGTGGCTCAGTGGTTAACACTGTTGCCTCACACCGCCAGTGACATGGGTTTGATTCCAGCCTCAGGAGACTGTGTGGAATTTACACATTCTCCTTGTGTCTGCATTTCCTCCGGGTGTTCTGGTTTTCTCCCACTGTCCAAAGATGTGCAGGTTAAGTGAATTGGCCATGCTAAATTGTCCATAGTATTCAGGGATGTGTAGGCTAGGTGTATTAGTCAGGGATAAATGTTGAGTAATAGGGTAGGGAAATGGGTGTGGGTGGATAACACTTCGGAGGGTCATCGTAGACTTGTTGGGCCAAAGGGCCTGTTTCCACACTGTAGGGATTCTGTGATTCACTTACATGATCTGTATCCCTCTATTCACTTCCTATACTCGTATTTGTCCAGGTGCTTCTTGAATGCTGCAATTGTATCAGCTTCGACCACCTCCTCTGGTAATGCATTCCAAGAATTCACCACCTTTTGTGTGAGTAAATCTGCCTTGCACATCTCTTTTGAACACCCCCCTCCCCCCACTCCCCCACACCTTGAACCTGTGTCCCCTAGTAACTGACCCCTCCACCCTGGGAGAAAGCCTCATACTTTCCACTCTAACCATGCCACTTACAATCTTATAAACTTCTATCAGGTCATCCCTCAACCTCCTGCATTCCAGCGAAAACAAACTCAATCTATCCAATCTTTCTTCATAGCAAAAATTCCCCACATCAGGCAACATCCTGGTAAGTCCTTTAGAACATAGAACAATACAGCACAGAACAGGCCCTTCAGCCCACGATGTTGTGCCGAACATTTGTCCTAGCTTAAGCACCCATCCATGTACCTATCCAATTGCCGCTTAAAGGTCACCAATGATTCTGACTCTGCCATTCCCACAGGCAGCGCATTCCATGCCCCCACCACTCTCTGGGTAAAGAACACCTGACATCCCTAACATCCCCCCTATACCTTTCACCCTTCACCTTAAATTTATGTCCCCTTGTAACTTTCAGTACCCTTTTCAAAGCATTTACATCCTTCTGGTAGTATGGTGATTAGAACAGTATGCAAATCGTAAGGTAATTAGCAGGTATTGGAAATGGAAATGGAATGTTGGCCTTTATTCAAAGAAAATAAAATTTTAAAAAAGCGAAATTTTGCTAAAACTGTACAAGGTACTAGTCAGACCACAGATGGAATACTGTTTTGGTCTCCTTACCTAAGGAAAGACATACTGACATTGGAGGCAGTATAAAGAAGGTTCACTGAGTTGAGTGTGGAAACAGATGGACTGTCTTATGCAGACAGATTGAGTAGATTGGACTTGTACTGATTGGAATTTAGAAGAATGAAAGGTGATCTTATTAAAACATATAAGGTTCTTAGGGCACTTGACAGGGTAAATGTGGAATAATTGTTTCTCCTTGTGGAAGGCTTTCTGTTTCGTTATATGTTCAGCTACAGGTGATCTGGAGACTTAGAAGACTTGGCTTATGATCTTCCCATTCCACTTGCTTTGAGGATGCGTATGCCATATCTTGACTATTTTCATTTGAAAGATGGAGACTGATATAGGCTTTGTTGTGAGCAAACAATGAGCACTTCTGTCATCTGATTGAACTGAAAGCAGTGGTTACTACAGGGTGCTATTTTACAGCTTAGATTCCTTGTTCAAACATTCATTTCTCAATGGCATTAAACTGCATAGTTTATTCATGGGACAAATATGTGACAGAGTAACAATAGCATTTGTATAAAGCTGATAAATTGAAAATTACCAAAAATTTTGTCAATTGAAGCGTCAGTAGGTAATGTACAGTTGAAGACAGTGAACTGCCTCTTTAACCGTTGTGGAATATCATTGCGTCCCCCTCCTGGGTGGATCATTGCAGCCATTAGTTGCACATCAACAATTTTTGTAAAGTCTCCTGGTTTATCCAAATTGTACATTCCATGCATCTCTATCATCTGACGCACTATTTCATTAGTGATCTGAAGAACAGAAAAAAGACAAATATTGTTGCTTAAGCTTCAGATAGCCATTTTGCACTTTTTAGTATGTCAAAAAAGGTATGCTCCATTACCTTGTACTGGATGACTCTGGGGTTGTTTACTTGCGTAGTACAATATAAATTTCAAAAACTGCTTCACTGATTATATTTGTTTAAATTTGTATGATTGCTGTTGTTTATGTTTTGCTTTCACTGGATTACTGAGAGCTAAGTTTAAAGCTACTGACTCACAAAGCTCAGAAAAATTAAAATAGGGTATAGTGTATTATTATCCATGTTGATCACGGATCCGCTGCCATTTCTGAAAATATGTTTTTCACACCGCTGAAGGGTCATAACAATGTTTAATGATTCCTTCCAATTCTTCACTCCCAAGGATTGTGTTTTCTTGCAATATATAAGACAGGAAGCTTTACCTTGTAACAACATAGTTCCCATCATCACACTAAGACCATTACTTGTTATTTTGAAAGGTTACATTTGGAGCAGCCAATACAGGCATATTTATTTTGACAAAATTCTGCCTATTCATACGATTACTGAATTCTGCCTTGTATTGATCCTTCTACAATGCTTGTTAATAAAGTGTGACTATGCTGAAATGTGGGACAAACACAATGTAAAATCCAAATCTGAGGAGGTATGGTATCTTTCATTTAGTTTTAAAATAGGAACGTCCATAATAGTTCATTTGAACTATAACTTCTTTAGCAATACTTGACCTTGCCGATAACATGTCCCAAATAAGTGACCTTGGCTTTGGAAAGTTTAAGTTTTGCTAAATATATCATTATGTCAAATTTATGTACTTTTAAAAATAATACATAGAGGTGTTTCTCATGCATTATAGACCAGTAAATTGTTGATATAGCAACACAATATAAAAGTTCATTACCAATTTGATTAATTAAGAATTTGAAAAGTAGTTTGAGCAAACTTCATTGAGAGAGGGCTCACTTTACACTGGTGTAGATTCTTTGGAGTTACAACCAGAGGTCTTCTAATCTTGATTTGTTAATGGCATTTGTCAATATCCTTTTGTGTTTCCAACTCTATCAAATAAATCTTCATTCTTTACAGTAGAATAAAAATCAATCTTTTTACGGCATTCAATATTTTACAAGAAATGCAAAATCCTAGAGTGCCGTCAGGCTAGGCAAATCAACATCATAGAGCTTAACAATCTGCCTTGACTCAAATTCAATTATATGTAATAATATACAATAACAATATTTACAAATGCCATGTTTTTTGGACATTCAGTTGTGTTCTGGAAAGTACTCCTCTTCTGGGTAAATGTCTAAAATTTGTTAAGGCCCCATCAGTGAATAATGCTATGCTGAAGTTTAAAAACTTGATGTATTTTACCTGATCTCCCCATTCATTGATAACAGGCATGTTGATATCATCAACAAATATTGTCATTTTCCGTCCACTTGGTGGCCCATATGTACTCCCCACACGTTTTTCTACATAACTTTCAACAGTTCTCTGCAAAGAAATGTACTTATTGTTATTTGTAAAAGTTAATGCCAGTGTACTCCTATAGTTCTGTACTTTATGATATGAAAGAAGCTTCACTGTTTCAATGTAATTTATATGAAATATCGTGCTGAATTAACCCTGGGGTACTCCTTTTTGGCTGATGTAAATTGAAAATGTCCCACATCTTTTTGCTGTCAGTTTTGGAAAAAAGATCATTACTTGGATCTTTTTTGTGGAACAATGTCTCTTGTCTCCTTCTCTAACTGTCACCACATAGCACCCATTATTTCAGCTCCATTTATCTGAATACAAACATGCAGCAAAAATACAAGGAACAGTAAGATATGCAAGATATGCATTTCTTATAAAGCATGTCAGTCATAGTACTTTTTTTAAAAAATACTGTTCAGAGGAGCAGGAATTTCCTCCAGTTGCAAAGATTAAAGTGTGCCTGACTTCCTTACCACTGTGTCAGCTGAACCAGATTACCACAATCATTTTCGCCACGACCTAGGGGCGCTTATGACATAGTGGTAGTGTCCCTACTCTGGATCAGGTGGCCCAGATTCAAGTCCAACCTGCTCTAGAGGTGTGTAATAATATCTCTGAACCAATTGTTTGAGAAACTTTAGCTACATGAGCTTTCAATTTTCTTGCTTTTCATGACATACACTGCTTACTAAACAAAAGTCTTAAACATGATATTTGGTCCACACCAAATTGATCTTAAGTTTGGAAACTGAGACTTCAGGATGCTGACTTCTGATTATTTGTTTAGCAGAAAATCACTAGATGAAAGTGTACAATTTACTAACATTCATTCCTGACAAAATAAATTAAAGTGAAATGATGAGTGCTCCTACTGGACATACAACTGGCATCAGGACTGTGACCTGCATCTGTGGGAAGTGCACCCAACTCCAGCTCCTCAAAAACCACATTAGGGAACTGGAGCTGGAGCTGGATGAATATTGGATCATTTGGGAAGTGGCGGGGGTTACTGAGAGGAGTTATAGGGAGGTAGTCATACCTTAGGTAAAAGAAGAAGCTAGATGGATTATGGTCAGGAGATGGAAAGGGAACTGGCAGGCAGTGCAGCCATCCCTCTGGCCATTCCCCTTAATAACAAATGTATACCATTTTGTATACTGTTGGGGGGGGAACGATTTACCAGGGGTAAGCAATAGGGAACACGTCTCTGGCACAGAGTCTGTCCCTGTTTTCAGAGGGTAAGGGGTAACATGAGCAGAGCATTAGTCATCTGGGACTCCATAGTTAGGGGGACAGATGGGAGGCTCTGTGGGAACGAGAGTGATTCATGGTTGGTGTGTTGCCTCCCAGGTGCCAGGGTTTGTGATGAATCTGAACGTGTTTTCGGGATCCTTGAGTGGAAGGGAGAGCAGCCCTAAGTTGTCATCTATATAGGCACCAACAACATAGGTAGGAAGAGAAATGGGGATTTAAGGCAGAAATTCAGGAAGCTAGGATGGAAGCTTAAAGCTACAAACAGCATGGTCTTCACTTGAACCAGAGGGGTACCAATATCTTGAGGGGGAAATTTGCTCATGCTCTTTAGGTGGGTTTAAACTAATTCAGCAGGGGGATGGGAACCTAAGTTGTAGTTTGAGTATACAGGAGGTTGAGAGTAGTAGTGAGGTCAGAAATGAGGTTTCAAGATCACAAGTGGGCACTGGCAAGCATGAAGTTGGTTTGAAGTTTCGAGAATGTAGTGCTGGAAAAGCACAGCAGGTCAGGCAGCATCTGAGGAGCAGGAGAATCGACATCATGAGCAAAAGCCCTTTGCCCAAAATGTTGCTTCTCCTGCTCTAATCTCCAGCATCTGCAGTCCTCACTTTCGCTGAGTTGGTTTGAAGTGTTTACTTCAATGCCAGGAGCATCTGGAATAAGGTAGGTGAACTTGCAGCATGGGTGGCATCTGGATTTCAATGTTGTGGCCCTTTCAGAGACATCAGTAGAGCAGGGACAGGAATGATTGTTGCAGGTTCTGGGATTTCTATGTTTCAGTAAAAACAGAGAAAATGGTAAAAGGTGGGGTGACGTTGTTAGTCAAGGACAGTATTACGGTTGCGGAAAGGACGTTTGAGGACTGGTCTACTGAGGTAGTATGGGCTGAGGTTAGAAATGGAGAGGTCACCCTGTTGGGAGTTTTCTATCAGCCTCCGAATAATTCCACAGATGTAGAGGAAAGGAGTGCAAAGATGATCCTCCATAGGAGCGAGAGTGACAGGGTTGTTGTTATGAGTTCTTTAACTTTCCAAATATTCATTGGGAATACTATAGCTCAAGTACTTTAAATGGGTCAGTTTTTTTCCATTGTTTCTTGACAGAGTATGTAGACAGGCTAACAAGGGGCGAGGCCACATTAGATTTGGTAGTGGGTAATGAACCTGGCCAGGTGTTAGATTTGGAGATAGCTGAGTACTTTGGTAATAGTGACCACAATTCGATTATGTTTACTTTAGCAATGGAAAGGGATAGGTATATACTGTAGGGAAGGAGTTATAGCTGGGGGAAAGGCAAGATTTAGGATGCATTGGATGGCGAAGGAAATTGCAGGCATTGGGCACAATTGAAATGTGGAGTTTATTCAAGGAAAGGCTACTGCGGGTCCTTGATAAATATGTATCTGTCAGGCAGGGAGGAAGTTGTTGAGCACGAGAGCAGTGGTTTAGTAAGGAAGTTGAATCTCTTGTCAAGAGGAAGAAGAAAGCTTATGTTTGAATGAGATGCGATGGCTCAGTTTAGGGTGCTTGAGAGTTACATGATAGGCTGGAAAGACCTAAAGAGAGATGTAAGAAGAGCCAGGAGGTGTCATGAGAAGTTGTTGGTGGACAGGATCAAGGAAAACCCTAAGGCCTTCTATAGGTATATCAGGAATAAAAGAATGACTAGAGTAAGATTCAGGCCAATCAAGGATAATAGTGGGAAGTTTTGTGTGAAGTCAGAGGAGGTGCTAAATGAATACTTTTTGTCAGTATTCACATTAGAAAAAGACAAGGTTGTCAAGGAGAATACTGAGATAGAGGCTATTAAACTAGATGAGATTGAGGTTCGCAAGGAGGAGGTGTTAGCAATCCTGTAAAGTTTTAAAATAGATGAGTCCCCTGGGCAGGATGGGATTTATCCTAGGATTCTCTGGGAAACCAGGGAGGAGATTGCCAAGCCTTTGGTTTAGATCTTTATGTTGCCATTGTCTACAGGAATAGTGCTAAAAGACTAATGTTGTCCCCTTGTTCAAGAAGCGGGATAGAGACAACCCTGGTAATTATAGACCAGTGAGCTTTACTTGGGTTGTGGGTAAAGTGTTGGAAAGGGTTATAAGAGATAGTATTTATAATCATCTAGAAAGAATAAGTTGATTAGGGATAGTCAACACAGATTTAAGAAGGGTAGGTCATCCCTCTCAAACCTTATTGAGTTCTTTGAAATGACCAAACAGGTGGAAGAAGGTAAAGTGGTTATATGGTGTATATGGATTTCAGTAAGGCATTTGATAAGGTGTCCCATGGTAGGCTATTGCAGAAAAGTTGAGGCATGGGATTGAGGGTGATTTAGCCTTTTGGATCAGAAATTGGCTAGCTAAAAGAGGGTGGTGGTTGATGGGAAGTATTCATTCTGGAGTTCAATTACTAGTGTTGTACTGCAAGGATCTGTTATGATCCACTGTATTTGTCATTTTTATAAGTGACCTGGCATGAGGGCAAAGAAGGATGGGTTAGTAAATTTTTGGATGACACTAAAGTCGCTAGAGTTATGGGTAGTGACGTAGGATGTTGTAGGTTACAGAGAGACAGAGATATAGTATGGGCGGCTTGGTGGCACAGTGGTTAGCACTGCTGCCTCACAGCACCAGAGACCCGGGTTCAATTCCCGCCTCAGGCGACTGACTGTGTGGAGTTTGCACGTTCACCCCGTGTCTGCGTGGGTTTCCTCCGGGTGCTCCGGTTTCCTCCCACAGTCCAAAGATGTGCAGGTCAGGTGAATTGGCCATGCTAAATTGCCCATAGTGTTAGGTAAGGTGCAAATGGAGGGGTATGGGTGGGTACGCTTCGGCGGGTCGGTGTGGACTTGTTGGGCCGAAGGGCCTGTTTCCACACTGTAATGTAATTTAATCTAATAAGCTGCAGAGCTGGGCTGAGAGGTGGCAAATGCAATTTAATGTAGAGAAGTGTGAGGTGATTCACTTTGGAAGGAGTAACAGGAATGAAGAGTACTAGGCTAATGGTAAGATTCTTGGAAGTGTAGATGAGCAGAGAGATCTCGGTGTACCTAGATCCTTGAAAGTTGCCACCCAGGTTGACAGGGTTGTTAAAAAGGTATACGGTATGTTAGCTTTTATTGGTAGAGGGACTGCGTTTCGGAACCATGAGGTCATGCTGCAGCTGTACAAAACTTTGGTGCAGCTGCACTTGGAGTATTGCGTACAGTTCTGGTCACTGCATTATAGGAAGGATGTGGAAGCTTTGGAAAGGGTTCAGAGGAGATTTACGAGGACGTGGGCGGCACGGTGGCACAGTGGTTAGCACTGCTGCCTCACAGCACTAGAGACCCTGGTTCAATTCCCGACTCAGGCGACTGACTGTGTGGAGTTTGCACATTCTCCCCGTGTCTGCATGGGTTTCCTCCGGGTGCTCCGGTTTCCTCCCACAGTCACAAAGATGTGCGGGTCAGGTGTGGACTTGTTGGGCCGATGGGCCTGTTTCCACACTGTTAAGTAATCTAATCTAATCTAAAGGATGTTGCCTGGTAATGAGGGAAGGTCTTACAAGGAAAGGCTGAGGGTCTTGAGGCTGTTTTCGTTAGAGAGAAGAAGGTTGAGAGGTGACTTAATTGAGACATATAAGATAATCAGAGGGTTAGATAGGTTGGACAGGGAGAGCCTTTTTCCTCAGATGGCAATGACTAGCACAAGAGGACATAGCTTTAAATTGAGGGGTGATGGATATAGGACAGATGTCAGAGGTAGTTTCTTTACTCAGAGAGTAGTAGGGGCATGGAACACACTGCTTGCAACTGTAGTGGACTCACTGACTTAAGGGCGTTTAAATGGTCATTGGAGAGGCATATGCACGAGAATGGAATAGTGTAGGTTAGATGAGCTTCAGACTGCTTTCACAGGTCAGCGCAACATTGAGGGCTGAAAGGCCTGTACTGCGCTGTAATGTTCTATGTCCTATGTTCTAATTAGATCCATCAAGTTCCTTTTGAGCTTCTACATGTAGAACACGTTACCTGGAACATGTAGGGTTCTGTAGCAGATGAGAAATTCAAACTCTTGGACAGATGCTCTTCTGGATCATATTTCTTCAGATAGCCTTTAATCATGACTGTTTTTGCTGTTCCCTGTTCTCCAGTCAGAAGTACTGCCTATCATAGTATCAAAAATATATTTGTTTGTATACAAAAGTAGGAGCAGCAGTAAACCATTCAGCCTGCTCAGTCATTCAACAAGAGTAGTGTGCCGGAAATCAAGCCCCGCTATTCCTGAAATCATCATACAAGAGTTTACTACAAAGAATAAAGAATAAAGAACATTACAGAGCAGGAACAGCCCTTCGGCCCTCCAAGACTGCGTCAATCTATATCCTCTGTCTTATTCTGCTGTCTATTTTTTAAGGTTCTGTATCCCTTTGCTCCCTGTCCATTCATATATCTGTCTAGATGTATCTTAAATGACGCTATAATTCCTGCCCCTGTCCCTGCCACCTCCGCTGGCAATGCATTCCAGGCACCCACCACCTTCTGCCCTAACCTTTTCCCCTCTCACTTTGAACTCATGACCCCATAATTTATAAAGTAAACAGAATTAAGACCCATATTGACAGAAGAACAGAGCAGGGTTCTATATTTAATAAGAATTATTGTTTCTTACAAATAAATACTCTAGCTACAGGTAAACAATTATGGAACATCAGCTTTTAATGCTACTGTTAAAACTGTAAGCTATTTATAAACTCTACCCAACACATCCAACAAACACACAGGAGAAAAAAAACCTCTGGTTTGATGGTTTCTAATAAGACAGTTACAGCCCCAAGCTGTTCCATTACACGGAGCCAATCACATAGCTGTTCTGAGGCAGAAGGCCGTTGTTGTTAATAACTGGTCACAATCAGTTACCTGTTGCTAGTTAAAGCTCCATTCATACACAACCCTGATTGTCTGGAAATGGTTTGAACATGCAGCTGTATAAACAATAGTACAATGAGTGTCAGGTAGCTTGTTCATAAAACCTGCTGCAATCCTTTGCAATCTTTGTTTTTTTAAACAATCCTTTTCCCATTTCAATCCACAATCAAAAATTCAGAAAAATGAAAAGATACATTTTCACACTGATCTGTTGCGTTTTGAGATCCATATTCTCATCTACCCCTGATATAAAGCACTTTATGTCATGAAGACAGTCAAAATGTAAAATACAATCTGTTTAATGCTTGAAAACTGTTTCTGAGTATTTTGAAAAATAAGAAATTGCTTAATGAACATTTTATATAAATGGGTATGCCTAGTCCCAGTATTTTCCCCAATTCAAAAATAGAGTGTGCTGGACAAACTCCGCAGATCTGGCAGCATCTGTAGAGGGAAAACAGAATTAACATTTCAAGAACCAGTGACATTTGTGAGAACTGAAGGCAGCTGGGAAATGATGGAATATAGGCTAAAGATAGGATTGGAATGGGGCATGGGGTTGGAGACTACAGTACATGGAGATGGCACTCAGACAGCGAGAGAAAAAAGGATATACAAACAAAGAGATCGCTGATGATAAACTGAGAGGTAATAGCTAGTAAAAGTGCAAAGGAGAAGTGTAAATGTTTGAAAATGGTGTGCCTGTGCTGGTAGCAGCCCATACAAGACAGGACTGAGGGGTATAGGGGAAGAGAATGAACAACAGAATGTGTATTGAAGTTGGGTACCTTATAGCCTTCAATGCTGAGTTTAACAATATCTGCTGTAAGCACATTCCATTTTTCCCTAGCTGTCTTCAGTTCTGATGAAAGGTCATTGGACTAAGTTTGTTTTCTCTCTGCAGAGGTTGCAGATCTGCTGTGTTTTTCCAGCATTCTCTGTTTTTATTGACAGATTTATTGAGAAATAAAGCTTTCGCTTGCCCATATTTTTGACGCAGTAGCTTGGCCAATTTTTCTCCAAGGTCCTTCATTCTAGCCACAGAATCCCTACAGTGTGGATAGAGGCCATACAGCCCATTAAGTGCACCAACCCTCTGAAATGCATCCCACATAGACTCACTCCACCAAATCCCTATAAGCTACATTTACCATGGCTAATTCGCCTAGCCTACATATTCCAGGACGCTACAGGGCAATTTAGCATAGCCATTTCACCTAACTTGCACATTTTTGGACTGTGGGAGGAAATCGGAACACTGGGGGGATATCCACAGACACAGAGAATGTGCACTCCACAGTCACCCAAGGCACTGAGGGGTTAAAAAGGTATGTGAACAGATATTCATTATTTAAAGGGAATATTTTATATAGCTGGAGTGATGAACAGGACACTCTGAAACAGAGTTGAAGACTGTGGATTTGTTAAATCTTCACCAGAATTGCGCAATTTTTCTGGAACTTCCTTGACGAGATTACCTAAAGAGAATAGGCACTGTGTTACCTGTCTTTGTAGGAGTTATCGGGAAACAAAGAGTGCTTCATCCCATTCTTAACAAAGGGGACAGTCAGTACATCAGTGTAAAAGATAAAGCTAAAGCCTTTGCAGCAATTATCAATCAGGAGTGTCGAGTCAATAATTCATGATGTCAGTCTTCAGCCAACTCGATTCACTCTGTATTATCTCAGGAAATGATTGGTGGCACTGGATACTGCAAAGACTATGGGCCCTGACAACATTTTGGCAATAGTATTGAAGCCTTTTGACTAAGTAACTTACCACTCCCTTAGCCAAGCTGTTCCATTTCATACAGAACACTGGCAATGTGGAGAATTGCCTAGGCATGTCATATACACAAAAAGCAGTACAAATCCAATGCAGCCAATTATTGCCCCATCAGACTAATCTCAATCATCAGTAAAGTAATGAAAGGTGTCATTAACAATACTATCAAGCAGCACCTGCACAGGATTAATTTGGTGGAAGCAGGTTTAATTGTGGCATTCAAGAATCAATTGTTTTGAAGTTAAGGCGTGTACTGTACCTTTAAGAGAGAGTGAATGCTGTTCTGAACTGAGAGATTATGAGAACCTGTGATATGACTCGATGGCAGTCTCAGAGTGTACTGGAAAATTGAAATCATGTAACTTTTAGCTGTGAAATGGATACCTGATTTTTGACAACAATTCAAATTTAACCAATCAGTTTAAATTATGTCCCAGGATACTAAAACTCAGTCAAGTTTGGATTTAATGTTTTGCCAACATCGAATCAATGAGACGATCCAACATTGGGGATATAAAAATGCAGACATTTTGAAAATTGGAGACAAAGAAACTGCCATTGAGAGAGACCCAAGAAATTAGGAAACACTCTCTATCAAAGGTACTTCTTCACATGAAACATATTTGCAATAAAAAGAAAGAAAAAGACCCAGGGAGATCTTCAGCCAGAAGAAGACAGACACCAAAGACAACAGTAGTTGTGTAGTTTTGACATTAAGTTGATGTAATTTGAATAAGTGTCTTATTGGAACAGCATATTGTCATAGAGTTGGAGGCAGGTAATAAGCAGTTAGGAGAAAGGGTGGCTTAGAGTTGTAAATAGTTATTTAATGCTCACTTTTAGAATTAAAAAAAATTGATATTATTTTCTTTAAATAGTGAAATTTGGGAGTTCTTGGTCACTCAAAGTTTAACATATTACAAGGTGAGGTGAGCTTTTCTGGGTGTTTGGTTTAATTAACAGAGGGGTTCACATGTCGTAACAGTTTGGGGTCTCGGCCAAGATTTGGACAGGTTTAGACAGATCCAGTCTGCGATTTGGACAGATTTGAACAGGTTTTGGGTATGAAAGGTTTCAGCATATTTAAACACTTGCCCACTAATGTCCTAGATCTTTAAATAAAATGTAAGTGAGACAATTTGTTTAATTTTGGTTACTTGCGGTTGGTTAAATTAAAAGTAAGAGAAATGGCTCTTACGATTGCTAAAGGGGTTATGGGGTTTGAAGATGCTTCCCAAATTTGTCAAAACTGTTTAAAAAGACAGAGGAAGGGCATACTTTTAGAATGAGCAAATAGGTTAGAATTGAATTTAACCGGGGACAAAAGGAAAGCTAAAATTATAATGGAGTTGCTGAAAATGTGTTGCTGGAAAAGCACAGCAGGTCAGGCAGCATCCAAGGAGCAGGAGAATCGATGTTTCGGGCATGAGCCCTTCTTTGGAGTTGGTCAAGTACTTAGATGTATCAGAGAAACAGACAAGTGCAGTAGAAAAACTTAAATTGCAATTGAGGCAAGCAGAGTTAGAAGACAAAGGAAGGGAAAGAAGAGGCATGAGAGAGAAAAAGAGAGAAAAAGGAAAAAAAAGGGAGAGAAGGTTCTTAGCTGAGCAGAGAGAGAGAGAAAGTGAGAGAGAATTTGAACTTTAAAAGTTGTGAAATAGTCAGAAAAGTCAAGTTAACAGGATGGAGATGAAGACAGAAGGTAGTGATGCAAATAAATGTTAAAACATTGCCACATGTTGACGAGCAAGATGTCAAAGCTTTCTTTAGTTCTTTGAAAAATTGGCTAGGCAGATGGAGTAGCCAGAGAACTTGTAGGTAATGCTAGTTCAGTCTAAGCTGGTAGGCAGAGCTGGTGACGTAGTTGCAGTGCTGTCAGATGAGGGGTCAAGAGATTATGCAGGTGTCAAACAGGCCCTTTTGAATGCTGATAAGTTGGTATCAGAAGTGATTAGACAGCGGCTCAGAAACATAAAGAAGGAACAAAGTCAGTCTTATGCTGAGTTCAAAAGAATTAAGCATGGTAATTTTGATAGATGGGTGTGGGCCTTCAAAAAAAGATCAGACCTATGACACTCTAAGAGAGATTATTCTGCTGGAGGAGTTTAAAAACTCACTTCCAGAGATGATAGGAATTCATGTGGCTGAACAGAAAGTTTAAGAAGTGAGAAGAGCGGCAGGGATGGCAGATGAATATGCATTGGTGCAGGTGAAACCTAGCTTCAGGCAAGAATTTCATCCTGTGAGGGATAGAAATTGGGAGAAGGGGAGATCTTACACTACAGAACAAAAATTAGAACAGGTGAAAAAAGAAGCCCAAGAGGATGGAAAGGAGGTGAAAGGCTCAAGTGTTTTCACTGTAATGGAGTGGGGCACAGAAAATTATAGTGAGGGTGGTTTAAGAGAGGCACTAGGAAAAAGTGTTTTCACTGCCAGAAGGTGGGACACGTAAAGTCACAGTGCTGGTCATTTAAGAAAGGCATTGTGGGAAAATATGTGGTACAGGAGGCCAAGCCAGTGGCATTAGTAATAAAGGAAGCCCCAAGAAAAATCGAGAAGCTGCAGGAATGTGCACAGCCTAGGCAGGGGCTGGGTAATGAGTTAGTGCCTGATCTCTATAAAGACTTTACCTCTGTGGGTAAAGTTTACTCAGGAAGAGCAGGGGGAAAAGGGAAAGAAGTTATATTTTTGAGAAATATGGGGTCTAATCAGTCTCTAATAGCAAGAGATGAACATATTTGCACTCTTTCTGATGTTACCCAAGAGAGTAGTAATTTGTGGAACAGATAGACAGAACTTTAGCATTCCCCTATGTAAGATCAGGTTGGAGAGCCAACTCAAGACTAGGGAGTGATTGATAGATTGTCAGTTCCAGGAATACTATTTGTTCTTGGCAACAATTTAGCAGGATCTAAGGTGGGAGTGACACCCCTTGTGGAGAAGCCAAAGGAAGGCCAGGGAACTGAGGAGTTAAAAGAAAAATACCCTGGAAATTTTCCAGACTGTGTAGTAACAAGATACCACTATCATAAGCTGAAAAAGTGTTGCTGGAAAAGTGCAGCAGGTCAGGCAGCATCCAGGGAACAGGAGAATTGACGTTTCGGGCATAAGCCCTTCTTCAGGAATGAGGAAAGTTTGTCCAGCAGGCTAAGATAAAAGGTAGGGAGGAGGGACTTGGGGGAGGGGCGTCGGAAATGTGATAGGTGGAAAGAGGTCAAGGTGAGGGTGATAGGTCAGACTGGGGTGGGGGCGGAGAGGTCATGAAGAAGATTGCAGGTTAGGAAGGCGGTGCTGAATTCGATGGATTTGACTGAGACAAGGTGGGGGGAGGGGAAATGAGGAAACTGGTGAAATCCGAGTTCATCCCTTGTGGTTGGAGGGTTCCTAGGCGGAAGATGAGGCGCTCTTCCTCCAACCGTCGTTTTGTTGTGGTCTGGCGATGGAGGAGTCCAAAGACCTGCATATCCTTGGTGGAGTGAGAGGGGGAGTTGAAATGTTGAGCCACAGGGTGGTTGGGTTGGTTGGTCCGGGTGTCCCAGAGGTGTTCTCTGAAACGCTCCGCAAGTAGGCGGCCTGTCTCCCCAATATAGAGGAGGCCACATCGGGTGCAGAGGATGCAATAGATGATGTGTGTGGAGGTGCAGGTGAATCTGTGGCGGATATGGAAGTTTCCTTTGGGGCCTTGGAGGGAGGTGAGGGGGGAGGTGTGGGCGCAAGACTTGTGCAAGACTTGCGCCCACACCTCACCCCTCACCTCCCTCCAAGGCCCCAAAGGAAACTTTCATATCTGCCACAGATTCACCTGCACCTCCACACACATCATCTATTGCATCCTCTGCACCCGATGTGGCCTCCTCTATATTGGGGAGACAGGCCGGCTACTTGCGGAGCGTTTCAGAGAACACCTCTGGGACACCCGGACCAACCAACCCAACCACCCTGTGGCTCAACATTTCAATTCCCCCTCCCACTCCACCAAGGATATGCAGGTCTTTGGACTCCTCCATCGCCAGACCACAACAAAACGACGGTTGGAGGAAGAGCGCCTCATCTTCCGCCTAGGAACCCTCCAACCACAAGGGATGAACTCGGATTTCACCAGTTTCCTCATTTCCCCTCCCCCCACCTTGTCTCAGTCAAATCCATCGAATTCAGCACCGCCTTCCTAACCTGCAATCTTCTTCCTGACTCTCCGCCCCCACCCCAGTCTGACCTATCACCCTCACCTTGACCTCTTTCCACCTATCACATTTCCGACGCCCCTCCCCCAAGTCCCTCCTCCCTACCTTTTATCTTAGCCTGCTGGACAAACATTCCTCATTCCTGAAGAAGGGCTTATGCCCGAAACGTCGATTCTCCCGTTCCCTGGATGCTGCCTGACCTGCTGCGCTTTTCCAGCAACACTTTTTCAGCTCTGATTTCCAGCATCTGCAGACCTCACTTTCTCCACCACTATCATAAGTCACAGCAAGAAGCAGACACTAAATAGAAAGACAAATGAGTTGAGGTTCAGTTAGCTTACACCCTGTTTGATGTAATGGTGCAAGAAAAATCTGAACAGGCAGAGGGTCAGGCAGAAGTGTTCAGTCCTGAAAGGCTAATGCACTTACAACAGAAAGACGAGGCAATAAAATATATAAATACTGATGCATACTCAGAAAAGGAATCAAAATGAATCCCTGACGGTTATTATCTTAAAGATAGAATCCTAAGATGAAAATGTCAGGTTAGTACAGAGGAGAAATGGGGGTATGTGCACCAGATTGTGTTGTTGGTAGCATACAGACAGTAAGTTATGGGTAGTACATGAATTACCAGAAGGGGGTCAGCCTGATGTGAGGAAGACTCAGGCTGAGGTATAAAAACACTTCTCTTGGCCCGGACTGCACAAAGATGTAGTTAAATTTTGCCATACATGTCATACATGCCAAATGGTACGGAAGCCACAGGCAGTAATAAAACCAGCACCTTTGTTGCCAATTCCTGCACTCAAAACCTTTTACACAGATTCTGGTTGATTGTGCAGGTCCCCTCCCTAAAACTAAAAGTGGGAACTAGTACTTGCTAACCATAATGGATATGTCTACCAGATTTCTAGAGGCAATTCCATTACGAAGTATTAAGGCAAAAAGGGTGGTGGAGGAGTTAGTAGCTTTCTTTAAGTGGTATGGGCTACCCAGAGAAATTCAGTCAGACCAAGGGTCTACTTTTACTGCTAGGCTGTTTAAGGAAGTCTTGGATAGCTTAGGCATACAGCACTTTAAATCAGGTACATACCATCCTGAATCCCAGGGAGCAGGCATCAGACTCTGAAGATCATGTTAAGAGCAGACTGAGAGGATTACCTGAATTATTCGCATTGTTTGACATTAGCGATGCCCCAAATGAATTTACTCAGTATACTCCCTTTGAGTTAATATTGGACATGAAGTGACATGGCCTTTGAAATGAATTAAAGAAAAACTGACAGGACCAAAGTCAGAGATCTAACATTTGTATTATGTATCTGAGGTGAGGGAGGGATTAAATTGGGTAAGTGAGTTAGCTAAACAGCACCTGAAGAGGACACAGCATAAAATGAAGCAGGTGACAGATAAAAACTCTAAAATTCAGACATTTTCCCATGGGGATGAAGTATTAGTATTGTTACCAGTGGTAGGAGATCCATTCAAAGCCAGGTTTAGTGGTCCCTATCAAACTTAGAAAAAGTTGAGTCAGGTAAACTGTCTGGTAAAGATGCCAGATAAAAAGAAAGCTGTATCAGGTGTGTCATGTGAATATGTTGAAGCCTTACTATAATAGAGACAGGGAACTGGAGAAACAGGTGTTAGTTACTGGCCTGCAGAGTGAGGAATCAAATCCAGATATCATGGAGTTTGATGTGCCTCAAAATACCTTAAATAATGAGGATGTCCTTGAAGAGTAGGATAGGTTAGTGAACTATCTGTCTCAGGAGCAAAGATCCCAGTTGAAAGGTTTGTTGCAGCAGTATGAGGACATATGCAGGCATAAGATGGGGAGGACGAATACTATTGTGCATCATGTGGACGTAGGGAATGTGTTCTGATAAAACAACACCGCTATAGACATAATCCTTTCAAAGCCACACAGGTCTAGAAAGAAGTGGACACAATGCTCAATTAAGATATCATTGAACCGAATCAGAGTGAGTGGAGTTCGCTGATTGTGTTAGTTCCAAAACCTGATGAGACTCAACGATTTTGTGTGGACTATTGGAAGGCCAACGCCGTAACAAAATCGGACTCATACCCAATACCAAGACTGGAGGACTAAATAGAGAAAGTTGGACAAACCACTAACATCATGAAGTTAGACTTACTGCAGGGTTATGGGTAGGCACCTTTATCAGAGAAAGCGAAAGAAGTTTCTGCGTTTGTAACCCCAAATAGGTTATATCAATTCAATGTGGTGCTCTTTGGAATGGAGAACGTACCAGCCACATTTCAAAGACTCATGAACAGGGTTGTGCTGGATTACCAAATTGTGTAGTTTATCTGGATGATGGAGTGATCTTTAGTGAATCATGGAAAGATCACATGGTACAGTTGGCAGAGCTCTTTGAATGATTACGAGAAACTGGTAATAAACTTAAATAAAATGGAATTCGCAAAGGCAGAGGTGACGTTCTTGGGACATGACATCGGTCATGGAAAGTTGACCTCAAGGAACGCCAAGGCAAAGGCCATTGAGAAATTTCCATGACTAACTTCAAAGAAAGAGTTGCTTTGAATTTTGGGACTAAGCAGATTCTACCAGGTGTTTGTTCCAAACTTCAGCAGCGAGACGACACTACTAACGGCTTTATGAAAGAAGAGCACAAAATTTCAGTGGACAGCACAATTCTAGGAAGCATTTGAGAATTTAAACCTGTATTACCCGCCAGTTTTAGTTACACCAAATTTTTTGAAACCCTTCAAAAATGCAATTGATGCTAGTGATATAGGAGTTGGAGCTGTACTGCGACCAGAAGATGTTGGTGGAATTGAATGGTCAAATGGCTGCTTTTCAAAGAAACCCAACACTCACCAGAGAAAATCCACTACTATTGAAAAAGAATTATTGAGTTTGGTACTGGTCTTATAACATTTTAAAGTTCATGCGATGAACTATGTGTCAGAGACAGTTGTGTGCATTGGCCACAATCCTTTTACATTCATGGAAAAATTTCATTGGAGTCTTACATTACAGACTTTTAATTTACAAATTGTACATATTGCGGGTTGTAAAAATATGATAGCAGATGTGCTATAGTGGATTTAAAGGAAAAAGTATAGATAAGATTGAACAGATTCCAATGTTTATATATATATGTGCGCAGAACTTAATATAAATTTAGATTAATAACCTATGTATTTCATTGTACTCAATACTCTGACCAATAAAAGAAAGCATATCAAACACCTTCTTCACTCTCCTATCTACCTGCGACACTAATTTCAAGGAACGATGAACCTGCACTCCAAGGTCAGGAACACTCCCTAGGAACTTACTATTAAGTGTATAAGTCCTGCTAAGATTTGCTTTTCTAAAATGCAGCACCTCGCATTTATCTAAATTAATCTCCATCTGCCACCTCTTAGCTCATTGGCCCATCTGATCGAAATCCCATTGTACTCTGGGGTATCCTTCTTCGCAGTCCACTACACCTCCAATTTTGGTGTCATCTGCAAACTTACTAACCATATCTCATATGTTCACATCAAAATCATTTATATAAATGATGAAAAGTAGTGGACTCAGCACCGATCCTTGTGGCACTCCACTGGTCACAGGGCTCCAGTCTGAAAAACAACCCTCCACCACCACGCTCTGTCTTCTACCTTTAAGCCAGTTCTGTTTTCAGATGGCTGATTCTTCCTCTATTCCATGAGATCTAACCTTGCTAACCAGTCTCCCATGGGGAACTTTTTCGAACGCCTTACTGAAGTCCATATAGATCATATCTACCGCTCTGCACTCATCAATCCTCTTTGTTACTTCTTCAAAAAACTCAGTCTAGTTCGACATGATTTCTCACACACAAAGCCATGCTGACTATCACTAATCAATCCTTGCCTTTCCAAATATATGTAAATTCTGTCCCTTATGAGTCCCTCCAACAACTTTCCACCACCAACATCAGGCTCACCAGTCTATAGTTTCCTGGCTTTTCCTTACCATCTTCCTCAAATAATGGTACCACGTTAGTCAACCTCCACTCTTCCGGTACCTCACCTGTGACTATTGATGATATAAATATCTCAGCAAAGGGCCCAGTATCAGTTACTAGAGTTCTAGGGTACACCTGATCAGGTCCGGAGAATTTATCCACTTTTATCCACTTTTATGCATGTCAAGACATCCAGCAACTCCCCTTCTGCGAAATGCACATTTTTCAAGATTTTTCTATTTCCCCACATTTTGTTGGAGGCAGCTAATAAGCAGTTAAGAGAAAGGGGGACTTAGAGTTGTGAATAATTGTTGTTTAATGTTCACTTTAATATTATTTTCTTTCAATAGTAGAATTCTCTGTCACTCATACAGATTACAAGGTGAGATGAGCTTTTCTGGGTGTTTGGTTTAATTAACAGAGGGTTTCACCACCGTGTCATAACATAATGGATGATTATTTGGAAAGAAATATGCGCAAGTGAGAAAGTAGGAGACAGGCAGTAGGTAATAATGCTCATTTGAAGAGCCAGTGCGGATGCTGGAAATCAGAAACAAGATCAGAAATTGTGGGAAGATCTCGGCAGATCTGGCAGCATTTGTGGATAGAAAGCAAAGCTAACATTTTGGGTCCAGTGACCCTTCATCAGAACTGTTTATAGCTAGGAATTGGTAATGATATATGCTGAAGATCGGAAGAACGAATAAACGATAGGTGGAGATGGAGCCCAGAGAAAGAGAGGGAGAAAAACAGTTGGATTGACAAAGGAATGGGTAAAAGTCAGCCTGGGAGAATCAATTGCAGCTAAAGTGGATCATTAGTAGCTATTAATAGTTTTTTTTTGTAGTCATCCATGTGATGAGAAGGTCTGACGTGTGAACATTGGGGTAAGGACATGGGAGAAGGTGTTCAGGCCCGAAAATTATTGAACTCGATATTAAGTCCAGATGGTTGCAAGGTTCGCAAATGAGGTCATCGTCAGCCACTAATGGTCACCATTACTTGTTTCACTTAGAGTCATAGAGTCACAGAGATGTACAGCACGGAAACAGACCCTTCGGTCCAACCTGTCATGCCGACCAAATATCCCAACCCAATCTAGTCCCACCTGCCAGCATCTGGCCCATATCCCTCCAAACCCTTCCTATTCATATACCCATCCAACTGCCTCTTAAATGTTGCAATTGTACCAGCCTCCACCACATCCTCTGGCAGCTCATTCCATACATGTACCACCCTCTGTGTCAAAGTGTTGGCCCGAAGCTCTCTTTTATATCTTTCCCCTCTCACCCTAAACCTATGCCCTCTAGTTCTGGACTCCCCGATCCCAGGGAAAAGACTTTGCCTATTTATCCTATCCATGCCCCTCATAATTTTGTAAACCACTATAAGGTCACCCCTCAGCCTCCGACGCTCCAGGGAAAACAGCCCCAGCCTGTTCAGCCTCTCCCTATTGCTCAGATCCTCCAACCCTGGCAACATCCATGTAAATTTTTTCTGAACCCTTTCAAGTTTCACAACATCTTTCCGATAGGAAGGAGACCAGAATTGCATGCAATATTCCAACAGTGGCCTAACCAATGTCCTGTACAGTCACAACATGACCTGCCAACTCCTGTACTCAATACTCTGACCAATAAAGGAAAGCATACCAAACGCCTTCTTCACTATCCTATCTACCTGCGACTCCACTTTCAAGGAGCTATGAACCTGTACTCCAAGGTCTCTTTGTTCAGCAACACTCCCTAGGACCTTACCATTAAGTGTATAAGTCCTGCTAAGATTTGCTTTCCCAAAATTCACACCTTGCATTTATTTGAATTAAACTCCATCTGCCACTTTTCAGCCCATTGGCCATCTGGTCAAGAACCTGTTGTAATCTGAGATAACCCTCTTCGCTGTCCACCTCCAATTTTGGTATCATCTGCAAACTTACTAACTGTGCCTCTTATGCTCGCATCCAAATCATTTATGTAAATGACAAAAAATAGAGGACCCAGCACCGATCCTTGTGGCACTCCACTGGTCACAGGCCTCTAGTCTGAAAAACAACCCTCCACCACCACCCTCTGTCTTCAACCTTTGAGCCAGTTCTGTATCCAAATGGCTAGTTCTCCCTTTATTCCATGAGATCTAACCTTGCTAATCAATCTCCCATGGGGAACCTTGTCAAACGCCTTACTGAAGTCCATATAGATCACATCTACTGCTCAGCCCTCATCAATCTTCTTTGTTACTCCTTCAAAAAGCTCAATCAAGTTTGTGAGACATGATTTCCTACACACAAAGCCATGTTGACTATCCTGAATCAGTCTTGCCTTTCCAAATACATGTACATCCTGTCCCTCAGGATTCCCTCCAACAACTTGCCCTCCACCGAGGTCAGGCTCACCGGTCTATAGTTCCCTGGCTTGTCTTTACCGCCCTTCTTAAACAGTGGCACCACATTTGCCAACCTCCAGTCTTCGGCACCTCACCTGTGACTATCGATGATACAAATATCTCAGCAGGAGGCCCAGCAATCACTTCTCTAGCTTTGCACAGAGTTCTCGGGTACACCTGATCAGGTCCTGGGGATTTATCCACTTTTAACCGTTTCAAGACACCCAGCACTTCCTCCTCTGTAATCTGGACATTTTGCAAGATGTCACCATCTATTTCCCTACAGTCTATATCTTCCATATCCTTTTCCACAGTAAATACTGATGCAAAATATTCACTTAGTATCTCCCCCATTTTCTATGGCTCCACACAAAGGCTGCCTTGCTGATCTTTGAGGGGCCCTATTCTCTCCCTTTTGTTCCCTTTTGTTCTTAATATATTTGTAAAAAACCCTTTGGATTCTCCTTAATTCTATTTGCCAAAGTAATTTCATGTCCCCGTTTTGCCCTCCTGATTTCCCTCTTAAGTATACTCCTACTTCCTTTATACTCTTCTAAGGATTCATTCAATCTATCCTGTCTATACCTGACATATACTTCCTTCTTTTTCTTAACCAAACCCTCAATTTCTTTGGTCATCCAGCATTCCCTATACCTACCAGCCTTCCCTTTCACCCTGACAGGAATATACTTTCTCTGGATTCTCGTTATCTAATTTCTGAAGGCTTCCCATTTTCCAGCCATCCCTTTACCTGTGAACATCTGCCTCCAATTAGCTTTTGAAAGTTCTTGCCTAATACTGTCAAAATTGGCCTTTCTCCAATTTAGGAGAAAGTGAGGACTGCAGATGCTGGAGATCAGAGCTGAAAATGTGTTGCTGGAAAAGCGCATCAGGTCAGGCAGCATCCAAGGAGCAGGAGAATCGACGTTTCGGGCATAAGCCCGAAGAAGGGTTCATGCCTGAAACGTCGATTCTCCCACTTTCTCCAATTTAGAACTTCAACTTATAGATCTGGTCTATCCTTTTCCATCACTATTTTAAAACGGTAGAATTATGGTCGCTGGGCCCAAAGCACTCCCCCAATGATACCTCAGTCACCTGCCCTGCCTTATTTCCCAAGAGTAGGTCAAGTTTTGCACCTTCTCTAGTAGGTTCATCCACATACTGAATCAGAAAATTGTCTTGTACACACTTAAGAAATTCCTCTCCATCTAAATCTTTAACACTATGGCAGTCCCAGTCGATGTTTGGAAAGTTAAAATCCCCGACCATAACTACCCTATTATTCTTACAGAGAATAATCACCTTACAAGTTTGTTTCTCAATTTCCCTCTGACTATTGGGGGGTCTATAATACCATCCCAATAAGGTGATTATCCCTTTCTTATTTCTCAGTTCCACCCAAATAACTTCCCTGGATGTATTTCCAGGAATATCCTCCCTCAGCACAGCTGTAGTGCTATCCCTTATCAAAAATGCCACTCCCCCTCCACTCTTACCTCCCTTTCTGTCCTTCCTGTAGCATTTGTATCCTGGAACATTAAGCTGCCAGTCCTGCCCATCCCTGAGCCATGTTTCTGTAATTGCTATGATATCTCAGTCCCATGTTCCTAACCATGCCCTGAGTTCATCTGCCTTCCCTGTTAGGCCCCTTGCATTGAAATAAATGCAGTTTAATTTATTAGTCCTACCTTGTCCCTGCCTGCCCTGACTGTTTGCTGAAAATGTGTTGCTGGAAAAGCGCAGCAGGTCAGGCAGCATCCAAGGAGCAGGAGAATCGACGTTTCGGGCATGAGCCCTTCAGGAAGGATTTCCTGAAGAAGGGCTCATGTCCGAAACATCGATTCTCCTGCTCCTTGGATGCTGCCTGACCTGCTGCGCTTTTCCAGCAACACATTTTTAGCTCTGATCTCCAGCATCTGCAGTCCTCACTTTCTCCTCGAAGAATTTTGCCCTGACTGTTTGACTCATTTCTGTTCTCAGCTGTACCTGTCTCAGATTGATCTCTTTCCTCACTATCTCCCTGGGTCCCAACCTCCCACCCCACCAACCTTACTAGTTTAAATCCTCCCTAGCAAATTTCTAGCAAATTTCCCTGCCAGTATATTAGTCCCCTTCCAATTTAGGTGCAATCTGTCCCTCTTGTACAGGTCACTTCTGCCCCAAAAGAGATTCCAATGGTTCAAAAAAGTGAATCCTTCTCCCATACTCCAGCTCCTCAGCCATGCATTCATCTGCTCTATCCTCCTATTCCTGCCCTCACTAGCTCGTAGCACTGGGAGTTATCCAGATATTACTAACCTTGAGGACCTCCTTTTTAAATTTCTGCTTAACTCTCTGTAATGTCCCTTCAGAGCTTCAACCTTTTCCCTTCCAATGTCGTTGGTTCCAAAGTGGACATTGACCTCCTGCTGGCCCTCTCCCCCATGAGAACATTCTGCACCCTCTCTGAGACATCCTTGATCCTGGCACCAGGGAAACAACACACCATTCTGCTTTTTCTCTGGCCACAGAAACGTCTGTTTGTACCTCTGACTACAGAATCCCCTCACACAATTGATCTCTTGGAACCTGACTTACCCCATGTTGCATTACAGCCAGTCTCAATACCAGAAACTTGGCTGTTCATGCCACGTTCCCCTGAGAATCCATCACCCCCTACATTTTCCAAAACAGCATACCTGTTTGAAATGGGTATATCCACAAAAGAGTCCTGCCCTCGGTGCCGACTTCTCTCACCCTTCCGGGAGTTAACCCATCTATATGACTGTATCTGAGACTTTCCCCCTTTCTATAACTGCCATCCATCACATACTGTTGCTGTTGCAAATTCCTCATCGCTTCTATCTGTCTCTCCAACCGATCCACTTGATCTAATAAGATTTGCATCCAACAGCATTTATGGCAGATATAATCCGCAGTAACCCTTAAACTCTCTTTAAACTCCCACATCTGACAAGAAGTTCATATCACTGCAAAGGCCATTTTTGCTGTTTCACAATCTACAAACCCAGAAAATAACACCGTCTTATTCCTCTACAAACACTGCCCCAGGGGTTAAATTAATAGCTATGGCTTATATTTTAAGTTTCATCAAGAGACTTATCTCCAAAAACATATAATCAAGAAAGAATCCACTATACTCACTATGCAGCCCCTTCTCTTGGACAGACTTAAAACAACAATTAACTTATCTGATTCTGTGTTGTGAACTTCGCCCAACAGTTCCTCCAAGATTAGTTGTGAATTTCACTGTTGTTAATTTTCCCAGATACACTCCGGTGTCCAGTGATACACGAATTCAAACAGCAAAGGCGGAAACTATACAGGTTCTTTCCCTCTCTCGTCTGCACTAATCCATAGTCTTGAATTTTATGACACTTTAAATGCTATTGAAGTACTTTTGCAAGATTGTGAGGTTTCTTGCCTCAACTGCCCTCCCAAGCAGTGCATTCCAGACTCCCAATATCCTATGTGAAGAGGTTTTTCCTTAAATCTCCTCAACATCTCCTGCCTTTCACTTTAAAATGATGCTCCTTTGTTATTGACCTTTTGACTCAGAGGAACAGCTGCCTTCTGTTCACCTGTCCATACCCATCATAATTTCATATAGCTTTATAATATCCCTCCCAACCTTTACCAGTCCAAAAAAAACAAACCCAAGCTTATCCAGACTCTTTTCATTGCTGAAATGCTCCATTCCAGGCAACATCCTAGTGAATATCTTCTGCATCCCCACCAGGACAGACTCATTCTTCCTACAGGGTGCTGACCAGAACTGTACACATTACTGCAGCTGTGGCATCACTACACTTCTGCACAGCTCCAATGCAAACTCCTGCTCTTATAATCTATGTCATGACAGATAAAGAAAAAAGTTGAGAAAAATCAAATACATTTCAAGTCAAAAAGTGTGGTCCTGGAAAAACACAACTAATTAGGCAGCATCTGACGAGCAGATGTATCAACGTTTTGAGCATAAGGAGGAGTCCAAGGGGGATTAGAGATAAATGGGAAGGGGCTGGGGCTGGGAGGAAGGTAGCTGGGAACGCAATAAGTAGATTAAGGTAGGGGATGATGGTGATAGGTTAGAGAGGAGGGTGGAGTGGATAGGTGGGAAGGAAGATGGTCAGGTAGGACAGTTCAAAAGGGAGGTACTGAGTTGGAAAGTTGGATATGGGATAAGGTGGGTGCAGGGGAGATGAGGAAACTGGTGAAATCCATATTGATCTCATGTGTTGGAGGGTCCCAAGGCAGAGGATGAGGTATCTTCCTCCAGATGTCAGGTGGGTAGAGTTTGGCAGTGGAAGAGGCCAAGGACTTGGTGCGGGTGTCCTAGAGATGTTCTCTGAAACATTCCGCAAATTGACGTCCTGTCCCCCAAATGTAGAGAAGACCACATCAAGAGCAACGGACGGAGTAGATGACATGTGTGGAAGTACAGATAAATCTCTGTCTGATGTGAAAGGAACATTTGGGGCCATGGACAGAGGTGAGGAGGAGGGTGTGGGCACAGGTTTTGCACTTCTTGCAATGGCAAAGGAAGGTGTCAGAAGTGGAGCATGGACCCAAGAGAGTCGCGGAAGGAATAGTCTCTGCCAAATGCAGATAGAGGTGGGGAGGGAAATTTATCCCTGGTGGTGGGTCTTTTTGTAAGTGACTGAAATGGCGGAGGCTGATGCATTGTATCCGGAGATTGGTGGGGTGGAAGGTGAGGACCAGGAGAATTCTATCTTTCTGTTATTGGAGGGGTGGAGTTCAAGGGCGGAGGTGCAGGAAGTGGAGGAGATGCTTTGGAGAGCATTTTGACCACGTGGGAAGGGAAATTGCAGTTCCTGAAGAAGGAGGCCATCTGGGGTGTTCTATGTTGGAATTGGTCCTCCTGGGAGTAGATGCGGCATAGGCAATTGGGAATAATGGATGGTGTTTGTCAGTTAGGGGGATGGTGGGGTGGTAGGAGGGAAAGGAGGTGCAGTCCAGGTAGCTGTGGGAGTCAATGGGTTTGAAGAAAATGTCCGTTTTGGGTTGGATGGTCCGAGTTCACCTGCACCCTCTCCCTCCCCTTCCTGGACCCTCATCTCCATCTACAGTGACCGACTCAATGTTGCCATATACTTCCAACCCAGCAATTCCCACAACTACCTGGGCTATGCCTCCTTGCACCCTGCCTCCTGCAAAAACGCTATCCCTTAGTCCTAATTCCTCTGCCTCTGCAGCACCTGCTCCCATGAGGACCAATTCTAACATAGAACATCCCAGGTGGCCTCCTTCTTCAGGTACTGCAATTTCCCCTCCCACATGGTCAACAATGCCCTCCAATGCATGTCCTCAACTTCTCGCATCTCCTTCATTGAACCCCACTCCTCCAATCGCAACAAGGACAGAACCCTCTGGTCCTCACCTTCCACTCCACCAACTTCTGGATACAACACATCATCCTCTGTTATTTCAGCCACCAACAAACAGACCCCACCACCAGCGATATATTTCCCTCCCCACTCTTATATGCATTCCACAGAGACCATTTCCTCTGCGACTCCTTTGTTCGGTCCATGCCCCCCAACCAACGCACCCTCCACTCCCGGCATCTCCCCTGCCACTGCAGGAAGTGCAAAACATGCGCCCACACCGGCCCCCTCACCTCTGTCCAAGGCTCCAAAGAATCCTTCCACATCCAACAGAAATTTATCTGTACTTCCACACACGTCATTTACTGTGTCTGTTGCTCTCGGTGTGGTCTCCTCTGCATTGGGTGGGACAGGACGTCAATTTGCAGAACGTTTCGGAAAACATCTCTGGGACACATGCACTAAACAACCCCACCGCCCTGTAGCAAACACTTTAACTCCCCCCTCCCACTCCACCAAGTACATGCAAGTCCTGGGCGTCCTCCACTGCCGAACTCTAGCCACCCAATGCCAGGAGGAAGAATGCCGCATCTTTTTGCCTTGATACCGTCCATTCACATGGGATAATTGTCGATTTTACCAGTTTCCTCATCTTCCCTGCCCCCATTTTATCACAGATCCAACCTTCCAACTTAGCACTGCCCTCTTGAACTGTCCTACCTGTCCATCTCCCTTCCGATCCACTCCACCCTCCACCCTCCTCTCACCACCCCCCCCCCCCCCACCTTCATCTACGTATCACATTCCCAGCTACCTGCCACCCCCCAGCACCAACCCCCTTCCATTTATCTCCCAGCCCTCTTGGGCCAACCCCATTCCTGGTGAACAGTTTATGCTTGAAACGTCAACTCTCCTGCTCCTCAGATGCTGTCTGATCGCCTGCGCTTTTCCAGAACCATACATTTTATCTCTGAACTCCAGCATCTGCAGTCCTCACTTTCTCCAAATAAATTTCCATCCTTCTTGTCAAAATAAAACAGAAATGGACAACTAAAGAGGTAGGTGACAATATAAAATTAAAGAAAAACGTAAAAAATAGCAAAAACAAAGTACATATTGAAGTGAAAGGGAAAGATTCAAAAAGCAGCCCAGGGCACCAAGGCAGTAAAGCAGACAGTAACAACTCCAAAAAGCAAAAAAGGGACATCAAAATTAGCCCGAACATATATAATTAAATCAAGAGAAAGAGGATGGTCAGGAATTTATGCCATAATTTTAAGTATGATATTCCCCAGCATACTACTGAAACTAGGAAAAATGCTTATGGGCTACATTCTTATTTATCAGCCTTCTAAAATGAAACTTGATTAGTTTGCCAAACTGAGAGACAAAACCAACTGTTTTGGAGAGAAACAACATAGATAATACAGATCATCAGAAACTGCCAGAATTTTAGCTTATGATGACTAGGCTTAGATTGAATTAAGGTGAATTAGAGAGTTCCAACAATATATTAAACAGATTTTGGGGGTTTCCTGTGACTAGTAAACCTGCCTGCAATGACAATGTACATAGTAGGTATGAGAGCACCTTGACAGCTTTATTGATGCTACTAAACCTTTACGGGCGTTGTCCTGAGTGCTAATCTGTTAACATTGCCAGGCTTTGTAATCTCTGTTTATTAATTCCTGAGATGGTAACCATGGAACAAAAATAATTTCCTCCATCTGTTCATTGTCCAGAGGTCCCTTAAGGCAGTACCAAACCCCTCAGTACCCTCTCAGTTGTTTCACCTGTTCCACTGTTAACCACTGTTTTGTACCTATTACAGCCAGAGTTCACCTCTCACATCCCTTATCTAAACTTCTGTACTGGCAGGCAAGCCATTTGGGCTGCAGATAGCACGAGCATAACTATAATCACCAGGTAATATGAAACAGGAGTGTTCATCCTATATTCTCATTTCTGGGAAATGCCAAATTTATAGCGATACTATATGTTTCAGATGAACCACAAAGATCTTGTATCGTGCACTTACTTTATTTTGTTTAGCAATGGTGTCCACAAGGAAGTTCGTCCTAACATTGTCGACATTTGGTACTAGGATTGAATTATAGTCTGGCTCACTGTCAGTTGGATATAAATATTCTTGAACCCAAACTTTCCAGTGCTCCCATTCACCTGACAAATCAGACAAAGCAAGATACTGTTTAAACAAGGATGTTGGGATAAATCAATGTTTGGATCCAAAATACAACACAAGTCACCAAAACAAACAGATATTTGAGAACAGAAGAAGACCATTTGAGGCTGCAAAGCTCTTCGAGCCTGCTCTGTCATTCAACTGGATCATGCTGTTCGCTGTTTGGTAGTATAGAACTTGAGAATAATTGAGAAATAATACATTTGTCAAAGCTTTTTGTCTTGCGCCCATCAGAATACAAATACAAAGGGAAAGCAAACATTTATACTGCATGAAAGAAGAGCGCTGATTGGTTGGAATGTGCCCAGTGATTGGCAGATACATTATTATGAAAATTTCATCCATTAATGTTGATTGACAGTTAACTGATAGGCTTTGTTCAAATCTTAAATCAGGCAGGTTGAATCTGATTGGTGAGAGCATTGCCCTGATAAATGAACCAGAAAATGATGATCACCTATTTTGTTGAGTTGGAACAGATGCAGTGCTTACATGTTCTTTCCATCTGCAAAGAACAGGGCCTTGTGTATGCATGTGAATATACACATGTGCCATGCTGTGAATCCAATTGACAATCATAAATTTGTTGTGAGTGTAATGCTTCACACACTTGTAAGTTTTGATCAAATGCTATCCATTTGCAGAATCACAGCTAAAGTTGGACACTGTTTTGAATTTTACAAGAGCAGGCTGGTTGGACATAGACTATATTTGCTGTGACGAACAGATGATGGGATCTGCTGCTTGATCCAATCCTTTGGGATGTACAGCCACGTACCTGGCACCAAACTGTAAATGAAATCCATACACCACATTGCTGCTGTGAATGAAAGGCAGATTTAAGGAGTTGTGGAATTCCTGATCAGTTAATTAAAGAAAGGAGTATAAGTTGGGTGAAGTGAAAATTAGATGCACAGAAGGAGAGAAATATGAAAGCTAAAAATAGCAGAATTCTGTAGAATTTTCCAGTCATGTGGTAACTAGGTATGGATGGGTGTTGGGAGGTGGCAAGGTAGAGGGGCTGAGTGAGAAGAATGATTTAGTTGAATGATTCTGCACTGCATTTCTGCTCAAGATTTATTGCTTAAAGCAACACCATCCACTCCACAAAGCTGAGCAGTCAGCCAGGTTCAATGGAGAGTGCAGGAGAACATGCCAGGAGCTGCACCAGGCATACCTCAAAATAAGGTGTCAACTCGGTGAAGCTAATAAACAGGACTACTTGCATGCCAAACAACATAAGCAGCAAGTGACAGTGCTAAGTGATCCCAACAAAGCAGATCTAAGTTCTGCATTTCTGCCATATCCAGTTGTGAACGGTGGTGGACAACTAAATAACTCACTGGAAGAGGAGGCTCCACAAATATCCCCATCTTCAATGATGGAAGAGCCCAGCACATGAGAGCAACAGATAATGCTGAAACATTCACAGCAATCTTCAGTCAGAAATGCCGAGTGGATGATCCATTTCGGCCTCCTGCAGTGGTCCCCATCCTGACAGATACCCATCTTCAGCCAATTCGATTCACTCCATGTGATATCAAAAAACAGTTGGAGACACTGGATAGTGCAAACTGACAATATTCCGGCAATAGTACCAGCAATAGTACTGAAGACTTGTGCTCCAGAACTTACCAATTCCCAAGCCAAGCTCTTCTAGTACAGTTACAACACTGGCATCTACCCAACAATGTGAAAATTGCCCAAGTATGTCCTGTACATAAAAAACAGGAAAAATCCAACCCAACATGATGGCATGTTGGGAAAAATCCAACCCAACATGCCATCAGTCAATTCCCAATCATCGGTAAAGTGATGGAAAGTGTCATCAACTGTGCTATCAAGCAGCACTTGCTAAGCAATAACCTGCTCAGTGATGCCAAGTTTTGGTTCCACCAGGGTCACTCTGCTCCTGATCTCATTATAGCCTTGGTTCAAACATGGACAAAAGAACTGAATTCCAGAAGTGAGGTGAGAGTGGTAGCATTTGACATTAAGCTGCATTTGATCTACTCTGGCATCAAGGAGACCTAGCAAAACTGGAATCAAAGGTGTCAGGGACAAACTCTCTACTAGTTGGAGTCATACCTAGCACATTGAGATGACTGAGCTTCCACAATCATCTGCCAGCTCCAGGACATCTCTGCAGGATTCACTCAGGGTAGTCTCCTAGGCTCAACCATCTTCAGCTGTGTCATCAATGAACTTCTCTCCATTATAAGGTCAGAAGTCAGGATGTTCGCTGATGATTGCACAATGTTCAGCACCATTCGCATCTCCTCAGATACTGAAGCAATCTGTATCCAAATGCAACAAAATTTGGACAATATCCAAGCTTGGGCTGACAAGTGGCAAGTAACATTCACGCCACACAAACGCTAGGCTATGACCATCACCAACAACAGACAATCTAACGATCTACCCACCAAATTCAATGGTGTTACCATCACTGAATGCCCCACTATCAACATCCTGGGAATTATCAGTGATCGGAAACTTAATTCGATGCACCACATAAACACAACGGCTACAAGAGCAGGGGTCAGAGGCTAGGAATTCCGCGGCGAGTAACTCAGGTCATAACTCCCCAAAGCATGTCCTTCACCTACAAGGCACAAGTCAGGAATGTGATGGAATACTCCCTACTGGTCTGGATGAGTGCAGTTCCAACAACACTCGAAAAGCTTGACAGCATCCAGGACGAAATAGTCTGCTTGATAGGCACTACCACAAGCATCCACTCCCTCCACTACCGACACTCTGTAGCAGCAATGTGTACTATCTACAAGACAGACTGCAGAAATTGACCTAAGATCCTTAGATAGCATCTTTCAAATCTACGACCACTTCGATCTCGAAGAACAAGGGCAGCAGATACGTGGTAATACCACCACCTTTAAGTTCCCCTCCAAGCCACTCACCATCCCGACTCAGAAATATATCCCCATTCCTTCACTGTTGCTGGGTCAAAATCCTGGAATTCCCTCCCTAATGGCATTATGGGTCAACCCGCAGCAGGTGGACTGCAGCAGTTCAACAGGCAGCTCATCACCACCTTCTCAAGAGCAACTAGGGATGGGCAATAAATGCTGCCCAGCCAATGACGCCCACATCCCACAAATGAATTAAAATAAAGGTGGTCAAGGCCTCTATTAGCAACAACATGCTGATGGAGCATCCATGTGCTAGACCTTGGGTGAGTTATGGGACTGCAGCCTGAAGGTGGTGCACACTGCTGTGCACTGTAAGGAAAATACATTGCAAACTAGTTTTATTTGATCAGATTGCTCCAATACGTTCTGCTGCACAGGCTCAGAGTTCTGAAATTCCCAACCCCTCTCCCAACTAGCTCGATCTGTCCCCTTCTTTAGCTTGGTATTTTTGTGTATGTTCCAATGAGGACAAAAACCTTCAACAAAATGTGGCTTCCTTTTCAGAAATAAGAAAGGTGACTCTGTTAGTTAATGATATTAATAGCATAAGAGAGGGGGATGACGTAAGTTGAGGACAAAGTCAGAAGTTACACGACACCAGGTTATAGTCCAACAAGTTTATGAATTGAATTGAATTGAATTTATTGTCATGTGTACCGAGGCACAGTGAAAAGCTTTGTCTTGTGAGCAATAAGGGAGATCACAGACTAAAGTAGCATATACAGTAAAAATAGGTAAACAACGGCAAAAACAAAAACACTGGTACAAGCGAATGTTAAGAGTTTGCTTGTCCAAGTTTATTTGAAATCACAAGTTTTTGGAACTCTGCTCTTTCATCAGGTGAAGTGAAATATTCCAAGTTCTGGAAATATTAAAGAGGGGATAAAGAGGCTGAAAAAATTAAATAGATAGGTTAAGTGGGTAGACATCTGGCAGAGAGGTACAATGTTGCAAGATTAAAAAGGCACAATATCTAATGGTGAAAGCCTCCAGAGCTCTGAGACACAGTTACAGATGTGTGTCCTCGTACATAAATCACAAAAGATTACTTTATAGGGCACATCCATTAATTAGGAAAGCTAATAGAATGTTAATATTCATCATGAGTACAGTTTAACTCAAAGGTATAGATGTATGTTTCAGTTATACAGAGCACTGATGAGGGCACTTCTGAAGTATTATGTACAGTGTTGGTTACCTTGTTTAAACAAGAATGTAAAGGTGGTGGCAGCATTTCAGAAAAGATTTACAAGACTACTACCTGAATGAGCATGTTGTCTAACGACAAGATAATTAGTCATGCTAGCCATGGAGTTTAGAAAAGAAACAGGTGACTTAGAGGACCAAATTACCTCCTGCTGCTCCTATTGTTCTGTGTTTCTATACTTCTACATTTGGGTCAGCAGACTATAAGACATATGAGCTGAAGTAGTCCGTTAGCTCATTGAGTCTGCTCCACCAGTCAATCAGATCATAGCTAATCTGATGATCCTCAAATGCACTTTCCTGTCTTTTCAAAAATCTGTCTCTGCCTTGATGACACCAACAACCAATATACCGGCCACTACAGCGGACAGCTGAAACTGACAACCGGAAGCGGCAGGGACAGGCCACTATAAATGCCGGAGGAAACACCACAGAAGCGCTTCACAGGAGGCTCCCAAGCACTGAGGATGTCACCTAGACAGGGGACGAAACGTTTGCAACAAAACCTTCCAGCTCGGCGAACAGAACCACAGCAACGAGCACCCGAGCTACAAATCTTCTCACAAACTTTGAACCAACAACCAGCCCACAACAGCTTTATACAGCAATAGAATTTCCACAGGATTCTACCTTCTGTGAGAGGAAATTCCCCCTCATTTGTTTAAAATGGATGACAGAAAAGCACAGCAGGTCAGGCAGCATCCGAGGAGCAGGAAAATCGACATTTCGGGCAATAGCCCTTCATCAGGAATGAAGGCAGGGAGCCTCCAGGGTGGAGAGATGAGTGGGGGGGTGGGGGGGGGGGGTAGCAAAGAGTACAATAGGTGGATGAGGGTGGGGATGAAGGTGATAGGTCAGAGAGGAGGGTGTGAGAAGGTAGCAAAGAATATAATGTGTGGGTGGGGTGGGATGAAGGTGATAGGTCAGAGAGGAGGCTGGAGCAGATAGGTGGGAAGGAAGATTTGGCAGGTAGGTCAGGTCATGAGGATGGTGCTGAACTGGAAGGTTGGAACTGGGGTAAGGTGGGGGGAGGGGAAATGAGGAAACTGGTGAAGTCCAAATTGATACCCTGGGGTTGAAGTGTTCCGAGGCAGAAGATGAGGTGTTCATCCCTAGGACACATTGATCGGATAGATTTGGATAGGATGTTAATTCTAATGCAAGAATTTAAATTAAGTGTTACTGTTTAAAAACAATGGGTGCTTCATTTAAAAAAGAGGACAATTCTTTCCTGACCAAGTATTGAGAGACTTTAGAACACTCCAGAGAAGGTGGCAGAAGCTGAAGCTTGAATATTTTTATGGCAGAGATGGATAGATTCCTGTTAAGCAAAGGGGGGAAAGTTTATTGGGGATAGGAGGGTCTATGGATTTTTAGGTAACAACCAGAGGTACCTTGATCTTATAAACAGCAGATCCGACTGGAGGGGCTGAATGGCTGATCCTTGTTTATTTTTCATTCTGTTGTGGGAAATAGGCATTGCTGACTGGACTTGTATTTATTGCCCATCCCTAGTTTGATTTGATTTATTTGTTGTCACATCTATCTTGTTAGAAAATACAATGAAAAGTGTTGCCTAATGTTGCCACTCTCTGCCGCCATCTTAAAACACAGAAAATAGTTGCTCTCGAGAAGGTGGTGGTGAGCTGCCTTCTTGAATTGCTGTAATCCTTCCTTTGGGAGGAAATTCCAGGAATTTCACCCAGTGATGGTGAGGGAACAGTAATATATTTTCAAGTTGGGATGCTAAGTGGCTTGGAGGGGAACACTCAGATGGTGTTCTCATGCATCTGCTATGCTTATCCTTCTAGATGAAGTGGTTGTGGGTATGGAAATTGCGATCCTGAGCAGCAGTATTGGATGGAGGATACTTATGGATGTAGTGTCAATCAAACAGGCTGCTTTGTCCTGGATGGTGTCAACCTTCTTGAGTGTTGTTGGAGCTGCAATCATCCAGATAAGGGAAGAGGATTCCATAACATTCCTCACTTGTGCCTTGTTGATGGTGGATAGACTTTGGGAGTTAAGAAGTGAGTTATTCACAGAATTCCTATCCTCTGACCTGCTTTTGTCAACACTGTGTTTATGTGGTGAGTCCAGTTGAGTTTCTGATCAATGGTAACCCTCAAGATATTGCTAGTCATGATGACACCGCTGAATGTCAAGGGGCAGTGGTTAGATTGTCCCTCATTGGAAATGGTCATTGCCTGGCATTTGTGTGGCATGAATGTTACCTGCCATTTGTCAACTGAAGCCCGAATATTCTGCAGATCTTGTTGCATTTGAACATGGACTGCTTCAGTACCTAAGGAATGCTGCTGAACATTGCACAATCTTCCCCACTTCCCTTCTTAGGATACAGCAAAGGTCATTAATGAAGCAGTTGAAGATGGTTGGGCCAAGGACACTACCCTCAGGAACTCCTGCAGAGGTGTTCTGGAGCTGAGATGACTGACCTGTAAGAACCACAGCCATCTTCATATGTGCCAGGTACAACTCCAACCAGTGGAGAATTTTCCGCCTGACACCCATTGATTCCAGTTTTGCTAGGACCCCTGTGATGCCACACTGGGTCAAATCCAGTTTGATGTCAAGGGCTGTCATTCTCACCTCACTCTGGAATTGAGCTCTTTTGTCTGTGTTTCAACCAAGGCTGGAATGATGTCAGGAGTTGAATGCCCTGGCAGAACCCAAACAAGGCGTCACTGAGCAGAATATTGCTGAGAAGGTACTTGGTAGCATTGCTGATGACACCTTCTATTGCTTTACTGATGATCAAGAATGGACTGATAGTACAGTAATTGGCCAGGTTGGATTTGTCCTGCTTTTTGCGTACAGGATATACTCAGGTAATTTTCCACATTGTCGGGAGATGCCAATGATGTAACTGTAGCAGAAGAGCTTGGCTAGATGGAACGGTAAGTTCTGGAGTACAAAAATGAGTACAATTGCTGCATACTGTCAGGGCCCATTGCTTTTGCAGTATTCAGTGCCTCCAACCTTAATATTACATGACTTGAATTGTTCATATGTTTGCAATATTATGGAACAGAAAATTAGAAAATCACCCCCAATAAAGCAGCACATTGTGATCTACCCCATTTTCAAGGTGAGAGTTCTGAATGATATTGTGCAAAACGTAATTTAAAGGCTCATACCTTGATGACCGACAAGAAACTCGAATATGGACTGGGCACTATCTGAAGGAACATCTGGTAGGTCCAGTTTGCTGTGGTGTTGTTGGAGGAATTGCTCAAGTTTAGCCCTGTTCTCTAATTCCAACAAGGCACCAATACTCCACATGAGAACAAACACAAATAGTCGTTGAAGTTGCAATGCATCAGAAATTCCTCCATCTTCTCTTGAAGGAATCAAACCATCCAGCAGGGTAATTGACTAAAGGAAGAGAAAAATGTGCATATTTCCTTTCAAAGAAACATTAAGTTTTTTTCTGTATTTTTCAAAAGTACATCAACATACCAGAGAAAAATTCATTCACAAATCAATATACTTTGCCAGATAATTGATGAATACAGACTCACAATTCAATATTTCACGAGGGATGTTCTTAACCCTCCAAGAGGTTGTGGGGCTTGTAGTGACAAAAGCAGTATTTCGCTTTTTGTGTGGCATTGGAGGTGTCTTTTCAGAAAAAAAATATGATAAGGTAGCATTACAGTAGAAGTTCCCAACCTGCGTGATGTAGTTACACTCCAGTAGCTCCATTACTGGATTGAGGTTTAACTTCATGTAGAGATAACTATCTTCAAAGGCTCTGTCGTATACATCTTGCAGAATTTCAGCTTCCCAAGGAGTACGTTTATTTAACCAAGCCTGAAAGCCAAAATAGAATAATGAGGGGAGAGTGGCAATCATTCCTTAATTTAACAAGTAAAATGTTTTGAAATACAACTGAAAGGCATTGGTAGACAATGTGCAATCATCAGTCATGTTTCTCTCATTATTGTACAATAGATATAAGAAATAAAAGATAGACAGAGGGTGGTGGTAGAGGGTTGTTTTTCAGACTGTGACCAGTGGAGTGCCACAAGGATCGGTGCTGGGTCCACTACTTTTAATCATTTATATAAATGCTTTGGATGCGAGCATAAGAGGTAAGTTAGTAGGTTTGCAGATGACACCAGAATTGGAGGTGTAGTGGACAGCGAAGAGGGTTATCTTAGATTACAACAGGATCTTGATCAGATGGGCCAATGGGCTGAGAAGTGGCAGATGGAGTTTAATTTAGATAAATGTGAAGTACTGCATTTTGGGAAAGCAAATCTTAGCAGGACTTATACACTTAATGGTAAGGTCCTAGGGAGTGTTGCTGAACAAAGAGACCTTGGAGTGCAGGTTCATAGCTCCTTGAAAGTGGAGTCGCAGGTAGATAGGATAGTGAAGAAGGCGTTTGGTATGCTTTCCTTTATTGGTCAGAATATTGAGTACAGGAGTTGGGATGTGATGTTGTGGCTGTGCAGGACATTGGTTAGGCCACTGTTAGAATATTGTGTGCAATTCTGGTCTCCTTCCTATCAGAAAGATGCTGTGAAACTTGAATGGGTTCAGAAAAAATTTACAAGGATGTTACCAGGTTTGGAGGATTTGAGCTATAGGGAGAGGTTGAATAGGATAGGGCTCCTGAAGCGTCGGAGGCTGAGGGATTACCTTATAGAGGTTTATAAAATCATGAGGGGCATGGATAGGGTAAAGAGACAAAGTCTTTTTCCTGGATGACGCAGTCCAGAACTAGAGGGCATAGACTTAGAGTGAGAGGGGAACAAGGGGTGGCACAGTGGCTCAGTGGTTAGCACTGCTGCTTCGCAGCACCAGAGATCCGGGTTCGATTCCAGCCTCGGGCGTCTGTCTGCGTGGAGTTTGCACATTCTCCTCGTGTCTGCGTGGGTTTCCTCTGGCTGCATCGGTTTCCTTTCACAGTCCAAAGATGTGCAGGTCAGGTGAATTGGCCATGCTAAATTGCCCGTAGTGATAGGTGCATGAGTAGGGGAATGGGTTTGGGTGAGTTATTCTTTGGAGTGTCAGTGTGGACTTGTTGGGCTGAAGGGCCTGTTTCCGCACTGTAGGAAATCTAATCTCATATAAAAGAGACCTAATGGGCAACCTTTTCACGCAGAGGGTGGTATGTGTATGGAATGAGCTGCCAGAGGAAGTGGTGGAGGCTAGTACAATTGCAACATTTAAAAGGCATCTGGATGGGTATATGAATAGGAAGGGTTTGGAGGGATATGGAGAGGTGGGACTAGATTGGGTTGGGATATCTGGTTGGCATGGACAAGTTGGACCGAAGGGTCTGTTTCCGTGCTGTACAGCTCTGTGACTCCATATGTTTGCAAAGCAAAGACTCTGTGAGATTGTTGATAAGCAATGATGCAGAATTCTGTAGCTAATGTACTGACAAATGTGTATGATACATTGTGTGGACTTGGCATGAGAAGAGTGAAATGAAACAGAACGTTTTGATATTGTTATGGCACAAAGAAAAAGGCTGGAACAAATCAGCCTTCCAATCTCTGTATTCAAAATACAGCAAAATTAAACAGACCCTTAAAATTGACTGCAATGGTTCTCAACCAGACTTCATTGAATAATTAATCCCAGATCATGTGAATAATTAATTCTTGACACCGCATTAAACAACAACCTAGCAATTTATCAACAATTCAATACCTTTAGCAGTGCAAAATTAAACAACAAAGTAATCTAATTGTGTCTATGTTTAAACCCACTAACATTTGTTTTCAGCCCCATTCACACAAACACAGACAACACAGTTAAGGGATAAAGAAAAGAAAATAACAAAATAACTAATGTCCTTCAGAGAAGGAAATCTGCCATCCTCACCCAGCCTGGCCGACATGTAAATCCAGACACACAACAAAGCGATTGACTCTGAATTGCCCTCTGAAATAGCCACCGGCACCACTCCCCACCTCTTCCTCCGCTACATTGATGACTGCATTGGCGCCACCTCGTGCTTCCACGAGGAGGTCGAGCAATTCATCAACTTCACCAACATATTCCACCCTGACCTTAAATTTACTTGGACCATTTCTGACACCCCCCCCCCCTTCCTAGACCTCTCCATCTCCATTAATGACGACCGACTTGACACTGACATTTTTTACAAACCTACTGACTCCCACAGCTACCTGGATTACACCTCTTCCCACCCTACCTCCTGCAAAAATGCCATCACGTATTTCCATTTCTTCCGTCTCCACCGGATCTGCTCCCAGGAGGACCAGTTCCACCACAGAACACACCAGATGGCCTCCTTCTTTAGAGACCCCAATTTCCCTTCCCACGTGGTTAAAGATGCCCTCCAACGCATCTCGTCCGCATCCGGCACCTCCGCCCTTAGGCCCCACCTCTCCAATCGTAACAAGGACGGAACGCCCCTGGTGCTCACCTTCCACCCTACCAACCTTTGCATAAACCAAATCCTCCGCCGACATTTCCGCCACCTCCAAACGGACCCCATCACCAGTGATAAATTTCCCTCCCCACCCTTTTCTGCCTTCCGCAAAGACGATTCCCTCCATGACTACCTGGTCAGGTCCACGCACCCCTACAACCCACCCTCCCGTCCTGGCACCTTCCCATGTTACTGCAGTAATTGCAAAACCTGCGCCCACACCTCCTCCCTCACCTCCATCCAAGGCCCTAAAGGAGCCTTCCACATCCATCAAAGTTTTACTTGCACATCCACTAATATCATTTATTGTATCCGTTGCTCCCGATGCGGTCTCCTCTACATTGGGGAGACTGGACGCCTCCGAGCAGACCGATTTAGGGAACACCTCCGGGACACTCGCACCAATCAACCATGCCACCCTGTGGCCCAACATTTCTACTCCCCCTCCCACTCTGCCGAGGACATGGAGATCCTGGGCCTCCTTCACCGCCACTCCCTCACCACCCAACGCTTGGAGGAAGAATGCCTCATCTTTTGCCTCAGAACACTTCAACCCCAGGGCATCAATGTGGACTTCAACAGTTTCCTCATTTCCCCTTCCCCCACCTTACCCCAGTTCCAAACTTCCAGCTCAGCACTGTCCCCATGACTTGTCCTACCTGCCTATCTTCTTTTCCACCTATCCACTCCACCCTCCTCCCTGACCTATCACCTTCATCCCCTCCCCCACTCACCTATTGTACTCTATGCTACTTTCTCCCCACCCCCACCCTCCTCTCATTTATCTCTCCACCCTTCAGGCTCTCTGCTTGTATTCCTGATGAAGGGCTTTTGCCCGAAACGTCGATTTTACTGCTGCTCAGATGCTGCCTGAACTGCTGTGCTCTCCCAGCACCACTAATCCAGAATCTGGTTTCCAGCATCTGCCGTCATTGTTTTTACCTCTGAAATAGCCTAGCAGACCATTCAGTTGTAGCAATCATTGAAGTCTCAAAGTAAAGAAAGTGAACAGATTAACTAACATTGACCTAGGCACGGGAAAAGACAGTAGCAGAAACAGCCCTGTCGACCCTGCACAGCCCTATTCAATAATATCTGAGAGCTAGTGCCAAAATTGGGAGAGCTGTCTCACAGACTAGTCAAGCAACAGCATGACATAGTTGTACTCACAGAATCATACCTTACAGACAATATCCCAGGCATCACCATCACCATCCCTGGATATGTCCTGTCTCACCGGCAAGACAGACCCAATAGGGGTGGCAGCACAGTGGTATACACTCGGGAGGGAGTTACCCTGAGAGTCCTCAACATTGACTCCGGACCCCATGAAGTCTCGTGGCTTCAAGTTAAACACAGACAAGGAAACACAGCGGCGGCAGCTGGGCGGAAGTGAAGTCGGAGCGCAGAGCCGGTCGGGAAGGTAAGTAATTGTTATTTGAGTGGAGAAGGAACCCGAGACACTATACGTGTAGTGTCTCCCACCCTCCCTCCTCCTCTAATCTAAAAAAAAAGTAAGCTACTTGGTGTTCTTGTTTTGGAGACTAAGTGTAGAGTTATGACAGCGCAGGCAGTGGAATGTTCCTCTTGCAGGATGTTTGGGGTAGGGGTGACCACCGATGCTCCTGCTGACTTCATCTGCAGGAAGTGCAGCCAGCTCCAGCTCCTCACAGACCGCGTTAGGGAACTGGAGATGGAGTTGGATGAACTGAGAATTATTCGAGAGGCTGAGAGGGTGATAGATGGAAGCTACAGGGACATAGTTACGCCAGAGAACAGAGGTAGCTGGGTAACAGTTAGAAGTGGGAAGGGGAGGAAGCAGGCAGTGCAGGGATCCCCTATGGTTGTTCCCCTCAACAATAAGTATACCGCTTTGGATACTGTTGGGGGGGGCTGCCTAGCAGGGGTAAGCTGCAGTGACCGGGTCTCTGGCACGAGGTCCGGCTCTGAATCTCAGAAGGGAAAGGGGGAGAGGAGGAGAGCGCTAGTTATAGGAGACTCTCTAGTTAGAGGCGGTTCTGTGGACATGGGCGAGACTCTCGGTTGGTTTGTTGCCTCCCGGGTGCCAGGGTCCGAGACGTCTCGGACCGTATCTTCAGAATCCTTAAGGGGGAGGGTGTGCAGCCAGAAGTCGTGGTGCACATTGGCACCAACGACATAGGTAGGAAGAGGGGTGGGGAGGTCATTCAGGAGCTCACGGAGTTAGGCTGGAAGCTAAAAGCTAGGACAGACAGAGTCGTCATCTCTGGGTTGTTGCCGGTGCCATGTGACAGTGAGGCAAGGAATAGGGAGAGAGTGCAGTTGAACACGTGGCTGCAAGGATGGTGTAGGAGGGAGGGCTTCAGGTATTTGGACAATTGGACTGCATTCTGGGGAAGGTGGGACCTGTACAAGAAGGACAGGTTGCACCTGAACCAGAAGGGCACCAATATCCTGGGAGGTAGGTTTGCTAGCACTCTTCAGGGGGTTTAAACTAATTTGGCAGGGGGGATGGGATCCGGACTTGTAGTCCAGCAAGTAGGTTAGCTGTTTTTCAGGATGTCCAAGAATGTAGGGAGGCTGTGGAGAAGGTAGCACTGACAGGGAATACTTGCGGACACAGAGATGGGTTCAAGTGTGTATACTTCAACGCAAGGAGTATCAGAAATAAGTTGGGTGAACTTAAGGCGTGGATTGGTACTTGGGACTACGATATTGTGGCCATCACGGAAACGTGGATAGAAGAGGGACAGGAATGGTTGTTGGAGGTTCCTGGTTACAGATGTTTCAGTAAGATTAGGAAGGGTGGTAAAAAAGGAGGGGGTGTGGCATTGCTAATTAGAAATGGTATAATGGCTGCAGAAAGGCAGTTCGAGGGGGATCTGCCTTTGGAGGTAGTATGGGCTGAAGTCAGAAATAGGAAAGGAGCAGTCACCTTGTTGGGTGTTTACTATAGGCCCCCCAATAGCAGCAGAGATGTGGAGAAACAGATTGGGAAACAGATTTTGGAAAGGTGCAGAAGCCACAGGGTAGTAGTCAGGGCGATTTCAACTTCCCAAATATTGATTGTAAGCTCTTTAGATCAAGTAGATTGGACGGGGCGGTGTTTGTGCAGTGTGTCCAGGAAGCTTTTCTAACTCAGTATGTAGATTGTCCGACCAGAGGGGAGGCCATATTGGATTTGTTACTCGGTAACGAACCGGGACAAGTGATGGGGCTTGTTAGTGGGTGAGCATTTTGATGATGGTGACCACAATTCTGTGACTTTCACCTTGGTTATGGAGAGAGATAGGTGCATGCAACAGGGTAAGTTTTACAATTGGGAGAAGGGTAAATATGATGCTGCAAGACAGGATCTGAGGAGCATAAGTTGGGAGCATAGGATGTCAGGGAAGGATGTCATTGAAATGTGGAACTTTTTCAAGGAACAGATACGACGTGTCCTTGATATGTATGTACCTGTCAGGCAGGAAAGAGATGGTCGTGTGAGGGAACCTTGGTTGACGATCGAGGTTGAATATCTAGTTAAGAGGAAGAAGGAGGCTTACATAAGGCTGAGGAAACAAGGTTCAGACAGAGCGTTGGAGGGATACAGGATAGCCAGGAGGGAGCTAAAGAAAGGGATTAGGAGAGCTAAGAGAGGGCATGAAAAATTTTTGGCGGGTAGGATCAAGGATAACCCCAAGGCCTTTTATGCGTATGTGAGAAACATGAGAATGACGAGAACGAGGGTAGGTCCGATCAAGGACAGTAGTGGGAGACTGTGTATTGAGTCGGAGGAGATAGGAGAAGTCTTGAATGAGTACTTTTCTTCAGTATTTACAAATGAGAGGGACCGTATTGTTGAAGAGAAGAGTATGAAACGGACTGGTAAGCTAGAGGAGATACTTGTTAGGAAGGAAGATGTGTTGGGCATTTTGAAAAACTTGAGGATAGACAAGTCCCCTGGGCCTGATGGGATATATCATAGGATTATGTGGGAAGCAAGAGAGGAAATTGCAGAGCCGTTGGCAATGATCTTTTCGTCTTCACTGTCAACGGGGGTGGTACCAGGGGACTGGAGAGTGGCGAATGTTGTGCCCCTGTTCAAAAAAGGGAATAGTGATAACCCCGGGAATTACAGGCCAGTTAGTCTTACTTCGGTGGTAGGCAAAGTAATGGAAAGGGTACTGAGAGATAGGATTTATGAGTATCTGGAAAGACACTGCTTGATTAGGGACAACCAGCACGCATTTGTGAGGGGTAGGTCTTGCCTTACAAGTCTTATTGAATTTTTTGAGGAGGTGACCAACCATGTGGATGAGGGTAGAGCAGTGGATGTAGTGAACATGGATTTTAGTAAAGCATTTGATAAGGTTCCCCATGGTAGGCTTATGCGGAAAGTCAGGTGGCATGGGATAGTGGGAAATTTGGCCAGTTGGATAGAGAACTGGCTAACCGGTCGAAGTCAGAGAGTGGTGGTAGATGGTAAATATTCAGTTGGAGCCCAGTTACAAGTGGAGTTCCGCAGGGATCAGTTCTGGGTCCTCTACTGTTTATAATTTTTATTAATGACTTGGAAGAGGGAGTCGAAGGGTGGGTCAGTAAATTTGCAGACGATAAGAAGATTGGTGGAGTTGTGGATAGTGAGGAGGGCTGTTGTCAGCTACAAGGGGACTTAGATATGATGCAGAGCTGGGCTGAGGAGTGGCAGATGGAGTTCAACCCTGTCAAGTGTGAGGTTGTCCATTTTGGAAGGACAAATAAGAATGCAGAATACAGGGTTAACGGTAAGGTTCTTAGTAAGGTGGAGGAGCAGAGGGATCTTGGGGTCTATTTTCATAGCTCTTTGAAAGTTGCCACTCAGGTGGATAGAGCTTGTAAGAAGGCCTATGGTGTATTAGCGTTCATTAGCAGAGGGATTGAATTCAAGAGTCGTGAGGTGATGTTGCAGCTGTACAGGACCTTGGTTAGGCCACATTTGGAGTACTGTGTGCAGATCTGGTCACCTCACTTTAGGAAAGATGTGGAAGCTTTGGAGAGGGTGCTGAGGAGATTTACCAGGATGTTGCCTGGAATGGAGAATAGGTCGTACGAGGATAGGTTGAGGGTGCTAGGCCTTTTCTCATTAGAAAGGCGAAGGATGAGGGGTGACTTGATAGAGGTTTATAAGATGATCAGGGGAATAGATAGAGTAGACAGTCAGAGACTTTTCCCCCGGGTACAACAGAGTGTTACAAGGGGACATAAATTTAAGGTGAAGGGTGGAAGGTATAGGGGGGATGTCAGGGGTAGGTTCTTTATCCAGAGAGTGGTGGGGGAATGGAATGTGCTGCCTGTGGGAGTGGCAGAGTCAGAATCATTGGTGACCTTTAAGCGGCAATTGGATAGGTACATGGATAGGTGCTTAAGCTAGAACAAATGTTCGGCACAACATCGTGGCCGAAGGGCTTGTTCTGTGCTGTATTGTTCTATGTTCTATGTTCTATCTTCTATGAAACCTCCTATGGATTACCATGTACCATCCTCCCTCAGTTGAATTAGTACTCTTCCATTTTGAACAACTATTGGTGGAAGCACTGAGGATGGCAAAGGCACAAAATGTATTCTGGGTGGGGGATTTCAATATTCACCACCAAGTGTGGCTCAGCAGCAGTAGTACTGATTGTGGTGGTCCAGTCCTAAAGGACACAGGGGCTAGTCTGAGATTGTGGCAGGTGGTGAGGCAACCAACAAGAGGGAAAATCATTCTTGACCCCATCCTGACCAATCTGCCAACTGCAGATGCATCTGACCATGATAGTATTGGTAAGATAGCATTGCACGGTCCCTGTGAAAACAAGTCTTGCCTTCACATTGAGAAGAACCTCCATCGTTTTGTGTGACACTATCACTGTGCTAAATGGGACAGACTTTGAACCGACCTAGCAACTCAAGACTGGACATTTGTTTTCAACCCCATTCACACAAACACAGATAACACAGTTAAGGGATAAAGAAAATAACAAAATAACTAATGTCCTTCAGAGAAGGAAATCTGCCATCCTCACCCAGCCTGGCCAACATGTAAATCCAGATGCACAACAAAGCAGTTGAGACACTGTGGGCCATCCACAGCAGTAGAATTCTATCCCAGCACAACCTGTAACTTCATGGCCTGGCATATCACTTGGCATATCAAGCCAGGGAACCAATCCTGGTTCAATGGAGAGCGCAAGAGGGAATGCCAGGAGCAGTACCAGGCATACCTGAAGATGACGTGTCACCCTGGTGAAGCCACCAAACAGGAATACTTGCATGACAACATAAGCAGCAAATGATAGACAGAGCTAAACGATCCCACAACCAACGGATCACTAAAAGCTAGTACACAGTGCACCAGGTAATCAGGATGGCGAAGGAATGCAGGACCTTATTTCAAAGGAGTTGCAGTATAAGAGTAGGTAAGTCTGACTGCAACTACACAAGGTGCTGGTGAAACCATATCTGGAGTACTGAAACCAGTTTTGGTGCCCTTATTTAAGGAAAGATATTATTTTATTGGAGACATTTCAGAGAAAATTCACTGGGGTCATGCCCAATATGGAAGGATTGCCTTATCAGCAAAGACTAAAAAGGTTGGGACTTTCTACTGGAGTTCAGAAGAATGAGTAGTGATCCCACTGAAATGTAAAGGTTTCTTAAAGTGCTTGACAAGGTAAATAATGAGAGGATGGGTGAGACTCAGATAAGAGGGCACAGTCTCAGAATAAAGGGACACCAATGTAAGACTAAGAAAAGGAGGAATTTCTTCTGTCAGAGGGTTGAGAGTTTTGCATTTTACATTTGGATCTCCTGATCAAAAGTCATCCCTGACTATTGCACTAACGCTATCCTTGATTTACAGTCCTACCCATCTGCTTTTACTCAGGTTCTTTTTCTGCTTGAATGTCATACATCCCTTAATATCAAGAATCCAATTCTTGACTTCCTGCAGGCACATCTCCACAATAACTATCAGATCATATTTATTCACGATGAACTACAGTCTGTGTGCTATTAATTAATTTACATAATTATAAATGCTGTAAACTTTCACACACCGAACTCTTTTATCTTTATAATAGCTAGTCTTGACTGCTTGTCTATTTTTAGGTTTGTTTTCCCTATGTCCCTTCCTGTCAGTGTCTGATCTTCATTTTCCAAATTGGTGTTTTGCTTCCTTGCTTCAATCCTTTCCTTGATTTGTTGCATTTACCCAAGCTTGATCCCTCAGCCCCATTTATTTAGTACTTCCATATGTGGCAATATTTTACAACAGGGATCATGAAATTTTCATGCTCTTCCTTTCTTTACAGAAGTTGTTTCAGCTTATTTATAATAGCACACTTTTCCATAGCTATCATAAAACCTATTGACTATGGAGAGCAGGTTCGAACTACGTTTTGAAGTTGTTACCTTCAAAATTGGTTTCCAGTTAAGAGCAGATGAGCTAATGTAGACCATTCCCATTCTGGACACCGTGGCTGGAGATGCATTCTCAATGTTGTGTACCTCAAACAGCAGTTTGCAGGAAGGAGCCATAGGAATACGGTCACCATTAGCCAAAGTTAATGTTTTGTTGTCGTCAAGTACGGAGTTTAAATTTTCTATCCAAATAGCATCCACTGGACCATCCAGAATTATCCAGATATTCTCACCTACACACCAAATAATGCAACAAAATGCACAAAGATATGAACAAGTAGCAGGTTTGGTCTGACATTATTGGTTTGCACAGTAAATCATTGATTAAGGGTGAGCTGTCTGTGGGGTATTTATCTGATGGGTGTTTGTGAGTTATTGTTGGAATCACACTTAAGCTCTGGGGTTGCAGCACAGCACTGAGTACCCTCACCACCAAACACCTGGAGGAAGAACGCCTCGTCTTCCGCCTCGGAACACTTCAACCCCAAGGTATCAATGTGGACTTCAATAGTTTCCTCATTTCCCCTTCCCCCACCTCACCCTAGTTCCAAACTTCCAGCTCAGCACTGTCCCCATGACTTGTCCTACCTGCCTATCTTCTTTTCCACCTATCCACTCCACCCTCCTCCTTGACCTATCACCTTCATCCCCTCCCCCACTCACCTATTGTACTCTATGCTACTTTCTCCCCACCCCCACCCTCCTCTAGCTTATCTCTCCACCCTTCAGGCTCTCTGCCTTTATTCCTGATGAAGGGCTTTTGCCCGAAACGTCAATTTTACTGCTCCTTGGATGCTGCCTGAACTGCTGTGCTCTTCCAGCACCACTAATCCAGAATCTGGTTTCCAGCATCATTGTTTTTACCACAGGCTCAGTCCAGTCTTACCATGTGACAGATTAAGGACAGGGGAGACATCGCCATGACAAGGCTGCTCAGAGAGGCAGCTTGGTCAAAGTGAGAGAGGAAGGAGAGGCTACTGGGACAGAGCAAGGCTGGTGAGAGAGGCTAGGAGAAAGTGAAGACTGCAGATGCTGGAGATCAAAGCCGAGAGTATGCGGTACTGGAAAAGCACAGCAGGTCATGCATCATCCGAGGAGCAGGAGAATCAATGTTTCGGGCAGGAGCTCTGATGAAAGGCTCCTACCCAAAACGTCGATTCTCCTGCTCCTTGGATGCTGTATGATCTGCTGTGCTTTTCCTGCACTACACACTGTTGACTGGTGAGAGAGGCTGCTGAGACAGAGCAAGGTTGATGAGAGAGGCTGCTGAGACAGAGTGAGGCCAGTGGGAGAGCCACTGGAACACAGCAAGGCTAGTGGGAGAGGCTGCTAGATCATGGTCAGGCCAGTGGGAGAAGCTGCTGGGACAGAGTGAGGCCGTTAGGAGAGGCTAGTGGGACAGAGCGAGACTGGCTGGAGTGGCTGCTAGGACGGAGTGAGGGCAGTGGGAGAGGCTGCCGGAGCAGAGTGATACCAATGGGAGAGGCTGCTGGGACAAAGTGAGGCTGCAGGAGTGCTACTGGACAGAGTGAGGTTGGCAGGAGAGACTGCTAGGCCAGAGCGAAGTTGATGGCAGTTACTGCTGGGACAGAGCTGCTAAGTCAGTGGGAGAGCTGCTAAGACAGAGTGACACCGATGGGAGAGGCTGCGGGAACAAAGTGAGGCTGTAGGAGTGCTGCTGGACCGAGTGAGGCTGGTGGGAGAGGCTGCTAGGACAGAGCGAGGTTGATGGGAGAGGCTGCTGGGACAAAGTGAGGCTGTGGGAGAGGCTGCTGGACAGAGTGGGGCTGGTGGGAGTGACTGCTGGGACAGAGCGAGGTCAGGGGAAGAGGTTGCTTGGACAAAGTGAGGCTGCGGGAGTGCTGCTGGGACAGAGTGAGGCAAACTGGACCGGACTGACAGAATGGTTAAGAAGCAGCTTAGTTGGAGAATCAATAATATGAGGGCATAATTTTAAAAAGAAAGGTAGGAGCTTTTATGGGAATTTGAGGAAAGTTTGTTTTCACTCAGATTGTGGTGGGAATCTGGAGTGCATTGCCTGGGATTGTAGTTGAGATAGGAAACCTCACAATCTTTAAATGAGCACTTGAATATCATAACATTCACAGCTACAGGCCAATGTAGATTAAGAGCAATTTTGGCGTACAGACTTGATGGGTGAAAGGACCTCCTCTGTACTGTATGATTCCATGATTCTGTGTGATTGTGAATGGTCATGGATGGTTAAACTGCTCAATTCAAAAGAGCTTCCACAAATATCCACATTGTCAATGATGGGGATCCCAAAATATCAGTGCAAAAGATAAGATTGAAGAATTTGCAACAATCTTCAGCCAGAAGTTCCATTTCGATGACCGATCTTAGATTCCTCCAGAGTCCGTAGCATTGTAGATGCCAGTCTCTAGCTAATTTTCTTCATATGACTTAAAACAGCTGAGTGTACTGAACATTACAAAGGCCACAGGCCACAACAATAATCCAGCAATAGCACTGAAGACTTATATTCTGAGAAAAGAATTAATTTTCTGAGGTCAGGTGAGAGTAACTGCCCTTGACATCAAGGCAGCATTTGACTGAAAGTGGTGTCATATATTCCCCAGCAAAACTGTAGTCAATGAAGCAGAACTTTCCAAACTCTCACCTAGAAGGATGAGGGCGGCTGGTACATGGGAACATCACAACTTGCAGGTTGCCCTGCAAGCCACTCAGCAGTGAATTGTTCACATATTAAACATTCGATCTAACTGCAATCTTAGTAACATAGTTTATCTTAATAACTTTGAAAGGTACCTTTTTTTGACTTGATAGATTTCCTCCAAAGTGTTGAGAAGATTCCATCAGTCCAGTCATTTGTTGCAGGATCCAGTCGCCCAAACATCTGTGGAGCAGTGATAGCCTTAGGATTCATGCGCATTTCCCGATGAGGAGCTCCACATTCAGTCAGCGACTGCATGAGAGTACGAATTACACATGTCTTCCCAGAGCCACTGGGTCCCAATGTCATCAGCCCATGACGGACCCTGGCTGTTTCATACAGCTGAAAGGGGGTAAAAGAGAACAAGATTTAAAAGCTTCATTGTGGGAAGATTGGAGGAAAGGGCAATTCATCCTGAGGAAGGATTTTGAGAGGTAATATTAAACAAATATTTAAGACAGCTTTGGTAATGGAATGATTCAATTCAGAATTTTTCTTTAAACAGTTAAACAAAGAGTAACATTGATATCAGGACAGTGATCAACATTTGGAATGGACATTTTAATATAGGTGATAAATATACAAACTATTTAAGGGTCCAGTCACCTACAGTGGAGACTTTAAGATTTAATAGCAGTTAAATGGCCTCCTAAATTCTTTATTAACCTTTACCTTTCACTGGAGATGGGGAACTTCTTTTCCTGCTGAGATATGACTCATCCAAAATGATTGTTGCATCCATTAAAAGGTATGGTGTCTCTTTTAAAATTCATTCCCTGGATGTGGGTATTGCTGGCTGGGCCAACATTTATTACTGATCCCTAATTGCCCTCGAGAAGGTGTTGATAGCTGCCTTCTTGAACTGTTGCAGTATATTTGTTATCGGCTCACTTACAATGCCATTAGGAGGGGAGTTCCAAGAATTTTACCTAGCAACACTGAAGCAACAGTGACATTTTGATGTCCAGTTATTGAGTGACTTGGAGGGGAACGTTCGGGTGGTGCTATTTCCATGTATCTGCTGCTCTTATCCTTCTAAATGACGGTAGTCTTGCTTTGTCCTGGATGGTGTCAAACTATTTGAGTGTTATTAGAGTTGCACCCATCCAGGCATGTGGAGAGTATTCCATCACATTCCTGACTTGTGTCATGTCGATGGTGGAGAGACCTTGGAAGTCAGGAGGTGGCTTATGCCCTGCAGGATTCCTAGCGTCTGACCCGCCCTGGTAGCCACACCACTTAAATGGCTGTCCAGTTTGGTTTATGATCAATGATAATCACCAGGATTTTGATTCGTGAAGTGATTCGAAAATGGTAATGCTATTGAAGAGTCTCTTGTTGGAAATGGTCTTTGCCTGGCATTTATGAGACACAAATGTTACTTGTCACATGTCAGTTCAGACAGAGCCTGATTATTGCCTGCTGCTGCATTTTGGCATGGACTGTTACAATATCTAATGGTGTTACAAATCCTGCTGCATTTTGGCATGGACTGTTACAGTATCTGATGGTATCAGTGAATATGCTCACCTCTGACCTTATGATGGTCGGAAGGTCACTGATGAAGCAACTGTAGATAGTTGGGCCTTGGACACTACTCTGTAGAACTCCTGCAGAGATGTCCTGGAGCCAAGACCTCCCGCAATAATCATCTTCCTATGTGGAAATGTGTTGCTGGAAAAGCGCAGCAGGTCAGGCAGCATCTAGGGAACAGGAGAATCGACGTTTCGGGCATTAGCCCTTCTTCAGAAATCTCCTGTTCCCTAGATGCTGCCTGACCTGCTGCGCTTTTCCAGCAACACATTTCCATCTCTGATCTCCAGCATCTGCAGACCTCACTTTCTCCTCATCTTCCTATGTATCAATTATGGCTCCAACTAGCAGAATTTTCCCTGACTTCCACTGTTCCAATTATGCTAAGGCTCCTTGATGCTGCTCTTGGTTGAATCCTGTCTTGATGTCAAGACTGTCACTTTCATCTCACCTCTGGAATGTATCTCTTCTGTCCATGTTTGAAGCAAGGCTGAAATGAGGTCAGGACCCGAGTGGCCCTTGCAGAATCCAAATTGAGCAAGTCAGGAAACAAGCTGTTGCCAGGTGGTGCTTTTTGACAGCATTGTTGTTGATAACTTTCATAACTTTACTTATGAGTCAAGGTCTTACAGCATGGAAACAGATCCCTCTGTCCAACTTGTCTGTGCTGACCGTTTACCAAATTAAACTAATCTCACTTGTCTGCACTTGGCCCACATTCCTCTAAACCTTTCCTGTTCATGAGAGCAGATTGATTGGTAATTAGTCAGCTTGAATTTGTCCTGTTATTTGCGTACAAGACATATCTAGGCAATTTTCCACAGTTTTGGATAGATGCCAGTGTTGTAACTGTACTGGAACAGCTTGGTTAGGTGAGTGGCAAATTCTGGAACACATCTTCAGTACTATTACGAAAATGTTGTCAGGGCCCACAGTCTTTCTTGTATCGACTGCCTTGAGCTGTTTCTTGATACTATGTGAAATGAATAAAATTGACTGCAAACTGGTATCTCTGATGCTGGGCACTCTGAGTTTCCCTTCATAGTTCTTAATGTCTTGTTCAATGCGAGGTAGTCAGTCAGGATGTATTCCTCCTTTTGAGACTTTCTGCGGACTGAACACATTTAGGAATCAACCGCATTGTGTGGGCCTGGAGTCATATGCAGGCCAGACCAGGTAAAGACAGAAGCTTCCTTCCTTACAGAGCAGCAGTGATTGAGATGGCGTGTCCACCAATCAACAATTGATCATCCTGAGACTCTTAATTGCAGACTTGTAAACAAATTTTACTATCTGCCATGGTGGCATTTGGACCCAGATCGCTAGCACATTACCTGAGTCAGCAGGTAAAGAACAAAGAACAAAAAAACAAAGGAACACGTCCTTCGGCCCTCCAAGCCTGCGCTGATCCAGATCCTCTATGTAAACCTGATAACTATTTTCTAATGATCTGTATCCCTTTGCTCCCTGCCCATTCACGTATCTGTCTCGATACATCTTAAGTGACACTATCGTTTCCACCTCTATCACCTCTGCTAGCAACATGTTCCAGGCCCCCACCACTCTCTGCGTAAAGAACTTTCCATGCATATCTTCCCTAAACCTTTCCCCTCTCACTTTGAACTCATGACCCCTAGTAATTGAGTTCTGCACTCCAGGAAAAAGCTTCTTGCTATCCATCCTGTCTATACCTCTCATGATTTTGTAGATCATGATCAATCAGGTCCCCCCTCAACTGCTGTCTTTCTAATGAAAATAATCCTAATCTATTGAACCTCTCTTCATAGCTAGTGCCCTCCATACCAGGCAACATCCTGGTGAAACTCCTTTGCACCCTCTTCAAAGCATCCATATCCTTTTGGTAATATGGTGACCAGGACTCTACGCACTATTCAAATGTGGCCGAACCAAAGTCCCATATGACTGTAACATGGCCTGCCAACTCTTGTCCTCAATACCCCGTCTGATGATGGAAAGTGTGCTTATGCCTTCTTGACCACTTTACTGGCCTGTGTTGCCACCATCTGGGAACAATGGACCTGAACACCCAAATTCTTCTGTACATCAATTTTCCCCAGGACTTTTCAATTTACTGTATAGTTCGCTTTTGAATTGGATCTTCCAAAATGCATCACCTCGCATTTGTCCTGACTGAACTCCATCTGCCATTTCTCTGCCCAACTCTCTAATCTATCTATATTCTGTTGTATTCTCTGACAGACCCCCTCACTATCTGTTACTCCACCAATCTTGGCGTCAACTGCAAAATTGCTAATCAGCAACAATAGCTTCTTCCACATCATTTGTGTATATCACAAACAACAGTAGTCCCAACACGGATCCCTATGAAACACTATTGGTCACAGGCCTCCATTTTGAGAAACTCGCTTCCACTACTACTTTCTGTGTCCTGTTGCCCAGGCAGTTCTCTATTCAACCAACGAGAATACCCTGGACCCCATGCGACTTCACCTTCTCCATCATCCTACCATGGGGATCCTTATCAAATACCTTACTAATATCCATGTATATGACATCTATAGCCATTCCCTCATCAATCAACTTTGTCACCTCCTCAAAAAATTCTATTAGGTTTGTGAGACATGACTTTCCCCACACAAAACCATGCTGCCTATTACTGATAAGCCCATTTTCTTCCATACGGGAATAGATCCTATCCCTCAGTATCTTCTCCAGCAGCTTCCCGAAATATGACTTGTTTTGTGATTTTATACCATAATGCCATCACCTTGCCTATTGAAACAATATTAAAGAAGTATGTAATAAGTGCCATGTACTGTAGGCGAATGTTTTAATAACTCAGTGCAGTTACCTGAACAAGTTTGAGATTCCAGGGTGGGTGATTAACTAATCCTGCTATTTCCACCTGATTGGCTACAGCAGCCTGCAGTTCCACATAGGTGCTACTATCCAATTGTATACCAGGGAACAAATCACTGATCAGGCTGAGGAAAAGTGGCTCATCTTCATCCACCTGTTAATGAAATTCAAATTCATTATAAATTGTCTATTCTCACACTGCAAAACATTTAGATTGAGAAACTCTGGTGGCCCTGTAGCTCCATCAGAATGACAGCACAAAAGAACTTTTATCTCACACTTTATTAAGTTGCTGCCTGCACAAGGTGACATCATTTGAATGATCAGAAGACATGAAATCTGGGAGAACAACTGTATCTAAACAATGACAGCAGGCCAAATATGTCCAATTTTCTCCAAATGCCTGTTATATCCCACTGACAGAATGTTACAGAGTTATGTGCAAGGATGAAAAAGAGCTGAAACTCCAGCAGGAGTGTGAGTTTCTGCACGCCTGAGTGTGGGGACCACTTGAGAGGTTGCATGATTAGTGTAGACTTTCTGCAGATTATCAAGTTAGCTATTTGTAGGCTTGTTCCTAGGATTTGGTTTTCTGCAGCGATGAGCTTCAAAAGGAAGAGGTTTGGAGAACTTATGATGGTGCACACTCCAGGTCTAAGGGCAGAAATGTTACTATCTGCTGTGTTGTTGGTGTGTCTGTGCAGACAGTACTTAAAGATTAAGAGGGGACCAATATAGTTGCCAGACCATATGGATTCTCAAAATCACCTTTCCCAAAATAGTGTTGTGCTTCAATGGATTAGCCATTATTGTTTGGAGACATTAACTTTGTGGTTTGAAACAAGTGTCATTGGTTTCAAACCAACCCATTTAGTCAGAAAATCCTTTTTGGAATGTGTCCTTTTGTCCTTTCAAGAAATTGTGGGAGATTAAATTCGCAGACCTGTTTGAATAATTAATTTAAGACCATAAGACATAGCAGTGGAAGTAAGGCCATTTGGTCCATCGAGTTCACTCTGCCATTTAATCATGACTGATGGACATTTCAACTCCACTTACTTTCTGTAACCCTTAATTCCTTGCAAGATCAAGATTTTATCAATCTCTGCCTTGAAGACATTTAACATTCCAGCCTCCACTGTGCTCTGTGCCAATGAATCCACAGGCCCAGCACTCTCTGGCTAAAGAAATGTCTCACTCATATCCGTTCTAAATTGACCCCCTCTAATTCTAAGGCTGTGCCCATGGGTCTCCCCCCCCAGCGGAAAAAACTTCCCAGCATCCACCCTTTCTAAGCCATGCATTATCTTGTAAATTTCTATTAGATCTCCCTTCAACCTTCTAAACTCTAATGGGTACAATTCCAGGATCCTCAGCTGTTTATCGTATGTTAGGCCTACTATTTCAGGCATCATCCGTGTGAATCTCCGCTGGACACACTCCAGTGCCAGTATGCCCTTCCTGAGGTGTGGGGCCCAAAACTGGACATAGTATTCTAAACAGGGCCTAACTAGAGCTTTATAAAGTATCCGAAGCACATTACTGCTTTTATATTCCAACCCTCTTGAGATAAATGGCAACATTACATTCGCTTTCTTAATCACTGACTCAACTTGCAAGTTAACCTTTCGAGAATCCTGGACTAGCACTCCCAGATCCCTTTGTACTTTGGCTTTATGAATTTTCTCACTGTTTAGAAAATAGTCCATGCCTGTATTCTTTTTTTCCAAAGTGCAAGACTTTGCATTTGCTCACGTTGAATTTCATCAGCCATTTCCTGGACCAGTCTCCTAAACTGTCTAAATCTTTCTTGAGCCTCCCCATGTCCTCACTATTACCTGCCTGTCCACCTAACTTTGTATAATCGGCAAACTTCACCAGAATGCCCCCAGTCCCTTCAGCTGGATCACTAATATATAAAGTGAACAGCTACGGCCTCAACACTGAACCCTGTGGGACACCACTTGTCACTAGCTGTCATTCCAAAAAAGAACTTTTAGCCCAACTCTCTGCCTTCTGTCAGACAGCCAATCCTCAGGCCATGCCAGTAGCTCACCTTGAACACCATGGGCCCTCACCTTACTCAGCAGCTTCCCGTGATGCACGGTATCAAAGGCCTTTTGGAAGTCTAGATAGATAACATCCACAGGGTTTCACTGGTCTAACCTACTTGTTACCTCTTCAAAGAATTCCAACAGATTTGTCAGGCATGACCTCCTCTTATTAAATCCATGCTGACTTGTTCTAATCCAACCCTGTACTTCCAAGAATTTAGAAATCTCATCCTTAACGACGGGTTCTAGAATTTTGCCGACAACCGAGGTTAGGCTAATCGGCCTCTAATTCTCTATCTTTTGTCTGGATCATTTTTTGAACAAGGGGGTTACAGCAGCGATTTTCCAATCATCTGGGACTTTCCCTGACTCCAGTGACTTTTGAAAGATCACAACCAATGCCTCTGCTATTTCATCAGCCGCCTCCCTCAGTACTCTAGGTTGTACCCATCGGGGCCAGGAGATTTATCAATTTTTAGATTTTTTAGTTTTTATAGCACTTTCTCTTTTGTAATGGCTACCATACTCAACTCTGCCCCCTGACTGTCCTTATTTGTTGGGATATTAATCATGTCTTCCACTGTGAAGACTGACACAAAGTACTTATTAGGTTCATCAGCTATTTCCTTATCTCCCAGCAACATTTGCAACATTTCAATGTCCATTTTTAAAAGCAAAGTGATTTTCAGAATGCTCCAAATAGATTACATCTCCTGTTATAAAAGTGAAGTCTAGACATGACTTTACTGGGCACTCAGGCCTCTGCCAAATAGGGAAAAAATAAAATGTTGGCTGCATTTATCTTACCTTGTTATTATTATGTCCACAAGACATGAAGAGAAATCATAGACTGTTTTAATTGTTTGTCTGTGGTTCTGTTAAAAAACCTAGAGGTTTACAGTATGACAACAGTTCCTTCAGCCTAAATTTGTCCATGTATATATTTTCTTGTGTACATTTCAACGTGAACTCTGCTGGACTAAAACATGGCAATCATTGTTCCAATAAATGGAAGGATTCCAATCGACAGTTACCAGAAAGAGTGTCATCCTCCAGACTTCCATAACCTTACATTGTAGGGACACTGCAATCAAACTAACTTAAAGGATATGAGACACTATTAGGAAAGCAAAAGTCTTTTCAAAGTCATACGGTGAAAGTTCAAGGCCACTGTGTTCCTTAAAGAATGAAGGGCATGGACAGCAAGTCCACGGAATCCTGGATGTCAAGGGATATTGAGAGCTTGATCAAGAAAAAGAAGAAAGCATATGTTAGGTACAATACATTAAAAACAGGGGAGGCTATTTTGAAGTATAGAGTGTAGAGAGTGTAACATTAAATTAGTAGGGCAAAGAGGGGCCATGAAATATCTTTGGCAGATAGAATTAAAGAAAAACTAAATGCATTTGATAAGCATATTCAGAACAAGAAAAATACCAGATAAAGAGTGGGACTTATTAGGGACCAAAGCGGCTGTCCATGTGTGGAGCTACAGGATATAGGTGAAGTCTTCAATGAATATTAGTCATCTGTATTCACAAAGGAGAAATACATTGTACCTGGACCTGGAGATGTCAATTGCTTTGGTGAGGCTCTAAAAGATGTTAAAATTAATAAGGAGGAGATTTAGATGTTTTACAGGGCATTAAAGGGCACATATCCCCACGGCCTGATGAAAATGATCCCAGACGGCTCTGGGAGGCATGGGAGTAGGTTACTGGGGCTGTGGTGGAGATATTTAATACTTTGTTGGCTGCGGGTGAGGTGCCAGATGACTACAGGATAGTTAATGTATTTGCTTTATTCAGGAAGGGCAACAGGAGTAGTCCAGGTAATTACAGAGCAATTAGTCTCAAGTCAGTCATCAGAAAATTATTAGAAGAAAATGCTGAGAGAGTGAATAAATCAATACAGGGGAAAGCAGGAATTGAGCTGAAAATGTGTTGCTGGAAAAGCGCAGCAGGTCAGGCAGCATCCAAAGAGCAGGAGAATCGACGTTTCGGGCATGAGCCCTTCTTCAGGAATGAGGAAAGTGTGCCAAGCAGGCTAAGATAAAAGGTAGGGAGGAGGGACTTGGGGGAGGGGCGTTGGAAATGCGATAGGTGGAAGGAGGTTAAGGTGAGGGTGATAGGCCGGAGTGGGGGTGGGGCCGAAGAGGTCAGGAAGAAGATTGCAGGTTAGGAAGGTGGTGCTGAGTTCGAGGGTTGGGACTGAGACAAGGTGGGGGGAGTGGAAATTTCCCCTCCCCCCACCTTGTCTCAGTCCCAACCCTCGAACTCAGCACCACCTTCCTAACCTGCAATCTTCTTCCTGACCTCTTCGGCCCCACCCCCACCCCCATTCCGGCCTATCACCCTCACCTTAACCTCCTTCCACCTATCGCATTTCCAACGCCCCTCCCCCAAGTCCCTCCTCCCTACCTTTTATCTTAGCCTGCTTGGCACACTTTCCTCATTCCTGAAGAAGGGCTCATGCCCGAAACGTCGATTCTCCTGCTCTTTGGATGCTGCCTGACCTGATGCGCTTTTCCAGCAACACATTTTCAGCTCTGATCTCCAGCATCTGCAGTCCTCACTTCCTCAAAGCAGGAATTGATTAGTGATAGTCAGCATAGATTTGTTGGAAAGCTGATCCAAAATGTAGCTCATAAATAGGAGGGAAAAGGTGATGGTGAAAGGATGTTTCTGTGTTTGGGAACATGTGGCCAGCAATGCATCAAAGAGATTGGTGCTGGGACCCTTGCTGTTTGTTATGTACATTAAGGATTGGATGTGAATGTCGAAGGTATAATTGGTAAGTTGGCAGATGGCACAAAAATTGGAGGTGTTGTTAATAGTGAAGAGGATGGTCTCAGGCTACTTACTGGTCTCAGCTCATAAGCTGAGCAGAGCAATGACAGATGGAATTTAATCCTGATAAATGCGAGGTGATGCATTTTGGGAGGTCGCATAAAATAAGGACATACATAACGAATGGTAAATTCCTACGGAGTACTAAGGAACAAAGGGACCTTGGGTGTACAAGTCTGTAGATCCTTGAAGGTGTCAACAAAGGTAAACAGGGTGGTGAAGAAAGCAAACAGGATGCTCGCCTTCATTAGCCGGAGCATAGACTATGGGAAAGTCTTGTTCAAACATTGACTGGGCAACAAATGGAATACTGCATGTAGTTCTGGTTACGACACGATCATAAGGATGTGACACACTGGATAGGATACAGAAGAGATTCACCAAGATAAGGCCTGGGATGAAAAGTCTCAGTTATGAGGAAAGACTGGATTGGCTGAGTTTGTTTTCCTTTTTTACTGCATCTCAGTATATGTGACAACAATAAAACAATCAATCATTCAATTATCTTAAATCCTACTGAATTATGATCACTATCCTGGAGATACTCCCCTATTACCACATCTATTACTTATCTGGCTTTATTCTCTAAAATCAGGTCCAGCATTGTGTCCTCTCTTGCAGGACTCTCTATATTCTGGCCTAAAAAGCTCTCCTGAATTCAATTTACAACTGTCTCACAGCATACATTCCCACTTAGCTTTATATTGCCCACAAATTTGGCAATATTTCATTTGGTCTCCACATACAGTCATTGATAAATATTGTGAACAGCTGGGCCCCAAGTACTGAACCAGAAGAATCCAGATAAATTACATCTACAGCATCCCCATTGTCCACCTTGCTTGTTACATCTTTGAAGAACTCTAGCAAATTAGTCAAACATGATGTTCGATAGTACCTTGCCCTATCTTTGCCTGAATGTTCTTAAACTGTAGTGTGGGTCACTTTGTAACGCATGATATTCATGTTCTTCTCAGCTTTGTGGATTCATTGTAGTTATTCTAATCTCCACTTGAGTTCCAAAGCATGGAGTTGGCAAATGGGTATCATGTGGGAAATGTAAAGTTGTTCATTTTGGGAGTATTATTTAATTATTATTATTTAAGTAAAGAGAAAAACTGCAGAAAGCTGCAGTACATGGGGATTTGAGGGTACTTGTGCATGAAATACAGAAAGGCAGCACACACACACACACACACACACACACACACACACACACACACACACACACACACACACACACACACACACACACACACACACACACACACACACACACACACACACACACACACACACACACACACACACGACCCTAACGTATTCCCGTCCGGAAGGTGGGTGTGAAATGCATGTTCCAGCTGTGATGTAACTGGTCAAACCACTCGATGTTAAGAAAAACAATTTATTTAAACACTGTTGTTAAAATACAAACAAAAGAAAGCGAAATTGGCAAACTTAACCAAATAATAGATACAGTATCGATTACTAATTAACTGTTCCAATATAGAAACACACCCCTTGTCAAAAGAGTAAATTCAGACACAGATTCTTACAGGCAATTCTCCTGGAGGAAATAAACATCAAGAGAGATTTCAGAGAATGTAGCAGCTAGGAATCATTTTACTGAAGCTCCAACTCTTCTGGGACCCAAACAGTTTCTGACTGCCACAGTAAAAATATTAGAAAGCCTGATCTGTAGAACTGGCCGCTCCCCTTCCATTGTTACAGCTGTTTTAAAAGTAACCTAAAGGCCTTCTCTGATTGTTGATGTAGGCTGTCTTCTGCAGCCACTTCAGCACCACTTTACAACTTGCATTGAGCTTTGCTGGAGCCCTGCAGCAAGCATGAGACAGAGATGTTGGTCAGAGAACAGTTGCATGTTGAAGTGGCAGGAAGCTCAGGGTTGATGGACAAGAAAAAAGATTGGAATGGAAATCCTGTCAGTGAGAGGAACAGAACTTCTTCAAGATGGGCATGTCCAGAACGTAAGTATCTGTGAGTTAAGTACTAAAGCAAAACTGGAAGAACTGCGGATGCTGAAAATCGGAGATAAGATAGAAATTGCTGGAAAAGCTTAGCAGGGAGGAGAAAGTGAGGACTGCAGATGCTGGAGATCAGAGTCGAAGAATCTGGTGCTGGAAAAGCACAGCTGGTCAGGCAGCAGCGGATGAGCAGGAGAATCGATGTTTCGGGCATGAGCCCTTCTTCAGGAATGAGGGAATCAGGTCTGGCTGTATCTGTGGAGAGCGCACGCTTGCAGAACAGCTCCTCATTTTCAGCCTTCCAAACTCAATATCGCGTTAAATTACTTTAGGGTCTGAGCTCTCCTATATTCTTATCCTAACCCCCACAACCTGACCTTGGTATCATATAGTCTGCTATTTCACACCACCCATTGCTAGCCATTAACAGTCCCCATTAGTAGCTGTTCACTCTTCTAGCCAGATCGTTATTCACTCTGTTGTCTGTCCAACTGCTCTTCTATCCCTTTAGGCTCTATAGCCACCTATCATTTACTCCCTACCCACTCACCCCACCATTTCTTGTGCAAATAAACTGACATTTTCCTAGCTACCATCAGTTCTGAGGAAGGGTCACTCGACCCGAAACATTAACTCCAATTTCTCTCCACAGATGCTCCCAGACGTATTGAGCTTTTCCAGCAAATTCTATTTCTGTGCCTGAGTTACTTTTGGTTTTTATGGTCCAATGATCTTAAGTAGTTGCTGATGGCTGGGATATGACACTATCCTAAAATTACTACAATGATGTCCTAGGCCTGAAGTGATCAATCTCCAATAATTTCAATATCTTCCTCTGTGCTGAGTTGTAGCTCTACCTGATCAATACCTCAGGTTTTATATGCCCGGTGCTGCCCCGGGATACATCCATGCACACTTCATTGAACCATGGTTGATCCCTTGGCTTGATGGTAATGGGATGTGGTAGGCCATGAAGTTACAGATTGTAGTTCAGTGCCTCATGCATGCCAAAACTTGAGTGCTATATGAAATATTTCCCATTTAGCACCGTAGTATTGCCAAACAGTACAATGGAGGGTATCTCAATCTGAAAGTAGGATTATGTGATGGCCATTCTATCAATACTGTCATTGATGCACAAGTGAGAAATCGTGTAAGATAAAAACAATGACTGCAGATGCTGGAAACCAGAGTCTAGATTAGAGTGGCGCTGGAAAAGCACAGCAGTTCAGGCAGCATCTGAGGACCAGTAAAATCCCTTCATCAGGAGTACAGGCAGAGTGCCTGAAGGGTGCAGAGATAAATGAGGGGTTAGGTGCCGGCGCATTGCTGCGAGCATGGACTGGGGGATCTTGAAGGAGAACCGTTGCTAGTGGTTTTGAATCTGTAGTCTGTACTGTTTGTCCTGTTCGGGTCCGAACTCTGCTGGTTTAAAGGTGGCCCGGAGTCGTTGTGGGATGAGTTGGTTACGGAGGCAGGCACTGAGGAAGCAAATGTGGCTGTAGTAGCGAATCTGTTTCAGGACATGGTTGAAGAGCTTCAGGGCAGAGGAAATGACCTGGGAGTTGCAGTGGGAGAGGGACTCCCTGAGATTCTTGTAGAGGGAGGAGGAAAACTTCTTCAAGGCAGGCATCCTTGCAAGAGGATTCGCAGTAGGGTTAAAATCAACTAGGTAAAAACAATGACTGCAGATGCTAGAAACCAGAGTCTAGATTAGAGTGGTGCTGGAAAAGCACAGCAGTTCAGGAAGCATCTGAGGAGCAGTAAAATCGATGTTTCGGGCAAAAGCCCTTCATCAGGAATACAGGTAGAGTGCCTGAATGCCTGTATTCCTGATGAAGGGCTTCTGCCTGAAACATCGATTTTACTGCTCCTCAGATGCTGCCTGACTGCTGTACTTTTCCAGCACCACTCTAATCTAGAAATCGTGTAAGGAAATAACAGGTTTGCTTATGATCATTTTGGAACTCACTGTATGAAAGGAGAATGTGCACTTAGAACATAGAACATAGAATATTACAGCTCAGTGCAGACCCTTCAGCCCTCGATGTTGTGGAACCAATCTGAAGTCCATCTATCCTACACTATTCCATTTTCATCCATATGTTTATCCAATGACCATTTAAATGCCTATAAAGTTGGCGAGTCTACTACTGTGCTGAAAATGTGTTGCTGGAACAGCACAGCAGGTCAGGCAGCATCCAGGGAACAGGAGAATCGACGTTTCGGGCATAAGCCCTTCTTCAAGAATCATGTCCGAAACGTCGATTCTCCTGTTCCCTGGATGCTGCCTGACCTGCTGCGCTGTTCCAGCAACACATTTTCAGCTCTGATCTCCAGCATCTGCAGACCTCACTTTCTCCTCGAGTCTACTAGTGTTGCAGGCAGTGCGATCCACGCCCTACTACTCTCTGAGTAAAGAAACTATCTCTGACATCTGTCCCATATCTATTACTCCTCAATTTAAAACTATGTCCCCTTGTGCCAGCCATCACCATCCGAGGAAAAAAACCTCTCACTGTCCACCCTATCTAACCTCTGATTATCTTATATGTTTCAATTAAGTCACCTCTCAACCTTCTTCTGTCTAACAAAAACAGCCTCAAGTTCATCCACATTTCCTCAGAAGACCTTCCCTCCATCCAGGCAACATCCTAGTAAATCTCTTCTGCACCCTTTCCAAAATTTTCACATCCTTCCTATAATATGGTGACCAGAACTGTACGCAATACTCCAAGTGCGGCCGCACCAGAGTTTTGTTAAGCTGCAGCATGACCTTGTGGCTCTGAAACTCAGTCACTCTACTAATTAAAGCTAACGTACTGTATGCCTTCTTAACAACCCTATCAACCTAGGTGGCAACTTTCAGGGATCTATGTACGTGGACACCAAGATCATCTACACTACATGAATCTTACCATTAGCCCAGTGCTCTTTATTCCTTTTGCTCCTTCCAAAGTGAATCACCTCACACTTTTCCTCAGTAAACTCCACTTGTCATCTCTCAGCCCAACTCTGCAGCTTACCTATGTGCCTTTGTAGCCTGCAACATCCTTCAGCACTTTCCACAACTCCACTGACCTTAGTGCCTCTTAGTGCAAGTATACTGACCCATCCTTCTATGCCCTCATCTAGGTCATTTATAAAAATGACAACAAGCAGTGACCCCAAAACAGATCTTTGCGGTATACCACAAGCAACTGAACTCCAAATTAACATTTCCCATTAAACACCACCCTCTGTCTTCTTCCAGCTAGCCAATTTCTAATCCAAACTGCTAATTCACCCTCAATCCCATGCCTCTGTGTTTTGTGCAATAGCCTACTATTGGGCATCTCATCAAACGCCTTACTGAAATCCATATACACCACATCAACCGCTTTACCCTCATCCACCTGTTTTGTCACCATCTCAAAGAACTCAATAAGGTTTGTGAGGCGTGACCTACCCTTCACAAAACTGTGTTGACTATCCTTAATCAACTTATTCCTCTGTAGATGATTATAAATCCTATCTGTTATAACCCTTTCCAACACTTTACCCACAACTGAAGTAAGGCTCACAGATCTGTAATTACCAGTTGTCTCTACTCCCCTTCTTGAACAAGAGGACAACATTTTCTATCCTCCAGTCTTCTGGCACTATTCCTGTCGACAATGATAACATAAAGAGCAAAGCCAAAGGTCTGGCAATCTCCTACCTGGCTTCCCTGAGAATCCTAGGATAAATCCCATCCAGCCCAAAAGACTGATCTATTTTCACACTTTCCAGAGTTGATAACACCTCCTCCTTGCGAATGTCAATCCTGTGTAGTCTAGTAGCCCGTATCTTAGGATTCTCCTCAATAACATTGTCTTTTTCCAGTGTGAATACTGATACAAAAAATCCATTTAGCGCTTCCTCTATATCCTTGGACTCCATACACAACTTCGCACTACTATCCTTGATTGACCCTATTCTTTCTCTAGTCATTCTTTTATTCCTGATATACCTGTGGAAAGCTTTGGGGATTTCCTTGATCCTACCTGCCAATGACTTCTTCTGACACCTTCAAGCTCTTCTTAGCTCTCTTTTTAGGTCTTGCCTGGCTAACCTGTAACTCTCAAGTGCCCTAACTAAGCCTTCACGTCTCTTCCTAACGTAAGCCTTCTTCTTCCTCTTGACAGAGATTCAACTTCTTTAATAAACCACAGCTTCCTCACTCAACGACTACCTCCCTGCCTGACAGGTGCATACTTATCAAGGTTCCGCAGTAGCTGTTCATTGAATAAGCTCCACATTTCAATTGTGCCCATCCCCTGCAGTTTGCTTCCCCATCCTATGCATCCTAAATCTTCCCTAATCGCATCATAATTGCCTTTCTACCAGCAATCACTCTTGCCCTGCGGTATATACCTATCCCTTTGCATCACTAAAGTAAACATAACCGAATTGTGATCACTATCACCAAAGTGCTCACCTACCTCCAAATCTAACACCTGGGCAGTTTCATTACCCAGGATCAAATCCAATGTGGCCTCACCCCTCATTGGCTTGTCTACATAATGTCAACTAGGTGAGAGTACTGCAGGTGCTGGAGATTAGAGTCAAGAGTTTGGTGCTAGAAAAGCACAGCAGGTCAGGCAACATCCAAGGAGCAGGAAAATCGACGTTCGGGCAAAAGCCCTTTATCGGAATCAGGCTGGGAGCCTTGGGGTGGAGAGATAAATGGGGGGGGCTAGGGGAAGGTAGCTGAGAGTGCAATAGGTGGCTGGAGGTGGGGGTAAAGGTGATAGGTCAGAGAGAAGGGTGGTGTAGTTAGGTGGGAAGGAAGATGAACAGATGGGACAGGTCATGAGGATGGTGCTGAGCTGGAAGATTGGAACTGGGATAAGGTGGGGGGAGGGGAAATGAGGAAACTGGTGAAATTCACATTGATGTCATGCAGTTGGAAGGTCCTGAGGCAGAAGATGAGTCGTTTTTCCTCCAGGCGTCAGGTGGTGAGAGAGTGGCGATGGAGGAGGCCCATGACCTGCATGTCGTCAGCAGAGTGGGAGGGGGAGGTGAAATATTCGGCCATGGGGCAGTGGGGTTGATTGGTGCAGGTGTCCCGGAGATGTTCTCTGAAGCACTCAGTGAGTAGGCGTCCTGTCTCCCCAATGTAGAGGAGACCACATCAGGAGCAACGGATACAGTAAATGACATGTGTGGAAGCACAGGTGAAATTTTGATGGATGAGGAAGGCTCCTTTGGGAAGGAAAGTGTGGGTGCAGGTTTTGCAATTCCTGTGGTGGGAGTGGAAGGTGCTGGGAGGGGAGGGTGTGTTGCTGGGGGGGGGGGGGGGGGGGGGGGGGCGTGGACCTGACGAGATAGTCGTGGAGGGAAAACAGAAAGCGGATGGGGTGGGGATGGAAATATATCTCCATTGTGGGGTCTGTTTGTGGGTGGTGGAAATGGCAGAGGATGATGCGATGTATACGGAGGTTGGCTGGGTGGAAGGTGAGAACTGGGGTGGGGGGGGAGGGCTCTGTCCTTGTTGCGGTTGGAGGGATGGGTTCGAGGGCAGAGGTGCGGGACGTGGGTGAGATGCAATGGAGGGCATCATTGACCACATGGGAGAGGAAACTGCGGTCTTTAAAGAAGGAGACCATCTGGTGTGTTCTGTGGTGGAACTGGTCTTCCTGGGAGCAGATGATGCAGAGGCAGAGGAATTGGGAATAATGGATAGCATTTTTGCAGGAGGCAGGATGGGAGGAGGTGTAATCCAGACCTCACCTCTCATCACCAAATCATCATCTCCCAGATCGTACACAACCTCATCACCTCAGGGGATCTCCAACCTCACAGTTCAGGAACCCTGCACCGCCCAATTCCACTTCCTACTCAAGTTCCACAAGCCTGACCACCCCGGCCTACCTACCGTCTCAACCTGCTCCTGTCCCACCGAATTCATCTCCACATACCTCGATACCGTCCTATCCCTCTGGTCCAGGAACTCTCCACATAAGTTCAGGATACCACCCACTCCCTCCACCTCCTCCAAGGCTTCTGTTTCCCTGGCCCCAATGCGTCATCTTCACCATGGACATCCAGTCCCTATACACTTCCATCTGCCATGACCAGGACCTCTAAGCCCTCCATTCCTTCCTCTCCCGATGTCTCCACCAGTACCCTTCCACTGACGGTCTTATTCATCTGGCTGAACTGGTCCTCACCCTTCAACAATTTTTCCTTTGAATCCTCCCACTTGCTCCAGATGAAAGGGGTAGCTAAGGACACCCAATGGGCCCCACCTATGTCTATCTCTTTGTCGGCTAAATGGAACAGTTACACCGACATCACTCTCCACTTTTTCCTACACTACATTGATGACTGCATCGGTGCCACCTCGTGCTCCCACGAGGAGGTTGAACAGTTCATCAACTTCATGAACACATTCCAGTGCGACCTTAAATTCACCCGGACCATCTCTGATACCTCTCTCCCCTTCCTGGACCTCTCCATCTCCATCAATGGTGACTGACTCAACATTGACATTTTCTACAAACCCACCGACTCTCACAGCTACCTGGATTGCACCTCCTCCCACCCTGCCTCCTGCAAAAATGCTATCCCTTATTCCCAATTAATCCTCATCCTCCACATCTGCTCCCAGGAGGACCAGTTCCACCATAGAACACACTAGGTGGCCTTCTTCTTTAAAGATCACAATTTCCCCATCCACGTGGTTGAAGATGCCCTCCAACGCAGCTCATCGACGTCCCGCATCTCCACCCTTGCACCCCAGCCCTCCAACCGCAACAATGACAGAACCCCCATCCCCCCCGTCCTCACCTTCCACCCCACCAACCTCCACATACATCGCATCATCCTCTGCCATTTCTGCCACCTACAAACAGACCCCACCACCAGAGATATATTTCCATCCCCACCCCATCCGCTTTCAGTAAAGACCATTCCCTTCAACCCCACAGCATCAATGTGGATTTCATCAGTTTCCTCATTTCCCCTCCCCCCACCTTATCCCAGTTCCAACCTTCCAGCTTTGGACCGTCCCCATGACCTGTCCCATCTGTCCATCATCCTTCCCACCTATCTACACCACCCTCCCCTCTGACATATTAACTTTACCCCCACCTCCATGCACCTATTACCCTCCAGCTGCCTTCCCCCAGCCCCACCCCCTCCCATTTATCTCTCCACTCCTGAGGCTCTCAGCCTCATTCCTGATGAAGGGTTTTTGCCTGGAATGTTGATTTTCCTTCTCCGAGGATGCTGCTTGACCTGCTGTGCTTTTCCAGCACCATATAAATATCGTGTAGGTCTCTTGCCTACATAATGCGGCAGGAAACTATGTTGCACACATTAGACAAAAGCTGACCCATCTAAAGTACTCGGACTATAGTATTTCCAGTCAATATTTGGAAAGTTAAAAACCTCCATAACAACTATCCTGTTACTCTCGCTCCTATCCAGAATTATCTTTGCTATTCTTTCCTCTACATCTCTGGAAGTATTCGGAGGCCTATAGAAAACTCCCTACAGGGTGACCTCTTCTTTCCTGTTTCTAACTTCAGCCCATACTACCTCAATAGACGAGTCCTCAAATATCCTTTCTGCCACTGTAATACTGTCCTCGACTAATAATGCCACACCTCCCCCTCTTTTGCCATGTTTTCTCTTCTTACTGAAACATCTAAATCCTGGAACCTGCAACAACCATTCCTGTCACATTTCAACTCCCCCTCCCACTCTGCCGAGGACATGGAGGTGCTGGGCCTCCTCCATCGCCGCTCCCTCACCACCAGACGCATGGAGGAAGAACGCCTCATCTTCCGCCTCGGAACACTTCAACCCCAGGGCATCAATGTGGATTTCAACAGTTTCCTCATTTCCCCTTCCCCCACCTCATCCTAGTTTCTAACCTCCAGCAACACGATCCCCTGACGTGTCCGGACTTGTCCGACTTGCCTAGCTCCTTTTCCACCTATCCACTCCACCCTCTCCTCCCTGACCTATCACCTTCATCTCCTTCCCCACTGACCTATTGTACTCTATGCTACTCTATCCCCACCCCCACCCTCCTCTAGCTTATCTCTCCACGCTTCAGTCTCTCTGCCTTTATTCCTGATGAAGGGCTTTTGCCCGAAACGTCGATCTTGCCTGTCCTCGGATGCTGCCTGAATTGCTGTGCTCTTCCAGCACCACTGATCCAGAATCTGGTTTCCAGCATCTGCAGTCATTGTTTTTACCTGTTCTAGCCATGTCTCTTCTTAATTGTGTACTCATGTCATGATTGCTCTCCATAGGGTTTTTTAAGTCAGTCTGGTTTTGATGTTTAAGCTTAAGTAAGGTGGAAGCTATAAACACTGAAATATCCTGTAAGCTGATCTGCAAATTGTATTTTTGCCTTTCTATGACTTGACTGTCTCAACTGAGGCAGGTCATTCTTCTTCTAATATAGGCAAAAAAAAGGAAACTTCAAACATAATATCAAAAAATCAAAAATTATTTATCTAATTGTGATAATTTTCCTCATTAAATGTATTATCTTACATAATCTGCTGTAACATTCAGTCTGGCCTGTCCCCTGGAGTATATATTGGCAGCAAATCAGACAGTTTCAATATTTAAAACATATTTTAAAAAACTTTCCCATTTTTACTCACCAGTTTAGACAGATTCATATCTCTCAGTACCCTCATGACAATTGTTGATTCACTGTCTTCCGGTCGTGCTCTCTTCTGAGCTCCCAAAGTCCTCAAGACAGAAAGAATATTTCTCAAGCCAAAATCATAATGAACCTGGTGGTAATTAATTTAACAATTAATAAAATTATTGATTGAACTGTTCGCTAAATTAAGATCTTGAGTCAAATTTTCAATGAAGAAACCTTCACCAGAAAAGAACAGAAAACACAGAAGATTTACGCCATAAAAGGGGCCCATTGTATCTGTATTGGTTAGAAAAGTCCACTTAAATGCCATGAGGTTTCTGTCTCTTCCAATGCATTCTGGTAATAGATTCTGGACCCCATCAAATTTCTAAGTTTCTCCTCCCTGATAATCATTGTATCAATGACTATAAATCTGTATATTCAGTCTATCGTGATAAATGACCTCTCGAGTAAGGGGTATAGTCTCTTCCAAATTGAATATGTCCTACCCTTTAAGAATTTTGTACACTGAAAGTTCATCTTACTTTAGCCTCTTCTTCCATGTTCCAAAAAGAAGACAACCTCAGTCAATCTATGATTTGGAGATGCCGGTGTTGGACTGGGGTGTACAAAGTTAAAAATCACTTTGTACACCCCAGGTTATAGTCCAACAGGTTTAATTGGAAGCACACTAGCTTTTGGAGCGATGCTCCTTCATCAGGTGATTGTGGAGGGCTCGATCGTAACACAGAATTTATAGCAAAAATTTGCAGTGTGATGTAACTGAAATTATACATTGAAAAATTGATTGTCTGTTATCGACACAGACATCAAGTTTCTACAGGAATGCAGGCAAGCAGGAAAGATCCCGAAAGGATTACGGATCACGAACCCACTTAGGTCGACCTACAACACAGACTACGCAGAGAGACTTTGCCACCGCACCTCTCGTAAACTTCTCAATCATCTCGTGCACCAACTCTATAGCAGGTGCCACAACCTTGAAATTCAGATGGAGTCCACACTCTCAGCCTGCACATAGGATACAGCAGTACAATTACGTGACATTGCCAAACAGACAAGGTGACAAAACTACACCACGTACATGCACACCAAGAACAAAAAACTGGAGAAGCTTGGCATTCTTACCAGTAATAGCAAAGCCTGCCCTGGAACCACAGTAGACAACATTATCACTGCGGGGAAGTCTATTGTCAACTTATCGGACCACACCCTTCGACCGGAAGAGATTGAAGTCCTGAGTAGGGGTCTCAACTTCTGCCCCACCACCAAAATGGACCCGTTGGTTCTGGCAGAAGACACAGAGGAGTTCATCAGACGAATGAGACTCTGGGAATTCTTTCAAGGTGCCGGCTTTGATCCCAATGAGCCCACTGATGAACTAGAACAGTCATCACAGGGATCTGTAGAGGAGCGACCAAAGAAGGTGTCAACATGGACCCCACCGGAGGGCCGCTGCCCTGGGCTTGACATGGATGCTCAAACTGTCAGGAAATATATAAATGCCAGATTCATCAGCCGTACCGACAAGGTAGAGCAAAACATCACCCGTTCGCAACGCAATGCCATCCAGGCTCTCAAAACCAATGACAACATTGTCATCAAACCAGCAGATAAAGGAGGAGCCATTGTCATTCAGAATAGAACAGATTACTGCAAGAAAGTGTACCGACAACTGAACAACCAGGAACACTACAGGCAACTACCAGCTGATCCGACCAAAGAACACACCCGAGAATTAAACACACTGATCAGAACTTTGGATCCAGTCCTTCAAAGCTCCCTATGCACCCTCATCCCATGTACTTCGCGTGTAGGCGATTTCTACTGCCTTCCAAAGGTACACAAAGCCAACACACCGGGACGTCCCATCTTGTCGGGCAATGGGACCCCATGTGAGAATCTCTCTGGCTATGTGGAAGGCATCTTGAAACCTATTGTACAGGGGATCTCCAGCTTCTGTCGCGACACTACGGATTTCTTACAGAAACTCAGTACCCACGGACCAGTCGAACCGGGAACATTCGTCGTCACAATGGACGTTTCCGCTCTCTACACCAGCATCCCCCACAAGGATGGTATCGCGGCAACAGCCTCAGTACTGAACACCAACAACTGCCAGTCTCCAAACACCATCCTACAACTCATCCGCTTTATCCTCGATCATAACGTCTTCACCTTTGACAACCAATTCTTCATCCAGACACACGGAACAGCCATGGGGACCAAATTTGCACCCAATATGCCAACATTTTTATGCACAGGTTTGAACAAGATTTCGTCTCTATGCAGGATCTCCAACCAACATTGTACACCAGGTACATTGATGACATTTTCTTCCTCTGGACCCATGGCGAGGAGTCACTGATAAAACTACACAGTGACATCAACAAGTTTCATCCCACCATCAAACTCACCATGGACTACTCTCGACTGTCTGTCTCATTCTTGGACACATGCGTCTCCATCAAGGACGGACACCTCAGCACCACACTCTACCGCAAACCCACAGACAACCTCACAATGCTACACTTCTTCAGCTTCCACCCAAAACATATTAAAACAGCCATTCCCTATGGACAAGCCCTACGCATACACCGGATCTGCTCAGATGAGGAGGAACATGACGGACACCTGGAAATACTCAAGGATGCCCTCACAAGAACGGGGTACGATGCACAACTCATCGACCGCCAGTTCCGACGTGCCAAAGCAAGGAACCGTAATGACCTCCTCAGGAGACAGACACGTGCTGCAACTGATAGGGTACCTTTCGTTGTTCAGTACTTCCCAGGGGCTGAAAAATTACCCCATGTTCTTCGTGACCTGCAACACATCATCAATGAGGATGAGCACCTCACCAAGACCTTCCCCATACCTCCACTACTTGCCTTTAAACAAACGCCAAACCTCAAACAGATCATTGTTCGTAGCAAACTGCCCGGCTCTCAGGACAACTCCATACAATCCTGTCACGGTGGGCTCTGCAAGACGTGTCAGATTGTGGACATAGATACCACTATTATGCATGGGAACACCTCCCACCTTGTACATGGCAGGTACTCATGTGACTCAGCCAACGTTGTCTATCTTATACGTTGAAGGCAAGGATGCCCGGAGGCATGGTACATTGGGGAAACCGAGCAAAGGCTACGACAACGGATGAATGGGCACCGCACAACAATCAACAGACAGGAGGGTTCCCTCCCAGTTGGGGGAACACTTCAGTGGTCCAGGACATTCAGCCTCGGACCTTCGGGTGACCATCCTCCAAGGTGGACTTCGGGACATGCAGCAGAGGAAAGTGGCCAAGCAGAGGCTGATAGCTAAGTTCGGTACCCATAGAGAGGGCCTCAACCGGGACCTTGGGTTCATGTCACATTACAGGTGATCACCATTGCACTACACACACACACACACACACACACACACACACAGATATTCCTACACACACACACACACTCTCACATGCACACGGACACAGGTACACACAGACGCGCACACAGACACCCACACACATCCACATAGACACACACACTCCCACATATGCACCCCCTCACAGACTTAAGACACTCTGCACTCACTACACACACTCACAACCCCCACCCCAGACAGACAGACACACACACACAGACAGACAAAGACCCACATGCACACATATATTTTGTGTGGTGAATTTGTACTTGCAGAGTTACATTGCACTTTGCTCAAAAACTGCATACATTCATGTAGAACTCTGAGCTCAAAAACTGCATGAATTTATGTAAAACTCGGTTATCTCACTTTTTAGATTAGAATCAATCTAAACATCAGATCATAGACAGAGAACACAGGGGGCTAACACCTTCAACATATTGTCTAGCTATCACCATTGTTAACAGCTAACCCGAGAATGCAACTTTAAAAAAAAAGGGTTTTGTGATTTACACATGAAAGAAGTGAAACTATCACTGTATTCTAACAGATGAAAGGCTTAACAGACAATCAATTTTTCAATGTATAATTTCAGTTACATCACACTGCAAATTTTTGCTATAAATTATGTGTTACGATCACCCCTCGTAGACTTAAGACACTCTACGCTCGCTACACACACATATACTCTCTCTTTCACACTCACAACCCCCAACCCAGACAGACAGACACACACACAAACACAAAGACCCACATGCACACATATATTGTGTGGAATGAATTTATACTTGCAGAGTTACGTTGTACTTTGCTCAAAAACTGCATGGATTCATGTAAAACTATGAGCTCAAAAACTGCATGAATTTATGTAAAACTCTGTTATCTCACTTTTCAGATTAGAATCAATCTAAACATCGTGGCATAGACAGAGAACACAGGGGGCTAACACCTTCAACATATCCCCCACCTCTTCCTCCGCTACATTGATGACTGCATTGGCGCCACCTCTTGCTCTCGCGAGGAGGTTGAGCAATTCATCAAATTCACCAACACATTCCACTCTGACCTTAAATTTACCTGGCCATCTCTGACACCTCCCTCCCCTTCCTAGACCTCTCCATCTCCATTAATGACGACCGAATTGATACCGACATTTTTTACAAACCCACCGACTACCCACAGCTACCTGGATTACACCTCTTCCCACCCCACCTCCTGCAAAAATGCCATCCCGTATTCCCAATTCCTCCGCCTCCACCGTATCTGCTCCCAGGAGGACCAGTTCCACCACAGAACACACCAGATGGCCTCCTTCTTTATAGACCACAATTTCCCTTCCCACGTGGTTAAAGATGCCCTCCAATGCATCTCGTCCACATCCCGCACCTCTGTCCTCAGACCCTACCGCTCCAACCATAACAAGGACAGAACGCCCCTGCTGCTCACCTTTCACCCTACCAACCTTCGCATAAAACAAATCATCCAATGACATTTCCGGTACCTCCAAACAGACCCCACCATCAGGGATATATGTCCCTCCCCACCCCTTTCCGCCTTCTGCAAACACCGTTCCCTCCGTGACTACCTGGTCAGGTCCACGCCCCCCTACAACCCACCGTCCCGTCCTGACACCTTCCCCTGCCACCGCAGGAATTGCAAAACCTGCGCCCACACCTCCTCCCTCACCTCCATCCAAGGCCCTAAAGGAGCCTTCCACATCCATCAAAGTTTTACCTGCACATCCACCAATATCATTTATTGTATCTGTTGCTCCCGATGCGGTCTCCTCTACATTGGGGAGACTGGACACCTCCTTGCAGAGCGCTTTAGGGAACATCTCCGGGACACCTGCACCAATCAACTACACCGCCCTGTGGCCCAACATTTCAACTCCCCCTCCAACTCTGCCGAGGATATGGAGGTCCTGGGCCTCCTTCACCGCCGCTCCCTCACCACCCAACGCTTGGAGGAAGAATGCCTCATCTTCTGCCTCGGAACACTTCAACCCCAGGGCATCAATGTGGACTTCAACAGTTTCCTCATTTCCCCTTCCCCCACCTCACCGCAGTTCCCAACTTCCAGCTCAGCACGGTCCCCATGACTTGTCCTACCTGCCTATCTTCTTTTCCACCTATCCACTCCACCCTCCTTCCCCCCCGACCTATCACCTTCATCCCCTCCCCCACTCACCTATTGTACTTGATGCTACTTTCTCCCCACCCCCACCCTCCTCTCACTTATCTTTCCACGCTTCAGGCTCTCTGCCTGTATGCTTGATTAAGGGTTTTTGCCTGAAACGTCGATTTTACTGCACCTCGGATGCTGCCTGAACTGCTGTGCTCTTCCAGCACTACTAATCCAGAATCTGGTTTCCAGCATCTGCAGTCATTGTTTTTACCTTCAACATATTGTCTAGCTAAAACTCATTGTTACAGCAAACCTGAGAATGCAACTTTTTAAAAAAGGGTTTTGTGATTTACACATGAAAGAAGTGAAACTATCATGGTATTCGAACAGGTGAAAGACTCAACAGACAATCAAGGTATTTTTCAATATATAATTTCAGTCACATCACACTATAAATTTTTGCTATAAATTCTGTGTTTTAGAATTGTGTCCTCCACTATCACCTGATGAAGGAGCGGTGCTCCGAAAACTAGTGCTTCCAATTAAACCTGTTGGACTATAATCTGGTGTTGTGTGATTTGTAACTAATGAGGTTAGTCTGACATCAAAAGGAGAGACCACAGAGGTGTTACAGTGAAGAAAGAAGTCATTCATGTCATTGCTTTTCATTTGGTAAATATAATAATGCTTAGATAAAATGCACAATTAACTTTCAAATTCCAGCATCAGGGAAGGGGTGACATAATTCACAGAATAACAGAAGTGTCACGGTACAGAATGAGGCAAATCAGCTCATCATACCTGCATCAAATCTTCAGATGAGCCTCCTTACCTCGTGCTAATCTCCTGCTTTTCCCCAATGGCCTCTTGAATGCCTCAAATGATTTGACTTGACTTATTTATTGTCATGTGTATCTTCAGCAAGGCATTTGATAAGGTTCCCTATGGTCGGCTCAATCAGAAGGTCAGGAGGAATGGGATAAAGGGGAACTTAGCTGTCTGGATACAGAATTGGCTGGCCAACAGAAGACAGCGAGTGGTAGTAGAAGGAAAATATTCTGCCTGGAAGTCAGTGGTGAGTGGTGTTCCACAGGGCTCTGTCCTTGGGCCTCTACTGTTAGTAATTTTTATTAATGACTTGGATGAGGGGATTGAAGGATGGGTCAGCAAGTTTGCAGACGACACAAAGGTTGGAGGTGTCGTTGACAGTATAGAGGGCTGTTGTAGGCTGCAGCGGGACATTGACAGGATGCAGAGATGGGCTGAGAGGTGGCAGATGGAGTTCAACCTGGATAAATATGCGGTGATGCATTTTGGAAGGTCGAATTTGAAAGCTGAGTACAGGATTAAGGATAGGATTCTTGGTAGTGCGGAGGAACAGAGGGATCTTGGTGTGCAAGTACATAGATCCCTTAAAATGGCCACCCAAGTGGACAGGGTTGTTAAGAAAGCATATGGTGTTTTGGCTTTCATTAACAGGGGGATTGAGTTTAAGAATCGTGAGATCTCATTGCAGCTCTATAAAACTTTGGTTAGACCGCACTTGGAATACTGCGTCCAGTTCTGGTCGCCCTATTATAGGAAAGATGTGGATGCTTTGGAGAGGGTTCAGAGGAGGTTTACCAGGATGCTGCCTGGACTGGAGGGCTTATTTTATGAAGAGAGGTTGACTGAGCTCAGACTTTTTTCATTGGAGAAAAGGAGGAGGAGAGGGGACCTAATTGAGGTATACAAGATAATGAGAGGCATAGATAGAGTCGATAGCCAGAGACTATTTCCCAGGGCAGAAATGACTAACACGAGGGGTCATAGTTTTAAGCTGGTTGGAGGAAAGTATAGAGGGGATGTCAGAGGTGGCTTCTTTACACAGAGAGTTGTGAGTGCGTGGAATGCGTTGCCAGCAGCAGTTGTGGAAGCAAGGTCATTGGGGACATTTAAGAGACTACTGGACATGCATATGGTCACAGACATTTTATGTGCATACATGTGGATCAGTGGTCGGCACAACATCGCAACCTCTGGTCACTAGGTCACTCACTCGATCCTGGAACATGCTCAATCAGGGCGCATTCGCAGCCTCTGGTCACCACGTCCCTCGCTGAATCCTGGAACGTGCTCGGGCCGGGCCCACTTGCAACCTCTGGTCACCAGGTCCTTTACTGGATCCTGGAACGTGCTCAGACAGGGTCCACTCACAGCCACTAGTCTCAGATCCCTCGCTGGATCCCGGAATGTGCTAGGACAGGGCCCACTCGCAGCCTCTGGTCACTGGATCCCTCGCTCGATCCTGGAACATGCTCAGGCAGGGCTCACTCGCAGCCTCTGGTCATCACGTCCCTTGCTGAATCCTGGAACATGCTCAGGCAGGGCTCACTTGCATCCTTTGATCACCAGATCCCTCGCAGGATTCCGGCACGTGCTTGGGCAGGGCCCACTTGCAGCCTCTGGTCGCCGGATCCCTCGCTCGATCCTGGAACATGCTCAGGCAGGCCCACTTGCAGCCTCTAGTCAGCACGTCCCTCGCTGAATCCTGGAACATGCTCAGGCAAGGCCCATTCGCAGCCTCTGGTCACCATGTCCCTTGCTGGATCCTGGAACGTGCTCTGGCAGGGCTCACTCGCAGCCTCTGGTCATCACGTCCCTTGCTGAATCCTGGAACATGCTCAGGCAGGGCTCACTTGCATCCTTTGATCACCAGATCCCTCGCAGGATTCCGGCACGTGCTTGGGCAGGGCCCACTTGCAGCCTCTGGTCGCCGGATCCCCCGCTCGATCCTGGAACATGCTCAGGCAGGCCCACTTGCAGCCTCTAGTCAGCACGTCCCTCGCTGAATCCTGGAACATGCTCAGGCAAGGCCCATTCGCAGCCTCTGGTCACCATGTCCCTTGCTGGATCCTGGAACGTGCTCTGGCAGGGCCCACACGCAGCCTCTGGTCAGCACATCCCTCGCTGAATCCTGGAACATGCTCAGGCAAGGCCCATTCGCAGCCTCTGGTCACCATGTCCCTTGCTGGATCCTGGAACGTGCTCTGGCAGGGCCCACACGCAGCCTCTGGTCACCACGTCCCTTGCTGGATCCTGGAAAGTGCTCAGGCAGGGCCCACACACAGCCTCTGGTCATCACGTCCCTCGCTGGATCCTGGAACGTGTTCAGGCAGGGCCCACACGCAGCCTCTGGTCACCACGTCCCTTGCTGGATCCTGGAACGTGTTCAGGCAGTGCCCACCCACAGCCTCTGGTTGCCAGGTCCCTTGATAGATCCCGGAATGTGATCAGGCAGAGCCCACTCAGAGCCTCTGGTCGCCAGGTCCCTCCTGGATCCCGGAATGTGCTCAGGCAGGGCCCACTCGCAGCCTCTGGTTGCCAGGTCACTCGCTGTATCCCGAAATGTGCTCAGGCAGGGCCCACTCACAGCCTTTGGTCACCACATCCCTCGCTCGATCTCAGAACATGCTCGGACAGAGCCCACTCGCAGTGTCTGGTCACCAGGTCCCTTGTTGGATATAGTTGGGCAAACCTGTTCGCTGCCTCTGATTGCTGAATCTTGTAACATTCTAAGGCTGGGCATGTCAGCAATGCCTCACCAAAAAAAAAAGACTTTAAACGAAAGGGAAAAGAAAATAGCAAAAGCAAAAAAGAAAGAAACACAAAGTAAGAAAAAGCAGACAAAAGCAAACGAGCTGCCATCTTGGAGTTCATTGAACCTCCCATCACTGTATTTCCAGGCAGTGCATTCCATACACATACTCACTGTGTGAAAAAGGTTTTTCTCACATCGTCTTTGCTTTGTTCACACATCACTTTAAATCTATGCTCACTTGTTTCTTTTGCTTGCAGGAACAACTCCCTACGCTATCCATTATCTATCACGATTTTGAAAACCTCTATCAAATTTCCTTTCAGCTTTTTCTCTCCGAAGAGAATATTCTCAATTTCTTCAATCTATCCTCATAACTGAAGTTTCTCATTTCTGGAACCGTTCTTCAAATTGTTTCTGAACTCTTTCTGATGTGTTCACACCTTTCTGAAAAAATGGCACCCAGAACTGTACACAAAACTCAATTTGAGGTCTAATAAGTGTCTTATACAGATTCATCATCATCTTCTTGAACTTGTACTCTATGCTACTATTAATAAAACACCTGTATGCTTTCTTAACTGCTATCTCCACCTGTCCTGCCACTTTCAATAATGATCAGAGTGGAAAGTTGAGAGAAGCTTGAGACAGAAAGACAGAGAACTGGATTCAGTAACCTGTAATGTATAGATGTAAATAAAAGACAGTCACTGCACTGACAAGTGTTAGACTGCATTACTCTGGGATATGCAAAAACAAAGGATTTTAGAGACCAAGAGGAGTGGTAATCTAGTTAATGATGTGGACGAGTCAGTATTGGATTGGGGTGGAAAAAGTTAAAATCACACAACACCAGATTATAGTTCACAGGTTTATTTAGAAGCACTAGCTTTCGGAGAGCTGCTTCTATAGCTGGTGACAACCACCTGATAAAAGAGCAGAGCTTCAAAAGCTAGTGCTTCCAAATAAACCTGTTGAATTATAACCTGGTGTGCAATTTTTGACTTAATCTAGCAATCTCTCAGAGTGTAATTGTAGAAATCCACACTCAGACATGTTCAGGATATGTATCTAAGAATGTTAACAGCAATGTTGATATAAAGCATACCAGAAAGCATAGTGGAAGATAGCAGCAATGGAAACTTCAGGATTTGATGTCAGATCACAATCTATGAAGTGCAGGAGAAAAGCAAGAAGACTTCACAGTCCAGGACAGAAACACAGAAAACTTTAAACATAAGGCAACAAAGCAAGAAGGCTCTGAAAGGTAGGAAAGAACCTCAGAAGATTTTGAAGGACTTTAAGGCAAAGAGGGAAAAACCAAAATCCACTTACCCAGGTCAATGTGATGTAGCAATTGATTTGGATGGTAGCTCCAGCATAAACATTGACATTATCACAGCCATGGAAAATGTGGAGGGCCCACAGCAAGGCCAGAGGTGGGAGCTCTGAAAGCAGCAGTTTCAGTACTACAGAACTGCACAACACTTGCATGCAAATCACACTTTGAAGTAAACAAATATGAGCTAATAGCCATTATGTATAGGCAGCTGCATTATAAAAAAGGACTGTGCCCTAATATTAAGAGATATGTGACATTCTAGGATAATAGGAAGGGTTTAGAGGGATATGGACCAAGTGCTGGCAAATGGGACTAGATTAGTTTAGGATATGACTCTAATACCTAATAGAGAATGAGACGAAAATGGACCGACAGCATGGCTCAGCAATGACGGGGAAGAGATACAAGATTTAGAGGTGTCCTTCATTCAGGAGATCAGGCTGGAGAGTTGGTTTAGCTAGAGATGAAGAATAGTAGGGGAAAGAAGTCTCAATTAGACATGGTGTGCAGGTCTCCTAACAGTAACTATAATGAAGGATAAAAAATGCAAAAATAAATCTTGGATTCTTGTGATAATGAGCAGTGATAAGCATGAGCCATTTTCATTTATATATAAACAGAAAATAAATCAGGTTGGCAATGGTAGCCTGGATGTGGAGCTTTCAAGATAACTTTTCAAATACCATGATCTCAACCAATCGAAGAACTAGTTATATTCAACTTGGTATTGCACAATGTGTCAGGATGAACCAAAGATCTTAAAGTAAAGGCTCAATTAGAAAGCAGCAACCACCAAAATGATTGAATTTTACATTCAGTTTAAAAGGAAGAAAAGTCAGTCTAAAACTGGAATTTTAACATGAAAGGTGAACTAGCTGAAGTCAATTTGGAAACAAGGCTGTAAACTAGATTATTAGATTCCCTACAGTGTGGAAACAGGCCCTTCAGCCCAACCAGTCCACACCGACCCTCCAAAGAGTAACCCACCCAGATCCATTTCCCTCTGACTAATGCACCTAACACTACAGGCAATTTAGCATGGCCAATTCCCCCTAACCTGCACATCTTTGGACTGTGGGAGGAAACCACATAGACACAGGGAGAATGTGCAAACTCCACACAGACAGTCGCCCAAGGCTGGAATTGAACCTGGGACCCTACTGCTGTGAGGCAGCAGTGCGAACCACTGAGCCACCATGCGAACCAAGAGAGAAGCAGTGACAGATATTTAAGGGGATATTTCAAATAGTCAGAATAGGTTAATTCATACTTAAAAGAAAAAATTCAGGAGAGGAACCAGTATTTATTGCTAAATAAAGATGTTAGGGAAAATACCATCTGAAGGAAATAAACATATAATTGAGCAAAGATGAGTGGAAGGTCAAATGACAGGGTAGAGTGTAAAAAATTGGAAAGAATGACTGAAAGATTAATCAGCCTTCACAATAGAAATTAGTGCTTAAAAAGAAGATAGCTAGAAATGGAAAAGCAAGTAACAAGAGTTTTTACATGCATTTAAAAACAGAGAGTGTGAATGAAGTGAGTGTGAGACTGGGGAGTTAATAGTCAAAAATAAGGGAAATGGTGAATGAAATTAATGAATATTTTGCTTCTGCCTACACTATACAAGTCACAGCAAACATTCCACTAATAATTAATAAAATCAAGAGGTGGAAATTACAACCATCGGAAAGTAGCTCTGAGGAAACTGATGGAGACTTGAGTTCATAGGTTCAACCAACAGGTTCAAAAATAGCTTCTTCTCTGCTGAACAGACCTCTCTAATTTCAAATCTAATGTTACTTGGGTTTTTGTGCACCTCCTGTGCAGCTGTAATTTTGTATGCCTCATTCTGTCTAAGCACCCTATAATCCATATGTCCTTGTTTGTTATGATTTGACTGTACTGCTCACAAAACAAACTTTTCACTGTACTTAGATGTACATGTGATAACAATAAGTCTCAGGGTTAAGATGGATGGGTTCTTTACACAGAGAGTTGTGAGAGCATAGAATTCGTTGCCAGTTTTGGAAGCGAGGTCATTGGGATATTTAAGAGACTGCAGGACATGCATATGGTCACAGAAATTTGAGGGTTTGTACATTAGGTTTACCTTACATGAGGATCAATGGTCAGCACAACATCGTGGGCTGAAGGGCCTGTTCTGTGCTGTACTGTTCTACGTTCTATGGACATATCTGAAGGTCTTAAAAAAGGTAGCTCATGATGTGATTGAGGCATTGGTGTTAATTTTCTAAAATTTGCTAGATTCTGAAAAGATTCCATCAGACTAGAAAGTAGCAAATATTATTCAAGAAGTGACAGAGGCTAATAATTAGGAAACTATAGAATATTAGCTCAACATCATTGTGGGGAAAGAGTAAGAATTAATCATTAAGTAGGGTATAGCTCGGCATGTTGTAAAACTCAAGGTAATTGGAAAGTTTCAGCAAGGTTTTGTGAAAGGGCAATTATGTTTAATCAGTTTTTAGAATTCCTGAAGGAATGCAATGTTGTCATTTATCTCAAGAGGGTTGGAATATAAAAGCACCGTTGTGCTACTGAGACTTTATAAAGCTCTGGTTAGGCCCCATTTTTTAGATTAGATTACATTACAGTGTGGAAACAGGGCCTTCGGCCCGACAAGTCCACACAAACCCGCCGAAGCGTAACCCACCCATACCCCTACATTTACCCCTTACCCCTTACGTAACACTACGGGCAACTTAGCATGGCCAATTCACCTGACCTGCACATCTTTGGACTGTGGGAGGAAACCGGAGCACTCGGAGGAAACCCGCGCAGACACAGGGAGAAAGTGCAAACTCCACACAGTCAGTCGCCTGAGGCGGGAATTGAACCCGGGTCTCGGGCGCTGTGAGGCAGAAGTGCTAACCACTGTGCCGACCATAGTGTGTCCAGTTTTGGTCCCCACCTCAGGAAGGACATACCGGCACTGGAGCGTGTCCAGCGGAGATTCACACGGATGATCCCTGGAATGGTAGGTCTAACATATGAGGAACGGCTGAGGATCCTGGGATTTTCATTGGAGTTTAGAAAATTAAGGCGAGATCTAATAGAAACTTTCAAGATAATACATGACTTGGAGAGGGTGGAAGCTAGGAAATTGTTTCCGTTAGGCGAGGAGACGAGGACCCGTGGACACAGCCCTAGAATTAGAGGGGGTAAATTCAGAACAGAAATGCGGAGACATTTCTTCAGCCAGAGAGTGGTGGGCCTGTGGAAGTCATTGCTGCAGAGTGCCGTGGAGGCTGGGACGCTAAATGTCTTCAAGGCAGAGATTGATAAATTCTTGATGTCACAAGGAATTAAGGGCTACGGGGAGAATGGAGTTGAAATGCCCATCAGCCATGATTGAATAGCGGAGTGGACTCGATGAGCTGAATGGCTTTACTTCTGCTCCTATGTCTTATGGTCTTAATAACATATGCAATGAATAAAGGAGAGTCTGTAGATTTAATTTCAGAAGACATCTGACAAGGCACTACATCAAAAGTTGCTGTCAAAAATAAAAATAAATAAATGTTCATCACATTGAGGGTCATATATCACATGGGTAAATCTGGTTGTTTCTTTATTCATTCAGTGAATAAGGCATCTCTGGTTGGATCAACATTTATTGTCCAGCCTTAGTTATCTTTGAGAAGCTGGTGTTGATTAAACAAATGCAGTTTATTTAAGGAGACCCACAATTCTTTTTGACAGAGAATTCCAGGAATATTTGTGATAGATTTCAAAGTCAGAATAGTGAGTAGCTTGGAAGGAAACTTGCAGGTTATGGTGCTCCCATGTATTTGCTGATGATTTCCTTCAAGACAGAAGTAGTTCTGAGTTTGACAGTGTTGTCTAATGAGCCTTGGTGGGGAAGGGGATGGATGTTTGTGAATACGGTAGTAGTCTGTTGAGTCTTTCATCTGTTTGAATACCATGATAGTTTCATTTCTTTCTGTGTAAATCACAAAAACTTTTTTTAAAAAGTTGCATTCTCAGGTTAGCTGTAACAATGGGTGATAGCGAGACAATATGTTGAAGGTTCTGGATTAGTGGTGCTGGAAGAGCACAGCAGTTCAGGCAGCATCCAAGAAGCTTTGAAATCGACGTTTCGGGCAAAAGCCCTTCATCAGTAATAAAAGGTGTTAGGCCCCTGTGTTCTCTGTCTATGTCATGATGTTTAGATTGATTCTAATCTAAAAAGTGAGATAACAGAGTTTTACTTGAATTCATGCAGTTTTTGAGCTCATAGTTTTACATGAATTCTTGCAGTTTTTGAGCAAAGTACAATGTAACTCTGCAAGTACAAATTCACCCCACAAAATATATATGTGGGTTGGAGGGTTGTGAGAGTCTGTGAGAGAGAGTGTATGTGTGCGTGCATGAGTGTAGAGTGGTCTAAGTCTCTGAGAGGATGCCTGTGTGAGTGTGGGAGTGTGTGTGTCTGTAAGGGTGTGTGTGGGTGTCTGTGTATATATGTGTCTGTGTGTATGTGTGTATAGGAGTGCCTGTGTGTGTGTGAGAGAGAGTGTCTGTGTATTGGAGTGTCTGTGTTTACGTATAGTGCAATGGTGGTCAGCTAATGTGACATGAACCCAAGGTCCTGGCTGAGGCCCTCCCTATGGGTACTGAACTTAGCTATCAGCCTCTGCTCGGCCAGTTTTTGCTGCTGCCTGTCCCGAAGTCTGCCTTGGAGGATGGTCACCTGAAAGTCCGAGGTCGAATGTCCTGGAGACCACTGAAGTGTTCCCCAACTGGGAGGGAACATTCCTGTCTGTTGATTGTTGTGCGTTGCCCATTCATCCTTTGTTGTAGCCTTTGCTCGGTTTCCCAAATGTACCCCCAGGGCATCCTTGCACATGAAAGAAGTGAAACTATCATGGTATTCAAACAGATGAAAGACTCAACAGACAATCAAGGTATTTTTCAATGTATAATTTCAGTTACATCACACTGTAAATTTTTGCTATAAATTCTGTGTTTTAGGATTGTGTCCTCCACTATCACCTGATGAAGGAGCGATGCTCCGAAAGCTAGTGTGCTTCCAATTAAACCTGTTGGACTATAACCTGGTGTTGTGTGATTTTTAACTTTGTACACCCCAGTCCAACACCGGCATCTCCAAATCATGTGCCACAATGGTCAGACTGATTCTAATCTTAAAGAGTGCATAATCTGGGCTGACATGACACCAATTGCCAAAGTTCAATTGAGAATGTAACTTGTAAAAAAGTTTTGTGATTTACACATGAAAAATCTGAAACCAACATGGTCATTCCAAAAGATGAGAGACTTAACAAACAATCCAGGTCTTTTTCAATATATAATTTCAGTTATATCACACTGTAAACTTTTGCTATAAATTCTGTGTCTTATGATCTCATAATCCACAACCAACTGATGAAAGACCAGCGCTCCGAAAGCTAGTGCTTCCAATTAAACCTGTCGGAATAGAACCTGGAGTGTGTGATTTTTAACTTTGTACACCCCAGTCCAACACCAGCATCTCCACATCATTACAAAGTTAGCTCAGTAAGTCAATATATTATGAAGTCATTCTGGCTCTCTGTTTCGTATAAAGTCAGGGCTTATCATTACTTAGTCATACATATTGTAATTTAGAGTTTCTCTCAACACTTATTAAGAAATATCAACAGTGCAGGAGATTTGGAGACCACCTTGAGATTCCGCAAGGACTTTCAGCAACAGAGGGAACCAAAAAAAATCAAAAAAGGCACCAATCGCATCGGATTGAATACGTTTCTGTAAACATTATTTTCATTCTGAATTTAATGTTTCTGTTTTTATCTATTTTATTTTATAATAATAACAGGATTTGATTTTTATTTCAAAGGCCCTGAAATGAACTGTCACACATCTATGCTGACATCTAGTTTTCTCTTCAACTTCCATCATTTACAACACGTTTCAAACTTTTTGAAAGAGTTTAATGGTAAAGCTGACTGATAAAGAGTTAAGATTGTGAATGTGAATGCCAGGGTTTATTCGATGTAATATTGAATATTTCATTATTACAGTAAAGAAAATCGGGATTCCGTTCTGATACATTTGCTCTTGGTCTATACATACCTGCTTAGTGAGTTGTTCTTCACAGAGCTTGTAAAGTACGAAGAATTTCTGAGCCAGCAATACATTCTCCAAAAATCCGACACTGGCAAGCTTGACCCTTATAATGATCTGCAAAAATTAAAAATAAATGCTACATAAGAACTGTGCTTCATATTCAAATGGAGTAAAAATATGTAGATATATTTGAGGCTAACAATTGAGCAAACATACACACAAATCTGAATATCTGTTGAACTCATAACACAATAATGTAGAGCTGCATATAGGTAGGTTATGTAATTAAGATCTCTAAATCTGAATCTGATGTTAAATTTGAGTCATCTGATTTTTTGAGAGAATATAGATATTTTGATGGCAAGCAGACTTCTACTGGGGATGATTACTTGGAAATCATTATGTGTTGCAAAGCTGCTCTCAAATGGTTTAGGCAGTTGAAGCAGGCTCAGTTATTTGCTCAATAATGTTCCCTTCAGCGTGCATGGTCACTGCGGATTGTGGCAAACTATTCCCTATAGTTATTCTTGATGTGTATCTTACTTTTGACACTTTTGAACGCACCATCCTCAACTAGTGTGAATCTTGTATCATCCAGCTCTTCAGAACTACAGTTAAAATATGAGAGCATAAGAATATGAGAACCAGGAGCAGGAGTAGGCAGTCTGGCTCTTCAGCCTGCTCCGCCATTCAATATGATCATGGACTATCTTTTTGTGGCCTCAGCTGCACTTACCTGCCCTCTCACCATCACCCTGTTCAAAAGAGCATCTCTCTTGGCTTTAGAATCCATTTACTGAGGAAGCCTCAACTACTTGACTGGGCAGGGAATTCCAGATTCATAACCCAATGGGTGAAAAGGTTCCTTCTCAATTTGATCATAAATCTGGATTCCCTAATTTTGAGGCAATGCCCTCTTGTCCTCGTTTCACCTGCCAGTGGAAACATCCTCTCTACCTCTATTTTATCTATTCTATTCATTCTTCTGAATTCCAATGAATATAATCCCAGTCTACTCAGTCTCTCCTCATAAGCCAACCTCTCAACTCTGGAATCAACCTTGTGAACCTCCTCTGCAACCCCTTCAGTGCCAGTATATCCTTTCTCAAGTAAGGAGACCAAAACTGTAAGCAGTAGTCCAGGTTTTGCCTCACCAGCACTCTATAGCTGCAACATAACCTCCCTACTTTTAAACTCAATCCCTTCAGGAATGGAGGACAACATTTCATTTGCCTTTTTAATTACCTGTTGCACCTATAGACCAAACGTCTGTGATTCATGCACTTGCTTATCTATTCAGTAATGGGTACAGAATCATTTGAAATTGTTGCTCTTCCTCCTCCTGCACAAAAGCTCTACTCTTGATCCTTGTCAAAATGCTCTTCCTCAGTGATATCATCTGAGAACATAACATCATGTTCTCCATCATGCTGCCTCCAAACAACCAATCTCAAACCCTTCACTGACACTGATTTGTCAAACTGCCTTAGGGGATGAGCAGAAATTCTTTCTAGTTCTGTATATAAAAAACGGAAATATTGCGTTTGGTACCAGCCATGAATTTCATTCCCGAGACGCTATCTCCACCTTGTTAACTTTATCGTGTGACATTGAACACATTCAGAGCAAGAGTATTGAGGTCTTCCAAAATCTGTGGGCACTGGAAGGCTGGAATGCATTAACTCAACCAGAAACTGCATTTCAGTTAAAGTTGCTTTGAACATTTGATTTTTGTTACAGTGCTCCTGTAAGAGACATTTATTTTTAAATTGGTTAATTTGATTTAATTGGCTTTATTTAATTATCAAAAGAGTATCAAAACATAGGAACAGAGCAGTGCCCAGAGATGTATACCTGCAATGTTTCATTCTATTAATAAATGTATTCCAAGTAATGAGTGGCTCTGGTTTCTTCATAACCTACTAGTGATCTGGTATTGTGCAGAGTATATAAAAAATTAAGGACAGGAGTAGGCCGTTCAGCCCTTTAAGCCTATTCCACCATTCAATTAGATCATGGCTGATCTGTGTGCAAACTACATATAGTTGCTTTTAGCCCATAACCCTTAATAACTTTGCTTATAAAAATTCATCTGCCACAGATTTCAAAATAACAACTGAGCTAGCATCAACTGCCATTTGTCAGAGAGATTGCAATCCTCTCCTACCCTTTGTGTGTAGAAGTGCTTCCTAACAACTGTTCTGAATGGTCTGGCCCTAAGTTTTAGACTTTGCTCACCTCATTCCAGAATCGCCAACCAGTAGAAATAGTTTATCTTTATCAACCCTGTCCTTTCCTGTTAAAATCTTGAAAACTTTGATCAGATATCCCTTGATCTTCTAAATTCTCAACCAGAGAAGAAAAGCCTAATTTGTACAATATCTCATCAGAACTCACTTAAAACATTTTAGAAGGTAGCTCACACTGTAACATTTTAGGCAGATGTCAAGTCGATATTCCAGGAGTGATGCAGCTGATCAAACCACTCAGATATAAACAAAGCAGAATTTATTTAAACATACAGATGAAACAAGAACAAAAAAAAAGAACAGAATTTAGAATAACGTAACTTATTTGATAACCCAACCGACTCTGTTGCAACTTAGCGATAGTACTGTTCCAATCCCTGCAACATCCCACAAACACACACCTTGGCAAACAGTAGATTCAAACACAGGTTCTTACATGCAGGAGTGATTTCAGAGAGATTTCAGAGGCAAGACCTTTGTTGAAGCATGGAACCTATTTTCATTATAGCTGCTTCTCTAGGTCCCCAGCAGTTTGTTTATTTTTGACTCCCTGCTAAAAAAAACTAAACTAAACCAGAAAAGAAAACCTGAACTGGGAGATCTGGCACTCCCCTGCTACTGTTTCCAAGCAGTCATTTCCAGACATACCAGAACCTCTGCCTTTACAGGCCCATTTTGAAAAAGACAAG